>NW_024354502.1:10266490-10877841 GCF_902729225.1 Pteropus medius | reverse complement strand
ACACACACACACACGCACACACACACACTTATTGCAAGCCAGATAAACAACATAACATATTGACATTTTAAGCTCAACTGCCTAATGTATTCCATATACATTATTCCTCCCCATTTTCTTTTGCTTATTATTTCAAAAGAGAAGATCCAAGGTTTTTCACCTTCAATGTTTTTCCTTCAACCTGATATAAATAAAAGTTTTAGACGTATTTCAATGATTTAAAAAAATACTGAATTTACAGTTCCTTAATCACAATAGGGTACTTGCATAAGAATAAAAAATAATCAAAATGTATTTGATAATAATACAAAAATGATGCAAAATAGTACATTATCATTCCATTTTTATCAATAGTTAATATAGATGATCAAGGAATACTGACTTTAATATTTCAGTTCTATAGAAAAATAAATGATTTCATTTAAATCATCAAAATGCGCAGGTCTTTTTAAGGAAGAAATTTCAGCAGATTGTCATGAAAACTGTCAAATGCATTTGCTGTGTCAGGGTTGTTGCAGTAAGATGGATGGTGTATAAAAATCAATGATTGTACTTTTTATTGAATATTGCTTAGGAGTCAATATGGAGCAGTGAAAAGAAAATAAAAAAATCTGATCCTCTAGGTTTCTATAATGGTCCCATATAAACCAACTTGCGACATTGGGCAAAGTACTTTAAAAACTTTGCTTTAATATTCTTAAAATAAAGACAAAAATCCCCTTCGTTTTTTGTGAGAAAAAAATATATCAAGAAATCTAAACAAAATTATAAAATATAAAAAGGAGTAAAGTTTCATTTATGTGACATATATACATTCCTTCTATACCTATTTTTATTTGTTACCATTCTATATTAGCCTCTTAAATCCTCGATTTGAGCACTATTAAAAATGACAGCATCTAAAGACGGGGTTGACATAATGTTTTGACAAAAGATACTATGCTTCCACTCACCTAAATCACATTTAATGTGCGAGTGAGACTTTATCACTTTACTAATTAGTTTAAGTAAGCAACTAGTTGACAATTGTATTGTTTTCATATATTAGAATGATGATTTTTCTCATAAAACTGTTAAGTTTTTTATTTGTAAGCCATAAACTATGTACCTAAAATTGGCTTGTATTTATCACAGATATATGACTTAAAATAATTGTTTTAAGGAAATATTAAATTGGAGAAGCATAGAAAATTACAACTTTATCTCAGAAGCAAGTTCCGAAAAATTAAAAACTACAAATCCTGTCAAGTAGTAAAAACTGGACTCCAAAGAAGAGAAAAAAATCTTATTCCTATTATTTACAATTCAATACTAGAGATATGTGATTGATTTTTTTTCCATTAGGCTATAGTTTTGAAGAAATAATATGGAATTTATATACATTCAACATTAATGGAAGGGAAAAAAAAAGACAGCAGCCTTTAAATTATAGCTTCATGTTCTTCCCAAATAAAATATGGATAATTAGATTTCATATACCATTATTCCATATAAAATTCGTAGAAAATCCATCTCCTTCAAAATCTATTTGTTACATATTTTTTTCATTAATTTTTAAGGATTGAGTAAAATACAAGATGTTACTAATGGGAGTGAAAACATGATTTGGAAGTTTATGTAAAAACATTTTAAAAGTTGCCTCACCAACTTCAATCTAATTTAAATGGTAGTAATATTTTTTCAGAGTTTTCTCTGTGCCTCATGCAATTTTCATCTCATGTTATCAGAGACATCCCTGACATTTTGAGCACATCCTTATACAGTGTACTTAATTCTGATGCGTCCCTGCCCAAATTTTTCACGTCAAATTGAATTTGGGTTTTAATAAGAGTCACATTTCTACAAGGTTAATTTTATTTTTATTGGAAAAGAGCATTACATTTATTAGACCAGTTAGAAAATGTTAAATCATTCCAAAGTACTGTGTACTTCCAATGAGACATTTCTTTAGTGTAATAGCTTACTAAATAGAGTTTTTAGTAATATGAATTGGCTAATGTTGTTTCTAAGCAGCTTGCCTATCTGAGTGGTTACTCAGATCTAAATCAGAAATATAGAAGATATGGTTAAAAAAAAATCCTTAAATATGTTTTCTACAGTAGTGTTTTCTCAGAAAATGACATTCACAATGACCTTGACATAGCAAGAAAATTGATCCAAAAATCTAAAAATGTAGTATCCTCATAATCTTTCCTTTTCTCTTTCCACAAGGAGAATATAGCTCAACTGATTTTGGTAAATTATGAAAAATACTCTGTGGTTAGTCTGTTGGCTTGAATAAATGTCATCGGGGACCTCCATAGATCTTCCATTAGTGCCTGTCAAGGGCAAGTCAGAGTTGGGGTTTCTAATATACTTAACCCACAAACTTTCACTAAACTATGGGTTAAATACTGTCTTAATGCCTGTAAATAACAATTGTTATCATGGATTCTAATTATGACATCCTTCATATATTGGAAATTTTGATGGATTTTTGGCAGTAAAACTTTTCATGACTTTTTACCCTTCAAGCTCTTTAAAGAATTTTACATCATTAAACAATATCCAAATAGGTAATTGCAAAATTTATAATTGTAGAAGCATCTGACGTCCCCTAAGACATGGATTATCTGGTAGAATAGATTTGGAAAATGAGATTTAAGTTAAATACATAAGTGGGATGTCATGAGAGTATGAGTAGCTTCTCTGTGAAACTGGTGAAAATTAAAAAAAAAAAAATTGAAGTTTCCAGAGATACCTTAAGAGCCTATAGCTAATGAAGAAACATTTATTCAATAAAATCTACTAAAACCTGGTAAGACCTATGAAATTCTGTGGAATTTGAGTTAATATCTGTACCCTCCATTCCTGTCCCAGTGAGATGGAAATTCCACTTTGGAGAGGGACAGGTAAGAACATAAGCGCCACCCCTCTCCCCCACCCCCAGGTCCCAGCTGGAGGTGGTCTCGCTGGGATGGGAAGCACACAAGCATTTCACGTCCTATTCACAGCTTTTCATTGCTAAGTTTAAGGTCCACATGATTGCAGAAGAGAGGCAGGGGCTTCGTTCTTCCCCAGAGTCCCCAGTCATGGGACACAGGCTCTAACTTAGGGGCAATGTCACTGAGAATACTGGGGTCTATTTTTCTTTGCCTTGGCTTGTGGATTGGGAGTTTTGCACTCTGAGAGGTAAGCAGGAGAGACCCAACGCAGTCGTACCACCAACCATGGAGCGCTGAGCTCCTGAAGAGGGGCATCACTCAAATAGAAGCAAATCATTGTCCTACCACACTACAGCTGTGACTCAGATTTCCCGCCCCGCTCCCCCGCCATCCCCAGGGGTGTAGGAGGCTGTGAAACAAAGACAGCCTCTCTCCCCTAAGGAACTGACTTCATTTGCAACAGTGTGGAAAGTTCAACATAAGGGTGCTCTCAAAAACAGGACAAGTTGTGGTGAAAGTTAATGGGGGAAATGATAATAGATTCATTGGTGTTACAGGCTAAACTGCAGACCTTTTACCAACTTACTATTACATGAATCCAACTTCCCATACGTCTTCACACTTTTTCAAAGGGACTGTCGGATGTATAATAATATCACAAACCCCGACCTACACATAAAAAATTGTTCAGCCTACTTTGATTCCTATAGCAATATAATTTTCAAAACACAAGAGATACTCTCCAATGAGAAATATTTTGCTGCTAAAACTTGACTAATGGAAAACTAATATATAATAATTGTAACTCTTCAGTGCTTAAATATCTTATACATTGTTCTAGGAAAATATATGCATGCACATTATATTTATATGCATAGAAAATAAGTGTGTGCTAATTCATTTTATAGGAAGGTTATGAAACAAGTATTATTATAGAAGAGAAAATTGAATCATGGCAAGGTTAACTAAATTATTCAGCTTCACATTTACTAGGAAGTGTTATAGTTTAACTTTAATTCCAAGCAGTCTAGCCATAGAAAACTCCTTTAGCAAATTGTAAAAACGAATAAAACTAAAGAACTGCAATTAGGAACTATTATTTGAAGGAAGGAGTATAGCAGAGAACTATTCTGGATGTAATCACAAGTAGGTATAAGCACAAATGGAAGAATAGGTAGAGATATCCACTTACAATCATCTTTAAGTCAATACATCTATAGTTGCATCTATAAATGAATATTTCCCCCATATCTCAAATGCAAAACATCATAAACTAAGATAATTAATTTCACTTCTAAACATATATGCCATTTATGTTATATTCTTGTCACTCTGTGAATGGCATGCATCATCATCCAACTGACTGCCCAAGTCAAAATCCTGAGTGTTTTTGTTGAATCTCATCTCTACTTCAAAAGATACACCCAGCAGTCAAAGGGCCCTGCCACTTACATTTTTTTCAGATACAATCCTTTTCTAAATTAATTGCCAATTTCAGTTACTCATTTTTATTTACCTAAGTATCTACAATGTCTTCTACCCAATCATCTCATGTCTTTATAATTCATCTTTTAACTGCTCTCAAAATTTGCTTAAAACCCAATTGTGTTTGAATTACCAGCTTATCAATAGACAGAATATAATAAAATACAAAATGTCAGTATTGCATACAGCATAATTCTGTAAATGGTTCTGAATTACTACAGTGGATATACTTGTTAAATTAGACTAATGTAAATCAGAGATCCTACTCAAAATTAATTTTTTTTAGCATTACAATAAGCCTACTCAAATACATGACACATAATAGCCTAATCTTAATAAATCATTGAATATATAAATATACATAAAATATAATATCCATTGAGAAATTTGCAAATGTCAATAGTTTTGATACATTCTTGTAAAGTCTACGTTGTTTTCTCTTACTCAAAAATAATTAGGTAAAAATAAGTTTGGTCTTGATTAAACTGTTAGACCCATTTCATTCTAAGTATAAATTAGAGAAATTATCTATCATTAGAAATTATGTCATTCTTGAACTGTAGGTTAATATTCTACTGATCTTGATCTTTACTTTTTTTGTCCTTGACTTAGTAATGTTTTCTTAGAATTCTCTTAGAAAGTCAAGAAATATGATTTGAACAAGCTCATTCACTTTCTATTTCCATGATTAGAGCAATTAAAAAAAATTCTCAACAGAAATGAAGTATCTATCAGTAATAACAATATTTAACATAATATTTTTTAATTTGGGCCAGAAGCCTGCACTTACATTTTTAAAATGTCTGTGGAAGGTGTCCTCCAGTTAAGTTTTAACTACTATTTTCTCTTTATCATAATTATTGTAAATTAATTGCCATTGGCGGTGATGGCTTTTAAGGTCATTCTGTAGAAAAAAATTATTCTGTCACTAATGTACAAAGTACGTTTTCTTATTTCATAGAATAATGATTGTATTTCTTTATAAAACCAACAGAGATATCTTACATCAGATGAAAAACTCCATGAATCTTAACACATAGATGATATTTCTTTGAACAAAAGTTATGTATTACATTTAAAAATATTTCCTTACCAATTATTGCAGTAACAATTTCTCTCTCCCTCTTCGTCTCTGTCTGTCTGTCTGTCTGTCTCTGTCTCTGTCTCTTGCCTCCCTTCTCTCTCTCTCTCTCTCTTTCTCCATTTATCCCAATTTCTGAGGACAGATTTATATTAAAATGTTATTCCAGTTCATTGAACAGTTTAACACTCTGTAAAGATTATTTTCCTAACTAATACAGTTACTATCGTACATGTATTTTCATGAGTCATTTTATTAAAATGATTTACATCTCATATAAAAATACATGTGAGTGTTAAATTAATATAGAATTGTCACATGGCTGAATTTTCACATGAAGAATTTGTTTATATCTACTCTGTTTTTTTTTCTAATTATGATATCAGCAAAATATCAAGAGAACACACATCATAAGTATTGCACTTAGGATAAATTTAACTAAGGACAGAAATATGTTAATCATTGCATTTATTTTAAAATTGGTTTACTTTTAATGTTTTTTAGGAATAAGAATTGTTTTTGAATAGCGTTAACTATATTTTCACATCTAAGAATTTTCAAAAAATTATTTATATTAAAAACTTATCTTTGTTGCCATTTTACATGAATAATAAACATTTTATAACAATGCTTTTAACATACACTTTTAACTATCATTAGACTGTAAATATTCAATCTTTTAAATTCTTGTTAGTTTCATTCTTCCATTCATTCATTCTTTTTTCTACCACTTCCATTATCACAATAATGGTTTACAACCATAAGCAAATATAAATGACAAGATAAATAACTATATCAGAATTATCTCTAGAATAGTCTCCAAATAATATTTTGTTATGCCAAAATTTGGCTTAAAATGCTCACACTAAATTAAATGGTGATTTTGGGGGTACCAATTGCTTTTAATTAGAAAATGGCAACCTTTCATTGTGTGTTTTTTTATGCCTGGTCTGAAAAAATATGTCAACAAGAGGGAAAAATAACTTGGTAGATCCACAGTACAAGAAAGACAAAGTGTGCTTAGTCAGGATTCAACAAATAGAACTGTCCTGCCCTGTAACAATAGGAAATCACAAAGCAAAATGAGAAGTAAAGTCACAGTAGTAGTACAAGGAAGATTCAGGAGAGTGATTTCATGTTTCTTCAAGTAGAGACCACTGTTAACGATCATAGGTGGAGAAATGATACCAAGTGAATTGTAGGCATACCTCGGCACCAGTGTCCCAGTAGTGCTTTGATGAGTGTTTTGTTAAGTCTTTCTCAACATTTACCCTTTCGTATCTTCCTGAGGCATATAAGAGAGAGAGAGTCCTATATATTGAGAGTGTCCTTTCCCAAGAGGAGTGCATAATCTTGCTGAGAAGACAACTCTTCAATACAGAAACACAAAAATATTTGAGAAAATATGATCGAATGCTAAATCGTAGCTTTGATTGTAAATCCTTTTTGAATTTAAAAAGGAGCAATTTCAACACTGGAATTTAAGAGAGGCTCTGAATTTTGAATATTGGAAAGGAAGGAGGTGGATTTATAGCTGGGATAGATAATTTGGATATTGGATATTGGAAAGGAAGGAGGTGCATTTATAGCTGGGATAGATAATGAGACAAATGTCTATCTTTTTGTGTTGTGACTTTTGTGTCCCTTTGAATTAGTTTTCTATTGCTTCCATGACAGATTACTACATACTTAGCAGCTAAAACAACACAAATAAGGATCTGAGGTAGAGTAGTGGCAAGGAGATGAAAATGGATAAATACCAGAGACAATTATGGAAGAACTGATAGAAGGGATAAATTGATAAGAGAAATATGATGACAGTACATCTGTATTTTTACTCTTTAAAATATAGAAAACTATTCTGTTTGCCTATGATAATATATATGAATGTGTGTTTCTGTGCACGTATAAAAATCTATGCTCGCTAGAAAATTTAAAAGGAGATCTTATCCACATTTTGGGGGTATGTGTATATTACCTACTACTCTATCATCCAGTGATTCTCCTTTCACATAGGTAAAGGCCTAGAGATTCATTTTCCAAAAAGGATTAGAAGTATAAACCATTTTCTTAAAAATATGTCTTAACCATTAACACTAGGGCTACTTATTTACCTGTAGTAAAAAAGAAAATTCTAAGTTGTATGTTATTACCTCATTCCCTAGTAAGGCCAGAAGATCTATGGAGTGTTAGATTCCAGAGTCTTTGTGAAAGAAGCCAAGTTAATATCCTTTATTTTGTATATGGTTTATAACTATATACTTTTGCATATAGTGTATAACTTTGTGTATAGTTATACTATATTTTAAATATAACTCACTGTACATTATTATAGACTTTACCCTAATAATTACATAATGAAAGAAAGGAAATAATCTCATATATTTACCTGCAATGCACAATCATATCTCTTCCAGATCCTTATAACAGAATTCCACAGGGTATCCCAGTTTCCATTTTACCTTTCTCCCCCTCATAGTTTACTTTCAATTTATAGCAGCTGGAGAGAATGTAAAAGAAAAATAATCTTAAATCACTATGCATTTAGAATGAAATCCCAATTCTTTCTCATGATAAAAAAATTCCCATCATACTCTGATGCATGTATGTTACTTTGTCTACTTCTCTCCCTTTCATCAGGTTTTAGCTCCTGTGATATTTTGTCCCTTGAAGCTTGTTTCACAAATTGCAATTATTTTTGACCCCTGCCTGAAACTCTTTAAATTATCTTCCCAAAGGATTTCACATAACTGCTTCTCCTAATAATTCAGATCTAAAATCCAATATTACCTCCTTAGAGAGGCCATCCTGTCTGCTTGATCTAGAATAGACTTTGCATAACACATATCTATGAAAATTTGGTTTTGCTTGATGAATTTCTATTGTTTGATTCTCACTACTAGAATATCACTGTCACATACAGCAGTCACAATACTGCCAAGCAGAATGAGCATTGACTGAATAACTGTCAAATTAATTAATCGATGGAATAAAAAGAGACACTAAACAATAAATGATTATATAATTATTTTAATTCTCACAATAAACTGCTATGAAGATATTTTAATATCTGAAGAACTTAAGTATATGTTATGTCTAATTTGTACCTGATCATTGATAGAAACTAACATCCTGAAAACTATGGAATAGTTACCTTTATATCAAATTCTCTATTTTAACTATAATCATTAGATTATGGGCCTTATACAATATTTTGTGATTTCCTAATAATCTATATTTAAATAGATATTTACAAAATGGACTTGTATGTATGAGAAAATAGAATACATTTTAGGCGAACATGTTAATATTTATATCTTTTTCAAATAACTAAACTTTGATAAGAAAGACATGATAAAAGGAAGTAGAAAAGTAAGATCAAGAAGAGGAAAGGGAAGAGAAAGAGGTGGAGAGAGAGGGAGAGAAAGACAGAGGAGGTGCAATAAGAACAACAGATATTACAAAACAAGTCTACTACAAACCTAGCAGTCTCACTAGTAAATAAAGGGACCATTAATTTAAAGGCATTACTAATCAGTAGAATTTAATCAATTTCAGTACAAATTTATTCCGATATAGCACTGTTTAGATCCATTCAAACTATTAAAAAGACAAATGTGAAATAACAGAGAAGCTCTTGCTTTATTGAAATAGAGCAATTGAAATCAACTGTGATAGCAGTCACTTAGTCTCTCGTGGCACATAAGTAATATTATGAAAAGGTCAGTTCAGTTGTCTACCTAGATGCAGGATAACTTGCCAGGTTTTCTATATCTGGTTTTGAACATAGCATATAATGTAGCCATTTTTCCAGCTTTGAGGTAGAGTTGACAATTAAAAATTATATATATTTAAGGCATACAACTTGATGATTTGATATATGTTTACATTGTGAATAATTCACCAGGATCTATTCATTTTAAATTGTCACTTAACAACCTTCACTTGCACACCACACACACATCCCGCATGTTGGCAGACACATGTCACACAGAACTTTATGAATTTCTTTCTGTTATTCTAGATGCTCTAAAATTTATATTAAAACATACACGTACATGCATGTGTAAGATACCAAAGAAAAATTTGGATTAATCAGTGGAAACACAGCCTGCATGATAAATCTGACAGTGTCTTATCTGTTGGGTTAATATTTTAGTTTTGTTATATATAATTACTTATTACTAAGTGCTACAATCTGATTATAGCCAATATCGAGATTTGTCTTGTTTATTTTAACATTGTTTTTTACTTTCTCATTAAATTTTTCTAAATAAGTATTGTCAGAGTACACTGTAAATATCTATACTTGAATTTTTTCTCTTAAAAATGTTTTTAAGAGACAATTATGGTTTATGTTTCTCTCCAATTTTGTTTCATTCATTTTTTTAGATGATACTTAAAAATGTTGTCAAACAAGCATTCATATTTTTCACATTCCATTTCATTTTTGAAATATCTTATTCCTGAAACTTGAGTACCAAACTATAAGTACCAATTTGGGGAGTTCAAAGTTAATTTACAAATAAATTAATATATTGATTTAACAAATATATTTTAGGACACTCGTCTATGCATGCATTGTGTGGGGCATTAGTGATAACATGGTGAAAAATATAGATTTACATTTTGCCATCATGCTTCTTTTACTCTATCTAGTAGGACCAAAAAACATGAGCACTCAAAGAAACAAATCATAAAACGTGCTATATAACCTACCATGAGACAAGCATATATCCGTTTATCTGAATTCCATATGAAAAGATGATTTCTGAGAAGTTCTGAAGTTAAACTGAACTCTAGACTTGTATAGAACCAACGGGATAACATAAAGCTTTAGAAAAGATATAGGGACAGCTTAAATAGGGTTTTTCCAGCTACATTAAGTTGTCTGGATTTTGATCTCAAATTCAATGTCAAAATCATTGAAAATTTATGTAAAGGTTTTACATGAACAAAATTTCATGTAAATTTCTAGTTTTAAGAGGATCACGGGATAGAGGAAACTGGAAGCACAGAAACTAGAAATACAAATTATTGAGTCCCAGCCAGTACTACTGAATCAGGCACTCTGAGATCAGGGACAAGCAATCTGGTTTTAAGAACCCCCACACCCACCCCACCTCCAGTGATTCCAATGTATACTAAAGTTTGAAACCACAGCTACAGTAAAGTCTGCATTCCTGTCTTCTTTGTGTATTCATTTATTTGGTTTTATTTTTAACATAGTTACTCATTTGCTTCTTAATATACATCTCAAAACAGCATATCTAAATTTCCATTTGCAAAGTGAAGGATTTTCAAAAATAATAAGGGATGCAAGGACATTACAGAAATAGTCAGAGATATGGGTAATGAGGGGCACAAGAACCTGATAATGTGGTGCTGTATAAATTAACTAAAATATTTTGTAATAAACAAAAGCTAAGGACATGACTGGATTCAGTAATGTGAAATTCTGTCAACTGGTATTTTGCAGGTTCACTTTTGAATTGTTTTTAAAGGGCAATATCCTCAGGCAAACACTCTGTTTACATTTGCATTGGTTTCCTAGGGCTTCCAGAAAAAAAAAGAAAAGAAAAGAAAAAAAAAAATACTACTACAAACTGGGTGGCTCAAAACAACAGAAATTTATACTCTCATGGTTCTTGAGACTAGAAGTCTGAAATCAAGGTGTTAGAAAGGTTGGTTCCTTCCTGCAACTCTGAGTAGGAAACTGTTCAATGCTTTTATTGTGGTTGGCAATATGGTACGTAATCCTTTATATCCTGTAAATTAAGTAATGTGCTGTACAGCCAACTATTATTAATATAACTTATTTTAGATGATAAGGGGATAAAGAGGGAGGAAAACAAAGATATATTTATAAATATATTCATAACAAACATAAATATACATTCATAACAAATAAGGAAGAATTACTCAGAGCAATGAGACTCTGCTTTGCAACTGGTCACAAGCTCACCACCAATATTTATAACCTTTTCTAACTACCCATCCTGCATTCCCTTTACACTCAGCTGGCACCGCAGCTAGTCATGGTTCTTTGCTTGGTGAGTTGTTCCGTACTTTATTCCTGAAGGGTTTGCACCATTAGCAGTCCTGCCTGGATTGAGTTGTTATAGTTTTCCATTGACTTTAATCATAAGGCACTAACATCAATTTAATAAAATATCTAATGTACTGTAGAAAGAAAAGGCTCTCGAGTTCTTTTGTGGACAACATTAGAACACAGGGCTGGGCAGTTCATATACCCCTGATGAAGGACAGGGAAAGTGCATTGCTGCCCTTGCTGGCTGAAATCAACCTCCTTCTGTAGTGTTTACTAATAGGTATCTAGAAAAAAGTATATCAGGAGCCACACACTAGGAGGTATGTTACTTTGCTCAAGCAATGAAACTATATCTGGAAGAGAAGCTGCAATTGGATTCACTGCATAGTTAAGTCTATGCTACACCACACTTATTCTTCAAGATCCTTTGTTTTTTTCACTGGCCCAACAGGTCAGTTGATTGAGGATATGATAGAAATCGTCACCCTTGTTTCCCTCAAGTCGGTAGTGGTGGCACCAATCTCTGCAGTCCCTCTAGGAACAGGGCATTACTTTTGGTTACCTGTCTTCCTAAGCAGAAGTAGTTCTAGTGGCTTCCATATTCCTACAATAACAGCCCTCATTCCATAGATCAAGGAATGAATGAGGGCAATCTATCGGTGGCTAAGTATGTCCATTTCAAATATGCATTCTGGAACTGGGGAAATGCACATTACATGGATTCAGAACCCCACTTTACATAAAATTCAGGATGGTTCCAATGACAATTCTTCCTCTCATATGGTGAATTTTTCTACAAACACAGAGAAATCAGGTAAAATTGTATTAATAGTTGTTTGTAAGAAATTGTTATTTTGAAGTATCTATTACTGAATGGTTCTTGAGCCAGTGAATACATAAGCGTTAATGGATCAAATTTTGAAACACTAATGAAAAAATTTAATTGTAGTAAATGTTATTAATAATTGTACTAATCTATTTATGTTTATACAAACACCTCTAAGGCCACCAAAGTATTGTTTAGTATTATGCCACTAAGGTAGGTGAATTATTAGAGTAGCATTATAATTTTCTTTAAAAGAATACAGCATCCATTCAAATCATCAGGATAATTTCCTCTTTGACAGACAGAAGGACATTGGCAGGTAGAGTAAATGATAACTAAATGGAAGGTAGCAATATTATGGAAATTTGAGTTCAAAACAAAACTGATGTGTAAAGTCAACAATATTAAATAAATATAATAATTATAGTTAAATTTTATGGCATAATCACAACATATGAGACACTTTGTTTTCCATGTATTTCTCTTATTTGTGTCACACAGTAAGTTAAATGAGTTAAATACTATTTTTTTTATCTACAAACACAAGAAGCAAATTTAGGTAGTAAAATGATAGGCCCCATATTACACATTAACTGTTGACTTGAACACAGGATTTGAACACAGATAATCTACTGGTACAGTCTTTTCTCTTAATCTCTACAATGGATAAGGAAAAATGCCATCCAGGGCAGTAGTTATGCTTGTCTAACATGAAAGTGGGCACTACCCAGTGTTTCATCAGTCACCAAACTATGTTGATTATAAAACTGACTTATTTCCTGATATCCTTAAGCCTTTCTAACCACGTCTACTTCAAATATTTATGCTAATTCTCATTCCCAGTGAGGTAAGCCTTGACACTATAATATCGCTACTCCCATATTTCTACTCCCCATTAGAAGTCTCTTCATTTTCCTCCATAACACTTATCACCTTCTAACATAGTACTTATCTTATATACTTATATTTATATTTTTTACTCATTAAATGGAAACATTGTGGTTAAAGGTTTGTGATCCTTCTCTCTCTCTCTCTCTCTCTCTTTCTCTCACTCTCATTCTCCTCTCTCCCTCTCCCTCTCTCTCCCTCTTCCTTTCACTTTCTCATCCTCCCTTCGTTTGTTTGTCTTTTTTTCTGCGGTTTCTCTTTCTTCGCTATTATACTCCTAATATTTAGAACCTTGTAACCAAGTTCTCAATAAATATTTGTTAAATAATTAGAATAGATTTTTTATTAAAATATTTGAGGATTTTAGTTAAACTTTTAACAAAACTATAAAATGTCAATACAACTAGAGGTTATCAGGCAAGACAGTAAGTAGCTGGTGTGTATCATAGCCTTCATTCTCAAACATGGTGAGAGTTCTCATCAAAGAATATTTTCTCTGTTCCAACAAATGACTAATCCAGTAAATATATTATATTTCACTACTGAAAGAATGAGTTTCTTTGCTAGAGACTGAAGTTACTGTATTCTTTATTAATCTCTGGATGCATTCAGCCCTGGAAAACTTTTCTTCACATTTTTTTGTAATATTTGAACATAGTTTAAAATATACCCAATGGCATGCCATTATTTCTTTTATCTAATAAATAAGAACAAACATCAAGTATTAGTTAACATTCAAATTTTCATCAATGAAGCTATTTGCAGTAATCATCATAGATTATCTTAAAATAAACAGTCATTATATTTGCACCATGAAGTGAAAAGTTTAGTTCATTCCGTATTCTAATACTATCATACAGACATAAGGCTTTTAAAACATCACTTATTAAAAAGTATATTCTGGCATTATATGTGTCATAAATGTATTCTTTTTATTTTTCATTTCAGCTACTCTTGTGGTCACCATTCTACTTAACAATTAATACAGTTCATTATATCAAAGTAGAGCCTTTTACTCAACTCTCATTTCTTTGTACACCATGGTGAATCTCAATGATGGTGTTTATATTATTCATTTTTTTCAAATTGAATAAATAAAAATAGAACGTTGTTGCCAGAGCACTTATTCTATGACTAAGCAAGTGCGTGTGTGTGTGTGTGTGTGTATGTGTGTGTAAGCATTTTAGGAAAACCTATCTTTTGCTATGCATAGAGATTGTACTTCATAAAGACTAATAATTTAACTGTCTAAATCATAGTGAAAAAAATAACCATTGAGTAAATTAAAATCTCTTTTATGACTAGCTTTGAATTTAGAAAAAGAAAAAAATCTAAGCACATTTTCTCCTTATATGAACTACTTATACGACAAAAGCTAACTTATGCTCTCTAAATCAGTGTTTTTGTCCAAATGAAAATTAAACAATCTTCTAGCATTCATATATAATAATAATTGCTTTTCCACATTACATACATTAATATTATATGAAGTTTAACTGTCATTTGGTGGAGGAATTTTGCTGATAGCTTTTTCTGCTTTCTTTGTGAAAATAATATTCTCATTAATATTATATCTGATTTTGCTAACTCCTTAAAAGAAGTTTGACTTGGGCATGTTTTTGCTACAAGCAAGACAACTTTGAATGATGTTTCTGTTCTGAGGTGCACTCTTGCCGTTAGCAACAAAGTAAATGAATTTTGTATGCGTGAACATTACTTTGTTTTTGTTCTGGAAAATTCGCTGTTTCCTAGAGTATTCTTTGCTTTATTATTATTATTTTTTTTTAAATCCACATCGTTGATGCTTCTTGATGCTATTTGAAGATTTATAGAAGACAACATTCTGGGCAATAGAATAACATAAGTCCAATAAATTTCATATTTCAGATATTCATCATCACACTTCCAATTCTCACTTGTTTTGGTTACTTGTTCAAAACCATCACATTCACATATTCACTTATCTCACCACTCAAGATGAAAAGTTTTATATTAAAGTTTGATTGTCTCTTTAACTTAATTATATCATCTTGAATTAAGTTTTATGTTCATTATTATTTTACCCTTTTACAATAATTTATGAAATAGTGACCTAATTTTATTATAGCTCAGGAGTAGGAATAAAAACTGAAACTGTAACTACTTAAACATAGCAAAAATAAAAAAAAAAAACATGTGATCTAAAGTAAAAACAAAACCTGCTCACTAAGAGTTAGTAGATAAAAATTAACAATCTTTATCCATAAAACACATGAATAATTTTATCTTGATGTTTAGTAAGGAAATTATGGCATTTCATTAAAAGCCATAACTTATCATATATTTAAAATTTGTAAAATGCTTATTAATAAAATTGTTTTATTGCTTCTCTATGTTCAAAAAAACTGCTAAAAAAGTACAGAATTCAGTTAAGGAATAGCTGTGCCCTGATGCACACAAAGCTGAGAATAGCCACGTTGAGATGGGTAAGAAGAGCAGTTTCACTTTCCCTGTGTCACCCCTTCCCCCAAACCATCACGACTCAGAGCCTAAAGAAATTGCCTTGGCCAACAACTTCTCTCTTGGGGGAAAGAGAGAATGGAACATTCACCCAAGGTTTCTGGCCTTTCAGGGTGCTACCCAAAGGACTGTTTCTGTCTTGCCTCACCTGGAGTGCAGAGGGAACCAGCATAGTTGACTGTCTGGAGGCAGCTAAGAAAGTAAAAGATTGGAGAGGTGTTGGCTACTACAGTGGTCCTGGCTCTCTAAGATGCGGAGAAATCACACAGCCCTGAGATGTCTCCACAAGGAGACAAGGAGAGGAGTGAAGCATGTATCCAATGTCCTGGTTTCAGCCCACTGTCCTAAAGACAAAGGGCAGGTGGTTTACTGTGGGTGGCACCACTTTGCAAGATTGAGATAAGGCACACAATCCTAAAACTTCTCCCCTAGGAGGAAGTGAGAGGACATGCATCCAACATCTTAGCCCGTCAATGCACAGCACTAGAGAAAATGGGTGGGCGGCTTATTGTGACTAGTCTGGCTCTGTGAGATTGAGAGAAAGTGCACAACACTCATACTTTTCCCCTGGGATGGGGAGAGAATGCTTCCAACATCCCGGCCTTTTAGAAGACTGCCCCGCAGAAAAGGGGCAGATCATTTACCGCAGTCAGCACAGCTATGCAAGATCAGTAGAAGGTGCACAATCCAGACACCACTCCCCTAGGAAAAAGGGAGAGGATAAAGAATGCACAATCATAATAAAAGTTTGAGAGGCTCTCAGAATCTCTAGCTCAGCTAATTATGAGGATCTTTTCCTACTCAAGCCAGTCCTTAAAGACTATAAAAGGTGTCTGTTTCTTCAAATGCACAGATACCAATGCAAAGATACAAGGAACATGAATAATCTGGAAAATATGTTACAACCAAAGGAAGAAAATAAATCTTCAATAACCAGTCATAAAGACACGGTATCTACAAGTCGGTTGAAAAACAATTCCAAATAATCATCCTAAAGAAGCTCAGTGGATTATAAGAGAATACATATAGACAGAATCAAGAAAGTGATTCAGGAACAATATGAGAATACTTACAAAGATAGAAATCATAAAAAAAGAACCAACAGAAATTCTGGAACTGAAGAATACGATAATTGAACTAGAAATTTTAGTAGAGCTTTTTCAACAGAGTTGATCAAGCAAATGAAATAATCAGTAATTGGGAAGGCAAGTCATTTGAAATCATCTAGGCAAGGAGAAAAAGAAAGAAAAGCAAAGGACTGGAGAAAGCCTAAGGGGCTTATTGGACTTTCTTAATAGTATCAATATGCATATTGTGGGACTCCTAGAAGGAGGAGAGAGAGAAAGAAAGGACAGAAAGATTTTTATAGTAATAATGGCCCCAAACTTCCCAAATCTGGGGAGAGAAAAGGATATACAGATCCATGAAGGCCAGAGGATCCTATTAAGGAGGAGCACAGAAAAAAACACCGAGATACCGTATAATCACATTGTCAAACATAGAAGACAAAGAGAATGTTGAAAACATGAAGAGAAAAGTGATTTGTCACTTAGAAGACAGCTCACATATCAAAGGATTTGTCAGGAAAAACTCTGCGTGCAGAATGGAGCGAGATGATATATTCAAAGTGCTGAAAGAAACAAAACAAAACAAAATCTACCAACTATGAAACTTATATCCAGCAAATCTTTCCTTCAAAAATGAAGGCGAGATAAATAATTTCCCAGACACACAAAAGCTGAAGGAGTTTGTCACCACTAGATTTGCCTTCTAAGACATGATAAAGGGAATTCTTCAAGTTGAAATAAAAAAGATGCTAAACAGCAACACAGAAGCACATGAAAGCAGAAAACGAACTGAAACGTTATCTAAAATAATCTCAAAGAATCAGAGAGTGGAATGATGATTGTCCCGGCCGATAGGGAGGGGAAAATCAGAGTCATTGTTCAACAGGTATACAGTTTCAGTTATGTAAGATGAATAACTTCAAGATCTGCCATATGACAGTGCCTATAGTTCACATTAGTATACTGTACACACAAAAACTATTAAGTTTATAGATCTCATGTTATATGTTTTTACCAAAATTTTTTTAAAAAAAGGAAAGAAAGAATAAAAAAATAAACACATCCAAATGATTGTGAAAGAATTAAAAAGGGCATAAACTTAATAAAAAAAAAATCAGTATTAGGGAGGAAATAACACCAGTAAGAATTTGGATGACAGAAAATTGATGGGCTTGGGCCTGAATTCGGGGACTTCCGAAAACTTAAAGTAACAGGGAAGCCAAGGGAACAGTCAATTTACTCAAAAGCAGACTGGAATGCTTGGGAGGTGTAAATAAAATTACATCTGAAAGTGGCATTTAAAGTGACAACTGAAAAGAGAATTGGTTAAAAATCTGTAAAAAAATGAATTAGACCATAAGGAGAAATACTACTTCTTGCTGAATACTTATAACTTTTCAATATTCCAACAAAAGTTAAGAGAGTTTCTAAATGGTTTGAGACATAATAATATGAGTTAAGACTGTAATAATAATTACATTATTACAACTGTTTTATACAAGTAGAAAAAAGTTAGAATGATTAGTGGAGAGATGAAAGATATTTAAAAAATTAAGTTTCTAAAGAATAAATATATCATATCTGGGATGAAAAATCACTGGCTAAGAATAATAGCATATTATATACTGCAGAAGAAGAGACAGTGCACTTGAGACAAGAATAAGAACTACTTAGAGTAAAACACCGAGAGAAAAAAAAAAAATGAACAGATTATCAACAACAGTGGGACATCAGTCAACTTAATAATGATATAACCGGAGTCCAAAAGGAGAGGAGGGGGACTTAAAATTATTATTTGAAAAAATAATGGCTGAGACTTTTCAAATTTTAATTAAAACTGTATCCAAAATGACCAACAAATCTCATTCACAAGAAACACAAAATTCCAAAAATTTCATTATAATTAAAATACTCAAAACCAATCTTAAAAACAGCTAGAGAAAAAAAAGCACATTATATAGAAAGATTCTAACCTGAGGGTGATTGCAAAGCTGTGGTCAGGAACAATATAAGGCAAGAGACAGGGGAGCAACATCTTTAAGGAAGAAAATAAATTCTCCCAGTATATAGTTAAATACCCAGCAAAAATATATTAAAAAACAAAGGTGAAGTAAAGACATAATCAAATTTTAAAAGCTGAAGGAATAAGAATTAATAGCAAGCCCGTACTACAAGAATGGTTAAAGGAAGTCATTAAAGCAGATGACAATTATACCAAGTAGAAATCTGTATCTACAGAAAAGTATAAAGAGCACTGGAATTGTTGATTTTATTTTGTCCGTTAAACTTCAACATGGCTTCACGTATATAAAAGTAGTGAGAGCATAAGTGTACTAGAAAATGTATATAAAAATGTTAACACCAGAACTTGTCTTTAAAACCGGAAACAGTGGAAACGTCCATCAACAGTATACTACATTAATAAACCAGGGTTTGTTTATATAATTTAACTACTTTTGCATAAAATGAATGAATCTTACAAACATAGTATGAAAAACATTACTCTAGGGACAAATATATATACACTTTCCCTTTCATTTATATGTCAAATCATGGCTTTAGAGGTAAGAATAATGGTTACTTTGGGATACTTGAAGGGTGTTGATTGGAAGAGTTCATGAAGGAGTTCCTGGGTTGCTTGGCGTTCTATCTCGTAACCCAGGTGTAGCTTATAAGATCTATTCCTGTGTGCTTATTGTGTGTAAACTTATTATATTTCTATTATGATTAGATATTTAAAGGATTATGTTATAATTCTCTTAGGAGAATCAAGAAGGAATAAACGTATGTTGCTCTGGGAAGAGTAACATACTAAAGCTATCTTTTCCACAATAAAATTTAAATAGCTAATGTTCACAAAACTTATATTTTTAAGAAATCAATGTGAATATAAATATGTATGTTAATATCTGGAAAAAAAGGGAGTTAAATGAATGCAAATATTTTACTCCTCTGGAGCAGCAATAGGGAAGGGGCATGACAGAGCAGGGCACTGATATTTTAAAATATAACCCATCTAATATTTTTTGACTTTCAAAACCTGTAATAGCATAAATATATTTTTTAAAATGGCACATTTTTAACAGTTTTCAGTTCTCAAGGACCTCATAATGTATGGGGCAATAAATATACTATATGACTTTATAATATTTGATTATATTATATATTTGCTTATCAATCTTCTCTTCGTACAATATAAACTACCATTACATAAAGACTTTCTATGTATTCTTTTGCTATGTCCAAATAATTCAGAATGATAATTGACATATAGTAGCACTCTATACATGTATATGAAATGCATGTATAAATAAATGCAGTAATGACAAATATCAATCTATAAGTTCAGGAAAAAATTATGCTATGGCCATGTAGGTAAAATATAGTTTAAAACAATTAAGGGGAAAACATCAAGTTCAGAGGCTTAGGTAGAGTTAGAAGGTCTATGTGGGACGTTCTGAATGAATCTTACCAAAGAAGCAATTACCTCACAATTACATGTTTTTGTCCTTTTTGGGAAATCCTGGCAACATGAAAAGTTGGCCACATTCATTGACTATATTGGAGTTTTACTAATTATTTTATCTATTTATTCCGTTATCTAAGGAATCAATGATTGGATTTAAGCTGCACAGGTGGTTTTCAGTGACACAAAATAAATTACAGTTCAAATCCCATTTGTGCTGTTGGATCACTACAATAGTACATATTTATTGACTTTTCTATTATTTTTATGATTCCAATACCTCCACCACTTTTACATTTGCAGAACCAATGCATGAGTCAGACATGGCTATTGTGCTAAAATTATAGCTTTATTAAACTATTGCTCTCTTTAGCAATTCAACTTTTTCATTACCATTACACGTGAATTACACTTACACTTGGGATTACATAAAATAATTATTAAATAAGTAGCATAATCACAGATATCCATATTCATTAATAAATGCAAATTATAAATGATTAAAAGTTGCTTAGCAATGTTTCTTGGATGATGTCCCCAAGGTCTACTAATTATACTTGGATTTAATTATAAAGTCAGCTGTGGGGCATCCAAGCATCAGGAGAACAGTTGTTTTATATAGTATTATATTTTTGATAGTGAACTTTGTGGTCAATTACATGTCAAACTATATGATTTGAAATTCTAATTTCACATTTACATTGTATTATGCCATAATATACAAGGGAAATCAATGAAAAATATGAATACATTAAAAAATATATTGTGAAAATTATATGCTACCAATTCTGATATTACTTAATTGCAAGTTTATCATTTTACTGTATTTTACCATAATGATTTTTAGTAGGATAAAAATTATTGTTCATGAAAATTTTGAAATAATATGTATTTCCAAGTTGTGATAATTTCATTATATCTTATAGTTGTATTTTCCTTAATATGTTTTTTTGTGCACTGAGACACTAAAAATCACTCCTGCAAGAAAATACTGATTTTTTAAAATATGGCTTGACTATATTTTAAAATATTTTAAAAAGAGAAAACTTACATTATTACAAATAATTAAGTTTTGGAAATATGTATTTACATTTTCACAAGATTATATTAAGAGTTGGAAATAATAATTTGTCAGTATCTAGATCCACAGTAAAGATAAATCTGTTGCTCGTTAGAGACTCAATATACACATTGTATCTTTTAATTTATTTCTGTACAATTTAGTTGTTAGCCTATCATCGTATATTTATTATGCACTCACAAAATTTATGCTTTAACCAACCCAGTGCATAGCAATCAATAGAAGATAAGTACAATAAACAAAGCAAAACAGCAAAAATGTAATTTTGTCTCTTATTTTTGATAATTGCAGTTGTTGAAAACTAATCCATTAATATCGTCATTTTCCTAAAACTTGGTAATTGCTTAAAAATTTGGCCAGCTTTATAATTACTCTTAGGAACTTTTAAAATGTTATTAAAATATTATCATGAAAAAATTAATGAGAATTTTTTTTTAAGACTGATGGCTTGCTAGGTAATTTTCACTAAATTTTAAGGCTTGTATTCACTAAGTTTAAAGGTTAATTCTTATATACTTATTAAGTTGTTTTCTAATTTTAACTTGAGGTTCAGTGATTATTTGCCTTACTAAATTTTTTTCATAGTCTTATCTAAATAATTAGGTATCATGTCTTGTGCATTTAGAGTAGTTTCTCATACCCTCTATTCTCAAAATTATCTGAAACTAAAATGGGTCTAATACATAGATTTCTTCATAGTCATAGTTTTACCAAAATTAACATTAGCTCAGTATTTAGCTTGTGTTTATAGATTCAGCAACATACAATCTACCTAATACAGCTTTGATTGTCTAATAATTTTACCTGAACATCTTTTTCTGGTGTGCTATTTTTCTGATCCCCTTCAAATACCCTAAGCTTTCACTCTAATTAGAGTTTTTTTCAATTTCTCTCTGCGCTTATTTTCTTTTCTGAGCACATTGTTTCATATTGCTTTACCTTTTCAAGATGTAGCAAATATAATATAGTCCCTTAACCACTAATTAGACTTGAATTCTTTCTTTTTAAAAAGAATTATTGTGACATTGGTTAACGAAATCCAGTAAGTTTTAATTGTACAATTCAACAGTAAGTCACATATATTTTGCATTGTATGTTCCCCACCCATAGTTAGATTTTTTTCTGTCACCACATATTTGACCCCTTTTACCCCATCTACCTCCCCCCAACCCCTTTCCTCTGGTAACCACTAGTCTATTCTTCCTTTTCTAAGGATCAATTTACATTTATTAGCACATTATTACTTTTATAAAATATATTTAATTTTACTTGAAATCATGCTTATGCCACACATTTTAGATTATTGTTTCCTTGAAGCCTGGTTCTGGTTTCATATATTATTTCATAAAAAGAAATATCATGTATTTTAGCCCCATTTACCTTTTCCCAATTATATCCCCAAATTTCTTCACCATAAAACTAATCTCTCATGCCTTTTGTACATCAAGGAATACTACAGAATTTACTCTTTCTATTTTTGCATATTTACATTTGCCCCTAGGTTGATTACTGCCCTTCTGATGATAAATGTAGGGTCTTTTACATTCTTTCCTTTTTAGTGGTGGTCCTTAGGGTATTTGTTCTTGAGCTTCTTATCTTCTCACTAGTCCCATTCCAGAGTTAGCTCATCATCCAGTTCTCAGAGGAGTAAGCTTCTATTCATAGATCAGTTGCCACCCTATATCTCCTAAGCATCAGAATTATATTTAAAGATACCTTCTGGAAAGCTTTGAATAGATATCATTTAGAAGAATGAACTGTGCCTAAAATGGAAACAGTCACTACCAACTCCCTGGTTGGCTCCTCTTCCTCTATTCTGGACCTTGCTCAGATAACCAGGTGGATTAACTCTGACCAAAGAGTTAAATTTCAATCTTCATTTAACCCCCACACTTAATCAGGCTCCAAGTGCCATGTCATGGATATCTCTCAAATCTTCTTATGTATCCATCCTTCATCCACGGCCTTAGTGAAACGTGATAACATTTCTAATGGCTTATGAAGCTACCCGTCCATTTACTGTTGGTTACTGTTGGTTTGGCTTCCACAGTTTTTTTTTTTTTTAAATTATGATTTTGGAATAATTTTAGATTTCCACAGCAGTTGCAAAGATAGTCCAATCAGTACTCTATACCCTTCATTTAGGATCCCCTAATGTAACAAATTACATTATCATGGCATATACTATCTTTCTAAAATTAAGAAATTAACATTGGCACATTGCTATTAACTGCAGATTTTATTAGGATTCCATGGATTTTTCCATTATGTCATCTTTCTATTCTAGTATCTCATTCAGGATACTACATTGCATTTAGCTATCAAATTGTTTAATTTCCACTGGTTTGTGACAGTGTCTCAGACTTTCCTTTTGAATTGTGACATTGACAGTTTTGAAAAATACTAGTGAGGTATTTTGTAACATGCCATCATTTTTTTTTTTTTGTCTTATCATGACTAGACTTGAGTATTTTTTTTTGGTGGGGGGGCAGAGAACACTAACACTGAGGTGAAATAGACTCATTATATCGTATCAGAAGGCAAATAATATCACTATGAATTGTCACTGGTGATGTTAACTTTTATAATTTGTTTAAATTTATATGTGCCATTTTTTTCTACTTTAAAGTTATGATTTTTTTTTCTTTTCTATATTCTATTATTTGGAAGCCAGTAGTCACTAAATTCAGCCCCCTCTCAAGAGGAGAGGGACTAAGCTCTATATTCTGATGGGTAGAGCATCTGCATATATTGTTTGGAATTCTGTAGAATGACTGTATCCTTTCTAAACCTCATGATTTAACTAACCATTGCTTCTGTATTTCCTATAGTCTACAGTACAAGTACATAAAATGGCATAAAAACCTTCTTAAACCAAATGCTTGTTTGACTGGCTAACTTCACCTATGGATTACTTCCTCTAGTAAACTATAAGTTGGGATGAGTATACTACTACTCATTTTTCCTTATATTCATCTTATATTCATACCTGTTTACCTTACAAATACCCACTTATGACCTTTCCTACCATATTTTCTGAACATTCTCAGAGAGAATTGATCAGTTATTTCTTTGTGCTGCTATGCTAGGACTGTACCCTAAAACCATGTTTACCAGTGCGTTTAACAACTTTTTTCTAAGTTTACTTATTCAATTCGAGATTCTAACCTATAAGTTTCCTAAACACCGAAGATATTTCTATTCATAATTTTATTCCCTTCCAAAATTGTACTCTATAAATGTCTGTTTAATGAGCAAGCAAATTAATTACATTTTTCAAAAAATGTGATTTAACTGTATTGTTATGTTCTCATGGAAAAAGCTGTGTGGCACGCAGATAAAGAAGCAGAAAATGAAATAGAGGGAAGGAAAGAATAGAAGAAGGGAAGGAAGGAAGGGAAAAAATAAGGAACTAATGGAGGGAAAATTTAATACCAAGAGAAAACAAATTCAAATTTTATCTTTCTAGCAGATAAAATCCTAAAATCCTCCAATAACTCTCATTTATTTCCACTTGGATTTCTGTTATTTTCTATATGTCAATCCACTCTAAGCAAGAATTTCATGTATAAAAATTGCTTTTGCCAAAATGGTATTTACAGTTGAATAAGCCGAGTGTAGAAGTTGGCACCCAGAGCATTTTTCATTAGCATTTATGTTTGGGGACATCCGTGACTTTCACTTTCAAGGCATTTCTGCACCATGCCTGATCTGTGTCAGCATTTTCTCTATTTTTTTTTTTTTGTAGTATGCATTTTGCTGATTATTAACCCAAGAGAAACATTTGATTGGAGTTTCTTTGTATTCAAATAATTCACGTTTTTTTGACTACTATGAGAAATGTCACTGCTATTAACTCTCCATTACGTTTCTTAAATTACATGTAATAGATCTCTTCTCAGTACTAATACAGTAATAGTTGTAAGATACAACTGGACAATCCAGTTTGCTTGTGAAAACAGCATTCATGATTATTCCTAAACAGTATTCTTCTCCATGGTTTTAACGTTAACTTAAAGCTAATTCTTCCATAATACATTAATAATGCATTACCTTGGCTCACTGTGTTGTAGCAATGGATCATTTTGCTTCACTGGCACTTTATTTGTTTTGAAAACCTATTGCTACATCAGTGGGTATATTTTTTTTCTTCAGTAAAAGCTGATACAAGTGAATATTCATTTTTAATAATTAGTTATAAAAGCAAAATGTATATAACAGTGGTTTTTAAAGAAAATGTATATAACAAATCTGACTCCAAATGTTCAAATGTTCTGTTTTCAGTAAAACACTCATTATAACCATTCATTTCTCTGTAATTTGTATGAAGCTGCAGGTGATTTTGCATTTTCCTATAAGTAGATGTCTTAAAATTATTATTATAAATTTATGGTAAAATTGCAAACTTACTGTTTAAAGATATTTTGCTAATGATTATCTTTAATCTTCAAATAGAAATACCAATATGAGAAATATAACTTTATAATGGAGCATGTCATTCCTATATATGAAATTACTAAATTGTTGAATTCAATGTTTATAAAAAATCATTGAGATTTTAGACAATGATATGTAAAGCATATTTGATGAAATAAACATGTAAATAGAAAGCTATGGGGTTTTGTCTAAATTACCTGTTGAAATGATGTTTATATACCATTAGATTTATATTCTTTTTTTCTCCCTCCTTTTTCTCTCTCTCCATCTCCCTTCCCACCCCCGTCCTATGTGTATGTCTTTCTCTGCCTGCCTGCCTATCTATCTATCATCTATCTATCTATCTATCTATCTATCTATCTATCTATCTATCTATCTATCTATTTATCTATCTTAGTCATCCATGTATATTAAAGGTTAGATAGCCTGAAAGGGCTAGCTTAAAAGACTTTTATAATTTTGATGGCTAGTAGGAAATCGAGTATTTGTTTGAAATTCAATGCCACAGCACATATGTTAGTATCTTCTTGAATAGTTTATTTTAATAGCATATTTTTGGCTTAATTTTTAAAACTTAGAATTTATAATAATTATAAGTCACCTACATTAGAGTTAAGGAGAAATATGAATTACTTCACTCAATAATATATTGTGAGCTGTTCATTATTGCATATGGTTTCTGTTTTCTGTATGGTATTTCATTACATGAGTATGCAGGAGTATACTAAATTCCATTAGTGCTAAAATTTTAATTTATTTCAAGTTTGAGAAAATTATAAGTAGTGCTTCACAATATTTTGTTCATGTCTTTGGTGAATATGTGTGTGTTTATTGTACATATACAGATACATATTAATTACTAAATTATACAATATGCATAGCCTTCAGATTTAGTAGAAACTATCAAAAAGTTTTCAAATAATATTGATAGAAAGAACCATATAAAATAACACATACAGTATGACTTAATTTCTATTTAGTAGGAAAGCTAATTGAGGCGTTAGAAGCAGAATATTATTTATCCGAAGGTAGGGAAGGTAGTGCCTAGACATAGGCAGAAAGAGATCCATAGGGTTTTGCTAACAATCTATTACTTTGGTTTCTAATTCATGGTTGTTTTCACTTTTTAAAATTTATCAAATTTGATAAATATAAGTGCATTTATGATTTTGTACTTTTCTATAAGTATATCATAATTCGATAAAATTTCCACTAATAACAAAATATGGAAAGTTAGTGTAAGTATAGAAAGAATGATTCTTTAGACAACTCTAACTATTCCATAGAATTTCTACAATATTAATCAATGTTTTATGTACATAAAACAACTCATCGTATACTGATTTTAATATATCTGTGTTTACAAAATATTTATTGAGACACAATTGTATGTTAAATACTAAGATACAAGTATTGATCGAACACAATATATACCATGAAGACGATCCTAGACTAATAGGAAAGGCAAGTCAACTAGACGATTGCACTGCTGTATGGTATCTGCTAAAATCAGAGTGACCATACGTTGTAGTTTATTCCAATTTAGGCTAATTAGCATTACACAACTATTAATATGGTCCTTTTAAACTAAGAAAAATTCCCATTGCACAATTTCTATGATCACCCTAGAATTAATTGATTTTAAAATCAAATATTATGAAAATCTGGAAAGGAAATTAAAACTTGCTGCAAGGCGGGGCAGTTATATTTTGTTGTTTGCCTTGAATTGGTATAGTGGGAGTGAGGAAAAAGCGTGGACCTGGATTTTTAAGGAATGCTAAGATATAGTCATGATAAAGAAGAGCAAGAAGAGAGCAAAAACCTGAGTCCAAGGGAATAGAAATGAGACGTGATAAGTCTCACGACCCTGATAGCATTGGATGTATTTTTGGAATGGCAGATTTGAAGGAGCTATAATTTTAGCATGCATACAAAGAAGAGATGGAAGATTCAACTGGATCAGTGGGGTGAGGACACTCTGTAGTACATCTTGTATATTACTTTGAATATAGGAAGCTAGTTAAGTTTGATATGAAAAAAATTGACATAATCCTTTCTATTTGTTTTTAATAATGATAAATCGGGGCAACTATGGAGGAGGTCAGTTAGAATGTGGGGAAAACCGATGTCAATGCAATACAAGAGAAAGGACTCTTACAAAACTTCAGGAAAAAGATGATGATTTTGTGACCTCACAAGGGCAGTGGCTCTTGAGAAGACGACCCTAATTTAAAAGGCATTCCTAATATAAAATTAATGTCAGTTTGATTGGATGTAGAGAAAAGCTGGGAAGTCATATGAAGAAGTAGAGCCATCAGTGATTGCTATCTGTAGTTTGACATTGCCCTAAAGCAGTAATCTTCAAACTGGCTTTTTCATGCCCCAGAGGTGCTCCAAATTTTTCTTTGAAAATTTTTTAAATTCTATATTTACAAAATCTATCTGTATTATGTTCTTAAATAAATCTGTCAGAGAATGTACCTGTGGCTCCTTTCTCTTCTCCAGTTTTAAGAGGAGGGACCATAACCATATCTCTTCCATTAGGATATGACACTGATATATTGCCCAGCTTGTAAAAATGTCCTTGTTGCCATCAAAAATGGAACGATTAAAAGGATTGTTGCTTGAATTGACACTTATTATTAACAATAAAAAATATTTTAAGGTAGAATTATTTCCAATAATTTGCATTCAATAATATTTAAAGAGGAATAAGGGAATGATAAATCATTAAAAGTACTTTTATGACAAATATTATGTAATTTAAAAATTAAATGGATAAGCTCAAAGTATCAAGCAACATTTCTCTAAGAATTCCCATTTTATTTTTGTATATTAATTTATGTAAAGGTTTCTAGATATTTTAATCTATGAAAAAGGTAGAAATAGAAAAGCTATTTCAATCTAGTGGCAAAACCATCCATGGAGTTGTAATAAAGAATAAAAGAGCAGAGCCATCTAATCCATGAGACTACATATTTTTAATTAAATGTTTATTTCTTATGTTATCAATAAAATAATTACATATTGATGTTGTTTTGATCAATGATGTAATACTAATATTTGTAAGGCATACTCCAGAAGAAAATTTTAATATTTAGATTTTTATATTTGTAGAATGTTATTTTTAAATCAAGTTTATTTTTACATAAAAATTCTTGATGCAGAGAAGTATAAAAGGTGATATTTATAATATTAAGAATTTTGATTATACATAAATCTATTACATTTAAAAAATGATTTGTGTTTATTGGAGTGGAAATCTGAGTTCAAGATGGACAAAGAATTATTTAAAATTCTACCTATTAAAGGATTTTTTAATATATTTTTTCAAAAATATGATGATAATCATAATGCCTACCACTTATAAAATGCTTACTTTGTTACAGGAAGTTTTCTCAGCACTTTAATTTATTATAATAATATAATGCAACATATTGATATTAATCACTTTAATTCTCACTATAATAAAGTGGAAACTGAGGCATAGTGCAGTTAAATTGCTTACTTGTAGTCTCACAATTAGGGACAAACTAATTGTTAACTCATATGGTCTGGTTCCATAATCTTTATTCCTAACCACTTTGCTAAATGAACAGAGTATCAAATTAATGTGTTTTTTAATATTTCTTTTTCATAGATTAAATTTTTGAGACGGCTGTATTTTTAAAAATTTTATATTTACAGAAATTGCTCCAAAGCATCTAATTTTCAGTTATTCAATATTATGGGATATTTCTGACATCACCTTAAATATGTATAAAGAGGTAGTTTTTTTCTAAATTATTAATGAGATACAGGAGAAAAAATATTTGAAGTCATCTATATAGCATTATGGAGCCATACTGAAAGCATAGGACTTGTCACTATTTTAAGTGATGGGTTTAGCCACTTCCTACTCATGAGTCTTTTGGCAACTAACAATTTCTTACAGAAAAAAAAAAAAGAAGAAAGTATGGTTTGTGAGAAAAAAGGAATTCAAATTTATTTATTTGTTTGTTTGTTTGTTTGTTTGTTTTTAGGCAAGGCAACCCTTGGTTGACCTCACAGATTGCAAGGACCTTGTAAGTTTACAATCCCTTATTATTTTATTTTTTACGCCTATAGCACCTGATCTTCCTAGGTGGTCTCCCATCCAAATACTAACCAGGTCCAACTCTGCTTAGCTTCCAAGATCAGACAGGATTAGGCTTGTTCAGGGTAGCATGGCTGTAGACCAAATTTAGATATATCTAATTTGAGATGCATGAAAGCTATCCCGATATAACACCCCTAATGTATTTAGTGACATGGACCTGCACCTTTGGTGACAGATTCCTTCCAACAGAATTCAGACAGCACACTTCAAGGACTCCTTTTCCTACCCACGTAAATCACAGTTGTTTCCTTTTGGTTGCCAATACATCCCTAGTGCTTTTACACTGAATTGTTATTATTAATTTAATCCTGTCTTAAGCAGACTGAGTCCCTTAAGAACAGGATATGTATCTTGCTTCTTCAACCCCAGTTCCTAAAACACGCACTCTCAAAAATTAGGGCCTCCATAATTTGTAGTAAATTGGTTAATCAGTTTACGGATCCTGTCAATCAACAAAAGTTTGTGACTTAACTCAGTGATATACCATAAGGCCCAAAAGAAAAGAATCAAAGATTCGATATGAGGAAACCTCATAAAGCTTGTGTGCTAAATGCTTAAAAATAGCAGATATATTCAAGTTTTACAAATTAGTGCAATTGCAATATTATCACGTTTGGTTGTTACCTCAATTCTGCCTTTATATCTAATACGAAAATAATTTAAAGATTGCACTTAGCGTTAGATCTGTGCGAGGAAACAATGACTTGCAGAAGCAGATGGTGACGGCCTGCGAACTGCAAAGGCAGCACAGAAATAGTCAAGAGCAGAAGCTCTGCCTTCACATTTATACACCGCTTCCTTTATAACTCTGACCTTGGCCAAGTTATCTTCATCTCTGTATTTTGAAGTCTATTATCTTTAAACTGGAATCCTAATTGTTAGTTCATAAGGCAAGTGAAAGAATTAAATAGGATACGTATAAAAGTGACAAGCACAAAATAAATGCTTTTTTCTGTCTATAACTTTAAAAACTTGCAGAGTAAAAGAGAAAACAGATACTAAATCTCCTATCAGGTTGTTTCAAAAAGTATTTAGTGTTAATATTTAACAGTTACTTGGTATTAAACATACTGAATTCCATGAATTTTCTAAACTCTTTGGCTTTGAATCCCTTGCCTGTCCATGAAAACAGCTTGTGACTGCAAATTCTAAAAAACAAAATTGATCAAATATCTAACCTGCATTTAGTTCTTCAGTGTCTTTTTGTTGTTGTTGTTGTTTATTGATTGCATGCATCTTCAAATCAGTAAACTGCAGGTATAGGCATATTTCATTAATACGTATGTATAGATTAGCATTGCATCACTTGGCAAAAATTGAACTTGTGGGAAGATTATGTAGCTTTACAATTGCTGTCCACTCTGCCTCTGCAGACTGTCTGTGCTGCCGCGAACCCAGTGCCGTGAAGAGATGAAATGTAGTGCTATTATATATATTTCTCAGGAAGAGAAGTGTTTTAAATGGGAGTTAAGGCCACAGCAATTTATCCTGCCAAAGAACAACAAGAAACAACCTTTCATTCTACTATTGATTAGATAATTATGAACCAGATTTAATTGCTAACTTGCCCTTAAATGCATATTATTTTGATGATAGTCTTATTTTTCTCATAAACATAGGTAAAGTGATATTTGCAAATTTGTATTTATTTTTGTAATCAATCTTACTCACCCAACGTTCTCTTGAAAAATATGGCGAATATTTTGGGGTATAGTAGTTGCATTTTCTTCTCGTGGAACATAGAGGACAGTTTCCTTAAGATTTTATAGCAACAGATTTTTCCAGGCGTATCCCAGGTAACTAAATGCAGGCAAAGCTCCTTTATTTGAGGGTCATTAATTTGAAATTTAGATAGGTAATGAATTAAGATTTTTTTTAGTTTTAGTATGCTTAATCTATGGAAATAGACATTTTTCTAAGAAAATTAATATTGTAAAATATTATTGGACAATATATTTAAGCCATGTTAGGATTTTTATTTATTTCCTAGACATTTCTATATAAAAAATAGAAAAAGTGGCTTATATATTGATAATATTTACATTGATTGAGCAGGTATTATATAACATGCTTAATGCTTCATATGATTACCTTATTTAATTCTCCCCCAAATGAGCCATGTCTCATCTACTAGCTGGCAAAACACGTGAAGGACAGGATTGTGTTTTTATTTGTCACTATACTCTTCTTCAAGCTTAGCACTTAAATTTCCATTGAATAAAACCTTATTCTTCCTAACATCTTTATACAGTAAGTAACTGAAACTAAGAAGTGATGAGAAAATATCATGCTGCTTGTCACAGATCATGCTTCTAATAAAAGTTAGAATCTGGATTTGTTCCAAGCAATCTGATCAGAGAGCCCAAACTCTTAAGTACTTATATGTAACAAAACATAGACATCTCTAAATGTCTATATTTTCCCAGTATAATTTTTACTTGTCTTAACATGAAAAAAATCTTTAATCAAACCCTTAAAGAGAAGAAGTGAGTAATAACGGAGTTACTATTTTTGCTGAGCTTACTCTACCTGGGGTTGGACTAAAATTTATTATCTATGGAACACAGAGAGAAACATCAATGAATATTCAGATTACAACCATGCAAAATAGTTATATGGCAAGACAGCTGTCTGCAAGGTACACTATATACCTCAAGCTAATTTTCCAAAATTTTAACATTTTCCCATAGCCATGTCTGGATAATCTACTACATGTATAGTTTATCCATCATGGATGACATTGCTCTTTTGCCTATGATATTTATGCATTTTCTAAGTTTTGGGTAGATATGTCTGTCAAGAAAAAGAAAAAAATTTGGATATCAATAAAAAATATAGCATAGCATTTTTACATTTCTTAGAGATACTGTTTAGCAAACTCACAAAAGAAATTTCATATTCTAGGAAATTTTACATACAACCGATTTTATGATTTAACATTGAATAAATGCGAATTTATAAGAGAACTTGTAGATTTCTGTTCAATAGGAAAAATACCACCAAAGTTGTTTTTCTTTTCTTTTCTTTTCTTTCTGTGTTTTAAATCTCTATAGGACCAATGTTTTTACCAGTTATTCTAACAATTCTGTTCTTTTTTTATAAAATGAGTTTAAAGAGCCAGTTCCTCAAAATGTTTTCTTTTAACCCGCTTTATCCTGTACTGATTCTCTTATTATTTAATGGATTGAGTAAATGTATAGGACAGGTGTTGATTCTATATTCGTATGAGAGTCATGATTTTAACTTTGAATATTATACCTTGAATAAAAATGCAACGTGCCAATCCCCTTTAGCCAAAGGTTACCAGGGATACCCCTGTACTTGAACATTGCAATGAGGGAGAATACACACTGTGGGTACTTGTAGGGTGTTTCAGTAAGAGAGTGGTAGAAGGACTTACAGGATTGTGATTTTATTTGGTGATATGGGCAGGGTTTAAGGAAGCACGGTTTTACCCTGGATTGGATACTCTTAGGAAGCAAGGAAATTTTATGATTGGGTATTGTAATGGATCTTATCTAGAAGGAGAACAAAAAATTAGAAGGAAGTTAAAATTATAATTAGAAAAGAAGCAACAGTCATTTATATTAGCCAGGATGGGGCATATCTGGACGTTTTGTTTGTTGTGTAGAGTGATCTTGTTTTTTTCTGTGCTTAGAAAAGATTAAGAAATGGTCTGTTTTTTTTTTTTATCTCACTTTACTCTGGCCTCAGAGCGAATCTGTATAATATGTTCTGTGAGATTGTTTTTGTTCAACAGGAAAGGATCAAGACCTAGCTGTGAGTACCAGACCAGCTCCTAACAATGTGTAGCCAGACTAGTTTCTGGATGTCATGGGTTGCTTTCCTCTTTCTCAGAAGAGATAAACAAACAAACAAACAAACAAATAAATAAATACAAGAGCAAAACAATAACATTAGTAGTAATAATAATAGTAGTGGTGGTGGTGTTGGTGGTGGTGGTGGTGATGGTGTTGGCGTCCACTCCTTTCTGACTCAGAGGATTGTGGGATAGAGAAGGAAGAGGAGCCAGAATGTGAAGAACCCAGATGTGAATGTCACAATTTCTTACTAGGAGGATTGGCACATTCAGAGGTCAAGCATTTCTCACCTGCTATGGTCTTTGGTGTTGCTGGTATTAACTGAAAAGTCTACTACACTGGAGTCACCAGTCTAGGGAAATCTCTGCCCTGAGCAATGGGGAACAAACCTCCTGTGAATCACAGTTGTCTACGGGGGAAAAGAAGTGAGACAGGGTCAGCCAGGTTTGCCAGTAGGTTCTGTATGTATGTATGTTTATGTGTGTGTGATATGCATACATACACATACATATGTATGTGTATTCCTGTATGTCTTCAAATTTACTGGAAATTGCCAAATTTCCAAAGTACTATTACAATTTTGAATCCCATCATAGTATTACAGTTTCTATGTTTCATATGACCAGAAATTTAAATTTTTTGTTTTAATCTGATGACATCATAGTTTTTTTCCTCTCCTAAAATCTTTGCAGACATACCTGAAAATCAAGAAAAAAAAACCATAGAAAAGATGTACCTCATCCACCTCTGTTTCAGAGTCTCTAAAGCAGATACATTCATGGGCCTCCTCTTTTTCAGCTTTAATTCAAGCTGAACATTTTTTTTTTCCTCAATAAGTCAATGGTCAAATTCTGAAGCAGTTTTTCTAGCTCAAAACAAAGTAAACAAGAACTTTTTGATATTTATTTTAAGGGGAGATGAGACTAATTGTAATTTAATCCCCAAAGTAATGGATATGTATCTAGTACAAAAAGTGGATCTAAATGCTGTGAAAACCAAAAATAAAAGAAAAAACAACCTCAGGAGATATTTTAAGCAAAGAGGAAAATGTTTAAGACACCTGTTAGCTGATTCTTACATTTTCTCATGAGTAACTACCTGTAATTTCTTATCTTTAAAATAATGAAAACCATGATATTAAATTCAGTTCCATTTGTTTTGCCATAATGTTTTTTAAAAAAGTATCTTATCAAAAATCCTTTTCTCTGAAGCAAACAAGATGAATTATTACTGGATATGAATGAAAGCAAATATGTAAGTAATTTTGCTTAGGAAGGATGATTAGAAAGATTGTCTTTTACATTATTCATTTACTTTTGCTTTGATGCAAAGTTTAGAAAAGATAGAAAACAAGTTTCATAATACATGTAAACTGTGAAAATGGCATCCATAGTTCTATGGTGTTTGGACTTTTAAAAACTTTTTGGATTTTTCAGATCACATGGAAAAAATCCCAGCTCCTTAACATACCCCTTTAAGGCTCTACTTGATCTGGCCTCTCCCTGCTTCTTGGACCTCAACTTACACATCATCTCCCCTTTCATAAAATGTTCCAGTCACATTCTGTGTTTTTAAACTGCCTTTCTTTCCTTAACTATGACAATATAGGACCTTTGCTTTTATTATACATATCAATGTTTGCATAACCAGTCCTTCTTGCTATATAATCTTTGAAAAACTATTACTACCTCCTCATAGAGATTTTCCCTACCCTCAAATCAAAGAGTCAAAATTTGACTTGTCACTTGGGTCTATTTTTGTTATGGCAAGACATATTTCACTGACCCAGGATGTCAATGATTGTAAGACACACTGTTAATTTACAAAACATTGAGAAGAAAAAATTGCTTCCAATTTATATTATAACACAATAATATCTTATTGCTTAGACATTTTATTTTATATCTGTTGAATGAGATTCTTTAGAATTAGTTAAAGATTTTTCATATATAATATTTCTTTTCCAGTCTTAGATAATGACATGAAATATGCATATACTTAGCTGAAACTTGTATTGGGACACTTTTCTGATTATACATTTTCCCACTTAAAAGTTGGAACCAGCCACTGAATATAGGACTATAATGGGTGTCAAATCAACTTGAGACCTAGGATCAGAACTGAACAAAGGCAAATTTCAAATACCTAAATGATCTTTATCCACACCATTTTCCCCAGCTTTATTGAAGAATGATTAAAAAATTATATATATTCGCAATGTACAATGTGATCTTTTGATATATGTATACATGTGAAAGTTACCTCAATCAAGCTAATTAATATGTCCATCACCTCACATTTACCATTTTTTTGTACATGTGGCAAGAAAACTTGAGATCTACTCTTTAGAAAATTTCCAATATTATACGATGTATTACAGATAAGTATAGTTAATATCGTTAATAAATACATAAATTCCACATCTTTGAATATTTTCAAGATCTGTGTCCTAGGGAAAATACTAAAATAATCATGAGACTCCTACCAGGTTTCACGCTCTTTACTGTCAAAGGAATGATTTAAAATAAAATTTACTGTTTTCAAAAACTTATCATATATTGGAGAACATTTACAAAAGAAATTTAAATGTATTGCCAAATAATATCTTTATATTAGTTATAATTTTTTTTAAAAGCTAACATTTATATACATAGCAGAAGGAATAGATATATATATATATGGGCTTCAAATTGGAATGTTTATATTTCTTTTCTGGCTCCATAATTTACAGTACATCCCACATATATTTGATGATATTAACATTCACCTCATATTTATTTGTGAGGATTAATGAGAGAACACATTAAATGCACTTAGCAGAGAGGCAAACAGTAAGCACTATCCAAAAGGACAGATTACTATATATTATGTTTCATATTTTCAATAAATTCAGATAACAAATGAAATTGTGACAAGTTGTGAATTTTATATAAAATATGTTGTTATGCTTTGCAATAAAAATTTTAATAAGGAATTTTGTTCTTTAACATTTAATGTATCTAAAACTTGTCCACTTGGGAATAATGACACCATCACCATCTAGTGGCAGTCACCATAAATTATAGACACGTGGTCCCTGCAAAATCGGAAAAGCTCTCATGAATATCACTGTAGACAGAGCTAGATTTAATATTCAAGATATGTTTAAGTAGACTAAAGTGGCATCGTGAACTGCTAATTCAACATAGCATAACCATACCTGTTCGAAAGGAGCAATTCATATGTTTGTTAAAAATTACTTTTAAAAGACAAACATACTGTAACATATTTGAGAAAGTAGATAGTAAATTTCATACAGGAGTCAATTATAATATGAAATATTTATGTAAGTAGTCATATATTTAAAGTAGAGATAAGGCATATGACGTTTCAATGTAGCCAGATTCTTTATAAATCTCAGATCTGTAACTGTGGGGCCTTAGGCAAGTTATTTCATCTCATTATCTAACTCATTTTATTTATTTATAAATCATAGTAGTGATATGAGTCTAATCTGATATAATGCATAATGAGCAGGACGCAGCAAGCACTCAATAACATTCTCTTTTTTGCTTCAATATCATTAGCAATTCTACAAATAAAACAATCACAATAATCACTTGTCTTTATTATCCAAAGTATAATGAATATACACATCAATTCTTAATACAGCAATCTAAAGAATGTAATGATTAAATTATAAATTAGTTTGTTATTATTTAGAATTTATTATTAAGATACTAAGATAAAAGTCATGTCACCAATTACTTAACATTTATTTTATGATCATTGTCAAATTTACATAAGGATAAAAATAGTAATGTAAAGTTTGTACAAAGTTTACATATAGAAATCAAATGTAGGATATTATAATTCAATAAAATATTATTATAGTATACTGTTAAATCTAGCAAGTAGCCACATGTCTGTATCATTAAATTTCATACTTTTATTTAAAATTTTTGGTTTATTCACAATTTGGGATTATTCTGTTAGGTAAATTTTTAAATTTTTCTTTTTTTATTTTTAAAGCATAAGTAAACGGATATATTCCAAATGCACTAAGAACTTCTATATAAACATTGAAGCTGATTTTTGCAAATAGAAAACATATTATTAGTAATAGTGTCTAGTGAATCTATTATGATTGACTATCGCACATTACTGAGGACAAGTGCTGAGTTTGGCATACCGAACTGGGATATCTTCCTGAGCACAGCTCTGTACTTTTCTTTAATTTTGCATATCTTATTAAAATGATGAAGCTTTTTTCAACACTAAAGACTATTCTTAAAAATTATATTCATTACAAACTAGTTCAAGTAAACTATAAACTATTAGTATGTCATTACATATCTTATGATCTCTCTAGATTGCTTCTTTAAAATCTACCTCGGGTGGTAAAAACAATAAACTGTTTTGATTTGAGAGAGAGAGAGAGAGAGAAACAGTATAATTATGGAAAAAGAAGCTCAAAGTTTCAAACTAGAAAAAATATACAGAATTAAAGTTATCAGATAAGTTGGGAAAAATTAATAAATTTTAGAGCATTGATTTCTTAAGTTTTTTAAAGCTGTACATATTTAATGCATACAATTTGATGAGTTTAGAGATAAATACACACCCATAAAACCATAACCTACCATCACCAAGGCCATAAAAGTATATATCCTCCCCAAAGTATACTCCTTCCCCTTTATTAATATTCTTATTATTTTTTTGTGTTAAGCATATTTAACAATCTGCCCTCTAAGCAATTTTAAGTGTATAACACAATATTGTTAGCTATAGGCACTATGCTGTATAGTTGATTTCCATAATTATTTATCATAAAATAGAAACTTTGCACTCTTTGTCAACTTCATTTCCCCAAACCTCAGCTCCTGGCAACCACGCTACTCTCCGTTTCTATGAGAGAGACTATTTGACTATCGTACATTCTATATATAAATGAAATCATATAATATTTGTTTTTCTGTATTTGGCTTATTTCACTTAGCATAATGTCCTCCAGGTTCAGTCGTGTTGTCACATAAATAGAAAGATATTTCATGTTCATGGATTTGAAGAATTAATATTGATAAAATATCCATATTACCCAAAGTAATCTGCAGATTCGATGCAAGCTCTATCAAAATCCCAATGTTATTTTTCACAGAAATAAAAAAAAAAATTAAATGTGTATGGAACCACGAAAGACCCTCAAGGGCCAAAGCAATTTTGAAATAGGAGAACAAAGCTCAAAACATCATACCTCCCGATTTCAAATTATATTACAAAGCTATAGTAATCAAAACATTATGGTATTGGCATAAACATAAATATACAGACCAATGGGATAGAATAGAATAAATAGAAATAAATCTATGCATCTATGGTTAACTGATCTTCAACAAGGTTTCCAAAAATACCAGGGTAAAAAGAATAGTCCCAGGTTTTCCTAAAACAACCATATCCAAGTGACACAATTGCCATGAAAAAGAAGTACTTTATTTCAGGAACTACTTTCCAAAGCACAGTACTAGGAGATAAGAGACCATTTTAGTTCCAACTATAACATTAAATGGCTAACTTTGGACAAATTGGTCAATTTTGATGAAATCATTTAATCTTCTATTACCACATATGGTTCTGAATTATCCATTGACTCTAAATTTTCTCTGAATTATTACAATTAAGATTTAGTTTTTTTGACTTAACTAGATTCAAGTAAAACAATGATATTCCATATAGACTGCATCATCATATACATATTTGCAGAAAAATGCAGATATGGCTGACGACTCTGGTGGTTCACAGAATAAGTCTATTTTGAGTTTCCTGTAAATTTGAGTCAATTAGAGCCTTTGCAATTCTAAATGTAGGGCACAGTCAGATTAACCTAATCAGATAAATTTTAGTTCAATATATTAACCTGTGAACAATTTTATTCTGTAACAATCTCTCATATAGCTAAAAATATTTTAGTTTGGTTTACAAAAAGAAGAAAGGACGAAGAAAAAAGTCACAGCTAAGAATTTATTTTAGTCTAGGAACTTAAAAAAAAAAAATCTGTTCCTAAGTATATTGGGTCAGGTAAAACATTGTCTTGTCTATACAACACCCTGAATATATCACTGTATTTGTTCTTGGTGCATAATTTCAATCATAGATTTAAGAGTTTTTCACATCCACAAGATTGTGAACTCTTTTGAAAGCAAAATCTTTATTCTGAGGAACCAGACCAGTATCTGGACACAATTAATATTAACTGTTGACTAAATAAATTGATAAGTAATGGACAAATTCATTAATACTCTAGTATTATTAAACTGCAACAAGAACAAGTCTTTTAAATGTCTTCACTGATGCAATATCTTGCATGTATTGGGCACATTAATAATGATATGAACTTAAAACACCGATATAATAGTTTTTATTGTTTGTGGGTATTTGCATACATAATAAATTACAAAACTATCTTTTGGGCAATATACACAAACTTCAACATAACTCTTGCTTACCTGTGGTGATGAGGTAAAGAAAGAGACGTGGCGTTGGGCATTAGTTGATTTTGACTATGTCAAGAGTGTGTTAACAGGAAAATTATTAATCACTACCTGTCTTATTAATCTATTAAAAAGGTGTTATGTGAAAATATGAATAGCATATATCTTTTTCAAAAATTGGTTTGGGAAATTTGAAATGGCACATCACTTTTCTATCAATGAATGTTCTGTTGCAAGCAAAGCATTCTGAATAGGCTCAGGGAACATTCATTTTCAAAAATGGGCATTGTTACATCTAAATTACTAAAGATTTGAGTTGGGTAGAGTAGACAGGACAGGCTGTACTGAAATACTACTCTTGTTGATTTTCTTTTTTTCTTATCTGCAACTTGATAGCAATTTAGAAACACTTAAAAAAGATTTGACAGATTCAACTTCAGGATGTGTGGAACAAAGAAAAGAGGGACAACCAAAATGTTTTGCTTTATTGAGTTTGAGAAATGTTTATTTGCTTACTATGGACCATCGATATTAGAAATTTCTTCAAAACTCAGTCTTTAAACAATTAGCTACACCTCCCCACCCCCACACTATTCTAAATGATCTGCTAGGTCTAGTAACATGAGAAATTCTGCTCCTGAAACAATCAAAGTATAGATGTGATTTTAAAAAGTAATTATATGTGTTAATTTTTTTAAATGATATTTTCCATACACTAAAATTGGTATTATGGAAAGGTTCTCTAAAGGAAAAATAAATTTTTATATAAAACAATTATATGGAAATATTATTATATATTTTATTATTTGTGTTTGCTTACTAATTTCTTATAAGGATCAATAGTCTCTCTCATTCAACATCCTCATTCCATCATAAAACCTGTACATTTTTATAATGATCCATTGGCCACGTTAGAAGGGAAAAAAAATTTACTTAAAAGTTTTTTATTCTATTTACACATAGAGCTGACTACTCAGATTTTAATCTACCTATGTGTAAATAGAGAAAAATATTTTAGAGTTTTAGTTATTCTTTATAAGCCTCTCATTTTCCTCTTTCCCCAGGTTCTCATAAATCTTATAAATTTACATCAGGGAAACTCTACCCTATACTTTTTTGGAATATGCACTGTTGGGGCTGGGGGCTGATTTCTTGTCTGAGATTAATTTGCCAAAACTGTGCTAGCCCTCATGCAATTTAGCCTGGAGGAAATTGTGAGGTCTATAATTCATGTGTCTTTTTGAAATCTGCTGAATATGCCCTGGCAAATTCAGGAATCAATAAGTAGCAGAATCTGACAGTAACTGTAAGGTCTATCTCAGTGAATAGTGGAAGTTTTAGTAAGGGAGACATGTTGGAGCTAGGCTGTATTTAATATGGAGTTTACAAAGCCCATATTACATTTAAGATCTAGCTTAGAGTAGCAGAGCATTTGTTAAAATATTGTTGATCCATTCCCAACAAGTTACTGCCATTTTTAAGTACTAAAAATTATACATTTATATGGAAGCTATTCTCTTTATCAAAATACCTAACTGTTTTAAGCTGTAAAGAGATAAGTTCTAGCAAGGGTCTAAAGTCCCAACAGCCATATGCCTAAGCATTTTTTAAAACATATTTTTAATTATAACTAACAATCAAAATTATATTAGTTTCTGGTGTACAACATAATGATTAGATATTTATATACCTTACAAAGTGATCACCACAATAAGTCTACTTACCATCTGATAGCATACATAGTTATTACAATATTTTGACTATATTCCCTATATAGGAATGTACATTGCATTCTCATGACTTATTCTGTAACTGGCAGTTTGTACTCCTTAGTCCCCATTCACATGAGCATTTTAGATATTTATTTAATTTTGAATTTGAAGGATAATTAGGTCCATTAATTTTCAAATAAATACAGAAATTTGTAGATTAAAAAAACATGTTCTGTTGCTTCAAAATGTATTTAATGGCTTTTATTTTAATGGGTCTTATGTAGTGTAAGAAGTGACTGTTAGAAAATAAAATTCTCAGAGCAAGATTGAGAGAGCTGAGTGGACAGCACTATAAAACAATCTATTGGAATATAAACAAAATAAAAATGGTTCTATTGACTTTAGAAACTATCCTGAAAATAGAACAAAAGAAATCTTGAAAATTGTAAGAAATCTGTCTTTTGCCTTTAGTAACATGGGGTCATATTGTGTTGGGTCAGTGGCAGCATGCTGATTTATGATCATCACTGAATAAAAGGCAACATGGATGTGTTTATCCACACTGATTCTGATTTAGAGTTACCAGATGTTGTTGGCACCTTTTACCATGAGATTTGGTTCATTTAGTCAAAACGATTAGTAGAAAAGCACATGCTAGAATGAATCTACTATCCTGTAAGCAAAGCTGGGGCAATGATGGAGCAAAATAGCTTATCCACAGCAAGTCAGTGGGAAGTTTTGTTCTGTCACCTCTCTTCATTAATCTGTACACATGACTGCTTGGAGAGACAGTGAGTTGATTAGATCTGCATCACCATCAGCATGCAGACACTCATCACTACTTCTCATTTTCATATGACCCAGATGGTGTGGCTGCTTGACTGCAATTTTCCTTTATATGTGTTTTTAATAGGTTCCTTTTTTTAGATATTGACTTTGAACCCTCTTACGGATATTTAAAGCCAAGTTAAATTAACTTCTCTTTCAGTAACAACTTGAAGTAACCACATTTTGAAAAAAATACTTGTACATATATATTTTTTTTAAAATTGTTTTCTAGTTCTCTCTGGGCCTAAAGAAACTGTACGTGTCAAAATGAATATTTAGCTGGTTTCTGCAATGTCCTAAGGAAGTATATTTGACATACACTTCCAGTATGTAATTTAAGAAATAAAAGCAAAAGTTTACTTCAAGAGAGTCAAATAAAATTGAAGAAATGAACCCGACATTTAGACATGATCTTATTATTAATCTAATCTAATCAGAGTTTTATAAGTGACAACACTTAAGTGAAAAGAATTCAAATTATTTGACAGAGGTTACACAGGGAGTGAATTAATTTTGTGTTATGTTTCTGACTTACCTTCTTACTCGAACTTATGGTTGTGTATCCTAGATATCATCTGGGGCTCCCTGTGCCTGCAAACTTAGTGCCTTGAATTCACTTTAAATGAGAAGTCCATTTATTCTCCATAAAATCTACAAGTTCCCAAAAGTAAGGCCACCCCCCAGAGTATATGTATCTCCAGGCAAATTTATTTGTGGGACCCTGTTCACAGAAGCAACTTGATTAAAAATGTATTACAAAATTCATGGGCTTATCTGTTGTATAGTGATTTATTAATAAAGGTTTGGAATAATGAGTAGAGAAGAGATACTTATATGGCTGTCCAATCAGTACATGTGAACATTCTTCATAGTGTTCAGACACCATTTTTTTCTTTCATATGAGTCTAGGAAACATGTTTTTATTGTAAAACATGCCCTTCCTGGTTAACTTAATTGGTTCCACTATAAAAGAAGAAATGATCTTACTACTCAAAATGCCACATGTCTTTAGACCTATTTGCATTGAAATGAGGTAGATACTTTTGTTTCTGTAGTTCCCTAATACCATTTATTTAATGGCACTTTCATCATTACTTGTAATGCTATATCATCCATCATGCTGCCTGTGAATTCTGATTTTCATTGACTCTCAAAGATTTTTTCTGTGCTTCATTGAAAATAACTGTAAATGCAAGAAAATGTGAGCAATAATTACTTTCTGGTTACGTTAAAATGCTATTCTAATTTTCATAACATAAACATAGATGACACATCATCAACCATAATTTACCTTGAAATCTTTAGGCTATAATTGTTGTTTCTAAAATGTAATCCCCTTAATGTTGATGGCATACTGGCCTTCCACCTTCCACCACCAGCAAAAAGGTTAGGTGGCAAGCCAATGACAAGAGTGAGGAGAGGAGTTGTGTTATGTCTGTATCTCACCTGGTGTGACATAAGTCCAACCTAGGAGAACATGAAACAAACATATCAAATGTGAAAGAGAGAATATCGATTAGAATAATCCATTAACATTGCAGAGCTCTTGAAGGAAATGTGATAGTTACCCTTGGACTACTCACCTGAGATACAATGTTGATTATTTAAAAAGGGTGACTATCCTGGGTGCTGGCTGAGGGGATTCGGGATGCCTGCTACCACCCCAACTACTTTGGAGTACTGTAGACTGGAGCTGGCACCACAATCACAATATTGACAGGTGGGGTAATTGCATGGAGCTCAAATCCAAGAATCTTCACAGGACGATTAGTAGCCCATGGCTCTGAATTTTTCCTGTGTCTAATATGAGTGAGACATCAAAAATAGTGCATAAGTACCATTTTAGGTGTCCATAAAAGAGATATCACACTGGCCAGCAGGTGGTCTCCACTTGCTAAACTATTTCCCTTAACTGGAGTCCATACTCCTGAAAGGGAGAGCTAAGAATCAGAAAACAGCAAGACAGAAAATTTTGAGAAAGATGTGGCAAAACATGCTGAGACCCCCTGTGGCATGGAGTCCAACATGGGAGTCCTACTTGCCAGTGTCTAAGGACAATACTAACAGGGACTAAAATTTGTCCTAGCTACCTCTACCTCTTGCTTAAAATTTCTGCTTTTGCTGAATGTTTAATCTTCGTATTTTGTTGTTTTTGTTGTATATTTTCTTTAGTTCCACTTTACCATTGACCCATATATAAGACATGACTTTATTTTTAAAAAATTTATTGGATGTCTTATATTTGTCACTAAAAATTTTAGACTCCAGGGAAACAGCAAATATCAAAACAATCAAAACTTCCTCACTTTTTTAGGGAGCTTACATCCTAGTAAGAGAAACATAACAAAATAAAGAGATAAAATGCACAGTACACTAGATATTAATAAAGGTTCTTCATAAGAGAAAAAGAAAGATAATCATGAGATGAGATGTTATACGCATGAAGAAGATGCAAAGTTAAGAAAGATAGCCAGGAGGGACCTGGTGGAGAAGGGGCTACTACAGTAAAGGCTAAAAGAGAAAGAGGAAACCATTTAAGTATAGGGAGGAGGGACTACTGCACAAACCTTCAGGCAAAGATAAGTTTGCCATATTTAAGGAATAGTGAGGAAGCCAAGCTGTTGGAATGGTGTATGAGAGGAGGGATAATAGAGGATGAATTCTGAGAAATCTGTTTCATGAGTGTATAACCTATGCAGTCACAAAGGCTCCTATTGTTGGACAGGCCCAGAACTTGATTTAATGCTCTGCTGTTGCCATCTTGAAATTCTTACCAATTTTATTATTGAATTTGTGTTTGTAAGTGAAGTCTAATGGGAAAATGGAACAAGCATGTGGGAGAGAAAATATATGTAATATGCATGTCCACAGTTCTCTACAGCCGCATTCGCATATAGCATTCATGAGGTCCCATAACACAATTCCAGTGGACTTAAAACATGGTAATTCAGCAAGACATAAAGCAAATATAAGGAAGAAGTGAAATCTATGGCTTAGAAAGTGGAACAGTAATAGCTTGAGAAGCCAAACTTCATCTCAAACTTGAACTTGCTTTGGACAGAGAAAGAAGAAAGTAGTGTCTAAAAAACACAAGTAACCATACAATTCTATTGTACCTTCATTACTCATTTTATTTCCCTGTATTAGTCAAATATTTACCTGACAAGGATGACTTAGAAAGGAAAGAGAAAAATCGGGTAATCAATACCTTGTTTCTTTTCAGTCTTTCCTTACTCATTGGTAAGCTGAAGGTAGGGGGTATTAGTATAATGGGAGCATATTAAGAAGTGATATAAACAGTTGAGATAGTTTTCTGAAGTACTTCCACTACTGTGGTAAGAATGAAATACAATCGCATGTACAAACTATGAAATATCAATTTTGTAATTCCACCATTTCTGCACATTATTTAAATGCTGTTATATTTACATTAAAACTGGCTTTCACAACATAAAAACAGACAGTAAAACTTATGTGGCCATTAAAATTTTTAATTATTGTTTACTTAAAATGACAATTAATTAAAAAATTAACAAAAACATGATGTCAAGAGACTAGCAAAGAAAGAAAGATAAAAAGCTATATATTTAGGTTTCTTTAGAAACACATTTTTCCTGATTTTGAACAACGGGTCCATATTTTTTCTTGCACTGGAACTCACAAATTGAGCAGCTGACCCTGCTGAAAATTCAGACTTTTCATGCCATATGGAATCATTTGAATAATTGCATTAAAATTTACTTTTATTCTGAAATTAGTAGTAAACATTAGAGTTTTGAGGAAAGAAATTACATAATCTTGTTTATGTTTGAAGAAAATTTTCTAGCTGCTTAGAATAATTTTCCTAGGGGCAAGAATGAAAGCAAGGAGACCAATTTAGGGGCCTCTCTCAGTATTCAGCAAGGGATGATGGCAGTTCGAATTATGTGGTATAAGTAGAGGAGGTGAGAGGTTGTCAAGATCTCCATGTATGTTGTGGGTAGTAAACATTATGGACTATCCAGCTGGATGAAGTTGTTAAAGAGGAGATCAATAAAACGTCAAGGATGTTGGCCTAAGCAACTGGAAGCATACAGGTGCAAATTACTGAGAACTAAAGACTGATAGAGAAGTGGGCTTTATTTTCATATTTTGTAGGAGAGTTGAATGTCAGCAACTCTTTTGAGAACTCATTAAATTTGCAATATACCTTAGATACAGAAGGGGAGATATCTAGTAAGCAGATGGATATTGAGTTTGAGTTTAGAAGATCTGGACAAGAGATATACATTTGTGAACCATTAGGTCACAGGTTGTGTTTAAAGCCATGGGGCTGGTGAAAATTAGCAAGAAGTGAATATATGTATAGAAGAAAAGAAGCCTAAAGAATAATCTCTGGACCTTTTCAGTGTTTAAAGACAAGGCAGATAAGGAAGAAACAGCTAGAAAGGTAGAAATAAAACCTAGATGTTGATGTCTCTAAACCAATTGAAAAAATTGATTTATCTATTTGTATGCTTCTTGTCACCTCAAGTGCAGAAGTTTGAGTCAGTCACATTCATCAGCACATTATAACACATTATCCTGATAGGTCTGCAAATTCCTATTGTTTAATTAATTTTATTACTTTCATTTCATTACCTCATTTTAATCCCTTTGCTCCAATAGTATGTATATACTTTATATGTTGTTCTTTCTTTGTATTATAAGTAGATATTAATTATTTGTTTTCATCGTATTTTTAACATGAACAAAATTATGTAAATGAGTTATATATTTCATTCTATTACTTTTTTTTTTGATAAGCGTTACACTTTGAAGAGCTGGCCATCTTAAATGAACATTTTGCCCACTGTTCCCTAACTGCTGCATCATCCTCCAGGCTGTGTGTTGTCAAAGAAAAATTGCACTGAACTGAGTTAAAAAGGAAAGGAAGATTTTATTCAAGACTATTACAAGAGGTCAAAAGGTTGCAATAGAGGAGAAAGATTAAATTCAACTCTGGTGAAACAAAGGCAGGAGAGTTTGTAAGACTTGGAGTGAGCTAGTGGAAAAGTACTGGAGGACATTAAAGGGGAGAGTGATCCATATGGTTAGGTCAGCTGTTTTTGCTAACTGTCTCCTCTCTAAGTTAGGCTCCTGTCCTTCCACAGAGACTGGGTAAGAGGGGCACTATTCTGATTACTTGTCAGAGGGATGGCTCCTCAGGTCCTTGAGAAAGACATTTCTGGATTATAAAACTGGCAAAAGCATGAAAGAAAACTTATACCTCAGAGGGGCAGAGAATTTACAATTGCAAGTTTTCTAAAGTAAATAATCTAAGAAAAGGAAGTTAAGGGCCCAATAGTCAAGAAGAAATCTCTCTGAAGTTCAGTCAAACTAAGGAAAAAGTAAAGGCTGTCTCATTATGCATCTACCACATTTTAGGTATGCAATTTCAGAGATAAACAGTAGGTCACTTCTACCTTTCTACTACCACAAATAATGGTGTAATAAATACACCTGAGTACTTATTGACACCCACCAGCAGTGCATGGGAAGTCCTTCAATTTCATGTTCCTAAAACTTTCCATCACCTAATGTGCTATTTTACCTTTCTAATAAGTAAAAAGTAACAGCTCATTGTTTCTTCTACATTTGTATTTATCTAAACACTAATAATTATTATTATCTTTTGGTATGTGTGTTATCTTCCTGTGTTTTCTCCTCTATAAATTATCTCTCATAACTTTTGCCCATTTCCTTTTCTATTAAAGTTATTTTTTGTTGCCATTGTTATAAATTTGAAAAGTGTTTTTTATCTTCTAGGCTAGTCCATTGGCAATTTTAAAAATAGAAAATATCTACCTTATTCTGTTTTCTATTTACTAATTTTGTCTCAGATATCTATATTACACAGAAATTCTTAACTTTGCTATAATCAGACACAGATTGTATATTTGCCTTGATGTGTCCCTTCTGGGGTTTTATATGAAAACTTTCCCCATCTCAGTGGCACAAAAATATTATTCTACATTTTTTTTCTATTCACTTTATAATATCCTCTTTCATGTTTGTTTTTTTGACCTATCTAGAATGTAGTTATATATAATATTTTAGGGAAGAATTCATATTTATTTTTCTCTATATAATATGACATTTTCTTCCATATTATATGACATTTTTGATAACCTTGACACTTTAAAAGAGTACCAATTAGTTATTTTATAAAATGTACCTTAACTGGATTTGTCCAGTGTTTTCTCATAATTTCTCATAATTGGAATTTTTGGAAAGTATACCACATAGATGATGTTGTATTTTCAGAGCATCATACAAACAGCTTATGATACTGAATTGTGTTATTACTGATGATATTTACATAGTTCATTTGGTTAAGTTATTTCCTGCCAAGTGCTTATACTGTAAATTTATTATCTTCTTTGTAATGAATAAATATCTTATAGAAGATAGTTTGAGACTATACAATTCCTCTTTTTCTTCAAACTTCAAGCTACTAAATTTTAATGGTGAACTTGTCTACAACATTAATTACTGTGAAATTTGTCTAATGATAATAATATTCCATCCTTGATAATTGTTTCATAGTTACGTAAAATTTTAACATTAGTAAAGCAGGATAAGGAATGCAAAAAAACTCTCAATGGTATCATTGCAACTTTTCTGTAAGTCTAGAATTAGTTTAAAAAATAAAATAAATATAAAATAAAAGAATCCAGAATTTTATTTGGAATTATATTGAATTCATAGTTTAATTATCAGTTAATTTGAGTACAATTAACGTTTTATAATTTAGCTGTCAACTAACATCTTATATGTTTGGTTGTCTCATTTAGTAGCACGATCTAACCATCTTTCATGAATGAAAAATTTCATGGATAAGAAAATTGAGCTTTCTCAAACGTTAATTCTTTGTCAAGGCAGATAAGAATTTAGGTTTAATAATTTTATTTAGCAATGTGGAGGTTATTGGTGACCTTCCAAAGAGACGTTTCAGTGGAATAGTCAGGTCGAAGCCCAGTAAGAACATATTCAATAGAGAAAGGAGAGATGGGAATTGAAAACAGCACACACTCAATTACTGTAAGAAAATTTTGTGTAAAGAGCAGTGTTACAGATCAGTAGCTGGAAAGATACATGGATTTAAGATATTTCTTTCTTCCTTTTTAAAAAAAAAAATTATAGCACAGAAGAAATATAGCATGGTTCCGTACTGATGGAAATCATCCTGGAGAGAAGGAAAAACTGGTAAGGGATATAAAGGGCAGACACAGTTGGAGCAATTTCTTTAGTAAGATTCAACACAAAAGTGGGAATTGGCTAGCTAAAGAGAGAAAAGTGAGAACTGTCAGTATTATTGAGGTTTTTATTTAAGCACTGTTCTATAATCCTAGTACAGCCATAGACTATATAAAAGTCTGAATTTGGGAGGTGTTTTGGGTTTGTTTGTTTGTTTGTTTTAAAAGAGCACAATAAAATAAGAGAGGATTCAAATTCTTGAAGGTAAATGCCAGTAAATAATTCTGATGGTTTATTACAGAATTTAAGCTTGGAGAATGAAAAGTGAGGTCACGAAAGGGCTTGAGGACGGTGAAAAAGTGGTGAAATCAATGTGTTGTAAATCCCATAATGTCAAAGATTTATGGCAATTGAAGTATTAGAAAGAGAGAGCTTTTCATGTCTTTGATTTTTTTTTGTACTGTTTATTTCCCCAATCATATGAACTAGGCTGCTGCCCAGAAATGCAGTTCTAGTTTAAAAATAATTTTTTTCAAGATACTTCTGTATTTCTTCTACAATGTCAGGCTTTGTAGAAGATATTATCAGATAGATGATAGATAGAAAGATAGGTAGATAGGTAGATAAACAGAATTTATAGATAATATGTATCACATCAGAGATCACCCATACTTAAAATAGTATACAAAAAGTCCTTTTAATAACTTTCAACACACGCTTCTAGCTGTCTGTCTGTTTTTCTCTCTCTCTTCCATTATGGGAGTGAATATGCTTTATGTTATTATAGACAATTACTATTACTTGACCAGCTTATTTCTTTTATATCCTATGACAGAACTAAAATTTGATGAATACACACACACACACTTTGGAAAATAGAGTTGTTCAAGTATAAGTATATAGGGGAATCATTTTATTTTTTCTTTGTGTTCATATAATATTTTCAGATATTGGGCATTGATATTGCTACTTTGCAGTCTAATTACATACTTAGCTGTCTCTCCATGCCCCTCTCATTCTTATGCATGGCATGGCCAGTATCTTAATATTTATAGCTACAACATCAAGCCAGTGCTAGGCACATGGGAGGTGCTGAATATTTATATACTGGATAAATAAATATATGAATAACATGAATCAATAGAAAGAGTGAACCCAAGAAATATCCTGAAGAAATACTCTAAAAATAATGTGAAGTATCTTATGCTTGTAAAATACTAAGATATGATGAACTACTGATGGTCTTTTGCCTGACTAAATTAACTTTATTAAAGGCACAGGTAATACAGTTTTATGATAGTCTTCATGCTGCCAAGTCTTTCATTATTTGAGAAGTATGAAATAAGCAATTAGAGATTCCTACGAACAATTTTAATAAAAATAAAGGGATTTGCTTTACAAAGTGTGTAACAATGACCAGCAATGTTTAAACAGTGTATCAAATCCTGCTGTAATAATAGTCATTTTCAGACTGTGTTAGTCCTTGCCCTACTTAAGCCCTAATGTGAGTTTGTTTGTTCTAAAATTAACCTGGTTATTCTGAAATTCTAGGATCCTGTCTCATCATGTTAAAGATTTATTGTTCCAAAGTTATGCCAAGAAATCACTCAAAAATGTATACCAAAAAAAATGATGTGCCTATATGTGCCTAAGTCGGATATGATAATAGAGCTAGCATAGACCTGTGAGCACAAATTCTTCAATGACACATTGAAGACCTTCAATGTTTGGCCATTTGGCTTGTATCTTAAGGAGACATAAAATGGAGAAGAAATAAAATAAGTATTTTAAGAAGCTAAATATCTACATATTTAACAGATTATATAAATGTATACACTCCAGAAAAATATGATGATAGATTATAGCTACCTTTTACTACAGATTTACTATGAGCAAGTAACACATTTTATTTTTTCCAGTTTTATTAAGATATAATTGACATACACCACTGTATAATTTTAAGGTATGCAGAATAATGTTTGACTCACATAGAATATAATATAATTACTGTACTAACTATAGTTAGCCTTCATCATCTCATGTGAACATAATAATAATTTTTAAAAATTCTTTTTAATGAGAACTCAGGATTTACTCTCTTAACTTTCCTATATATCACCCAGCAGTGTTAACTACGGTCACCATGCTGTACATTACATCTTTAGTACTTATTTTTCCTATAACCAAAAGTTTGTACGTTTCAACCACCTTCCTGCAGTTGCCCCTCCCCCCAACGCTGCCTCAGGTAACGACAACTCTGATATATTTTCCTATGAGTTTTTTATTTTAAGATTCCACATATAAACAAAATCGTACAGTATTATCTTCCTCTATCTGACTTATTTCACTTAGCATGATTTCCTCAAGGTCCATCCATGTTGTCACAAAAGGCAGAGTTTTTTTTATATTTATAGCTGAATGATATTTAATCGTGCATGTATAAATATGTGTGTGTGTGTGTACACACACATAAGTGTGTGTGAAATATACATTCCACTACTTCTTTATCCATCCATTTGTCAATAGAGTGACATATTTTCTTACCTTTTGATAGTACGTGAGTATGTAAATTTTGTCATAATCATAGAAGTATAGAGACGGTGACTTAGAAGGTATTAAATCAGTGATACTGGTCACCTATGGAGAGCAAAAGCCATAATATAAAATATTTTAGGAATTTTGTCAGCTGGTAGATAAGACATTGATGGCCTGAAATTAGCCACAGAGAGAATATTGACATGGGAAATTTGTGAATGATTAAGACCTTCACCCCCTACCTCACTCTATCCAGATGTTAAAAATTTACCAGCACAGCATTTAAGTTATTTGTAAATGCAAGGACATAAGAGAAAGTGACAGACTAGTAATACGAAACTACCTTCCAAAAGCCCATGCTCTTAAGCAGAGTTTATAGTCAATCCTGGCAAAACAATGGGACAGTGATTGTCCCATTTCAGAAACCTTTAGAAACAGAACCGAAACATGGTGATTGTTTTAGTTGAAAGATAGTTTGTCCAGTGTCTTAATCTTGAGAATGATGAAGTCGAAGTATACATAGTTTAAATGAAAAAATGGAAATCTTAATGTGGGTTTGGCATGGCTTGAATGAATTCCATCTTCCAAACTATTGTCAAGATGATCTCCCTAATAAAAGAAATCAACATAACTCCACTTCAAAACCATTGGATGCCTTTTAATTCTTTACACCTTGAATTCTATGATATTTTATGAATATATATATAAAATGTACCTTGGCTCACACTTTTCTTAATTTGAAAGCCCAAAGCTTGCGTACTTTGTCTGTTGGTTTTGTTTATATATTTATAATTTACATATGTCAGGCTCACATACTAGCATATCTTACATTCTAGCAACAAAAATCACTGTTACTAACATGTTCATGCTATCACTACCTAAAGTGATTCTCTGTTACCATCATTTTCTAAGTTCTGTTAGTTTTTAAACTAATAATTCTATTAGCTTTTGTGCCCTCATAGTAATACTTCCTTATCTTTGTTATTGTTATTATTGCTTGGCAATTTAACTATCCACTGATATGTGGATAACTGAATGCCCCTCCCACCTTTATTAATGGTGTAACCACAGCATTTAGGCCTGTATTGGACATGCGGCAGGCACTGAATATGTATTTACTGGATGAATAATTAATGGTTAACATGCTTAGAAGAGTGAACTCAAGAAATATCATGTACAAAAATCCTAAATATAATATAAAAAGTCTTAAAAAATCCTAAGATATGAAGAAATGATAAACTAATGACCTGTCATTTGGCTACCATTTGTTTTATTCAGTGGAAGAGAAACAACCAAGTTTGTGGTTTCTTTTAGATCTATAATATGGGAATAAAAAGAGCTACAAGCTGATTTTATAAAAAGAGAAGGGAGAATCCAAAACAAAACAGTAAGGAAGAGATTGTTTTTAACTTTCTTCATTATTATTTTGAAGTGAAAGAGTGTCAAATTTCATGACAAGGAAAAATGACATAATGAGAAGGAATATGACATACATTATTTTTCTTTCTAATTTTCAAGTATCACTATGTCATTAGAACTAGAAATTAAAGGACTTGGTGGATAGAGCAACCAACTGAAATAATCTCTGTGAACAAAGGATCATTTAGGAATATGAAATTGGAAAATGAAGCAATGGGGAAGAATTAAGAAACCCAGGGGAAAGAAAATAAGTTTTTTTTGTTCTGGAGTTTTTTAATAGCCAAAAGCAGCTTCTGTCAAGGCAAAAAACCACCAGTTTAGGAACTTTCTTCTTCCAACTACTCCTGTGGAGGCCCCTGCCAGATGACTCATGAAGGAGTAGTTGTCCTCAAGGGAATGGACTGCTTGATTAGGTATAGATTTCTTGTTATAATAATTAAATCAATTGCCTCTTCCCTGGCTCTTTTATGAAAGTTACTCTTGACAAAAGAATAGAGGTGAGTATGAAATGCAGGCTAAATTTTCACTGATCTTTCTGAAAATAATACTATAGATCAGTAAGCATTTCCATTTTGTATACTCTCAAAGTGAGACATGTTCTAAGGAGCAATTTTAAATTTCTAATTGTTTTTCTCACCGAATGTTTTCACCAGTGATTATGGTAGGGTGTGGGTAAGAGCTATGATAGAGGTATGGTCAAGGTCAAAAAAAGGGATCTACATCAGAAAGAGAGAATTATGGTAGGAAAGATAGATGATATTGTTAAGACAAAAACAACACTAAACACCCTTCTAGACAATACAACTGGCATAGGGACTCTTAGAAAAGAATATCAGCATAGAATTTTTACACATAAATTATTTGATCATAACTATGGCAAACGATATAATTTTCAATTTTCAATTTTAGCACATTACATTCTAACATAATTTTTGGTTTCTCCATTTAAATTAACCAGTCGTAGCCACTTTTGATATCACTGTCATATTTCTTCTTGATCTAGGCATCCCTTAAGTTCATTTTATTTGACTTTGATATTAAGAATGGGCTCAAATAATTAAAAATCATGATTTATATACTATATATGTAGTATATAAAGTATGTGAACATATGTTATATATCGTATAATATCGAATGAATTTACTGGAGTATACATTGAATGTAGTGAATCTCTATATCTATCATCTTTCATATCTATCTATCTATCATCTATCATAATCTATCATATCTCTTGAATAGTTCTAGTGGAATCTTTTGCCATCATGAAGTTATTTTCTTTAATTATATTAATTAAAAATTAAGTTTTGCCCTTACACAACAATACTTTATGAACTTCATCAAGGATTCTACTTCTGATGGTAGTATCTCTCAGATCATTGTCAAATAAACTGCTTCACCAATGATACCACAATATTAACAAATAATTTTTTTACTTAATATTTTATAAAATGCATGTAAAATGTCATTTTTCTTTGCCAAAAATGTTCTCTTACATTTTCTTCCTTTTAAGCTGCCTAGAGAATATTTTATCTGCTTATTGCAGTATATGTTTAAGTCAGATTGCTCCTAAATCTACATTTTATAATGTAGTACATATCAATTGCGTAAGATCTATGTTTACATCTATTACATGAGCAAACTGTCAAGTTACTTTTAACAGATCATTTTCTTAACTAAATAAAATATATGGCAAAAAATATCATTTTCTTTTATTTGCATTTTGGTTCTGCATTAAAATTCTATAATGATGATTTATATTATACATTCAAAAAAGACAGATTTCACCCCACAAAAGACTGTGAAAAGGAGACAAAAGGCAATTGACACACTAAACTGTTATAGAGATAAAATAAAATTTTATCAATGCATGTACTCAACTTTGAAAAAGTGTCATTAGAATCAAACATTTAGAATTATTAACAGTACAGATCTCTTAAAAATCAATGTTAATATTAATTTATATGATAAATTTCTCTCATATCTAATAAAAAGCTAAATAATATCTAATCAGTTATTTCTCATTAATTATTTCTATAAAATTCTAGATGATTTTCCTCAAAACAAATACACTGTAGTGAATTCACATAAGGCCTTTTAATCATATTTAATTCTTTCATTGCTGTAAAGATCACTCAATAATTCACATGATACAAAATGGAAGTCTTGAAATATAAAGTTATACGATAATACTTCTAAAAATATTTCATCCTGCCTAATCCACCTTTGTGAAAACAGTCACAAATTGTAATAGTTTGGGAGATAGTCTTAATAAATCAGAAAACATAATTTCACAAACATAGTAACAAAATATCCTCATTACCAAGACTCTAATCATTTAGCTAGAGTATCTAAATAAATAAATAAATAAATAAATAGATAGATGATGATAGATAGATAGATAGATAGATAGATAGATAGATAGATAAGGAGCATTACACATTTTATAATTAAGTTTGGGGAATTAACTAAAAATACCAAAAATGTTTTCCAGTCTTATCTGAGTCTTCACTATCTTAATCATTTTAGTAGAGTATTGTTAAAGTTGAATAAACTGTATTACTCAGTTTTCATTAGCTTATGCTATAGTCACAAGCATACCCTAAGTTTTGGTGAATTATACCCACAAAATTCATTTCTCATAGACATCACATATATTAACTGTCTGCCTTTCTATGTGTCTTCTTGAATCTGAGGAGTGGGTAGTTTCCCAAAACAGAGGGGAAGCAAAATTGCATAAACATGTGAGGGCTTTTAAGCTTCTTTTCAGCAGTTGTACCCATGATTGCAGTTCATATTATTGACCAGAGTAAGTCACATGGTGAAGACTGATAACGATGGGACATAGAAGAATAATACAGGGATAGGCATGAAATATGTAGAAACAATAACATCCATGACAAAATTATATCAAATATTTTTAAATGAAATATAAATAATTGTCCTTTGTAAGATAAAAAATGAATCAACTCTAGCATCTCATTCATATACTAAACTAACCTATTTAAAACATAAACTATAACATTTTTAGTGGTGAGAAAATATTTAAAAGATTGAAAAACTATTATATTTTTAATATCATAAATTATAAAATTATTCTCAATAACAAAGATGCTTTTTTTGAAAATATAAATAATATTGTATATACTTAAATTATAACTTTGAAGTGATTTGTCATTATTTTGATATTTAACTTGGCAGTTGCTCTATTTTGTTTTATTTTTCTATTGAAATATATTTAAAAACAATTTATTTGACATACAACATGTTGATTTGACACATTTGTAGAATGCAATATGATTGTCACTGTTAACAATAGTTAGCACCTCTATCGTGTACCATAATTATTTCTTTTGTTATTGGGATTCAGATCTAGTCTCTTGGCACATTTGATGATTATAGTACAATATTGTTATCTATATTCACTATACTTGACATTAAATCTTCAGAACATATTTTTGTCCACTGTTTGCAAATTTGTACCATTAAACAACATCCCTTCTATTCTCCCATCCCCCAGACCTTGGTAACCATCATTTTACTCTGTGGTTTTACAAGTTCGGCTTGTTTTAGAGTCCACAGATAAGTGATATCATACAGTATTTGTTTTTCTTTGTCTTATTTATCTCGGTTAGTATAATGTCCTCAAGGTTTATCTATGTTGTCACAAATGGCAGGATTTCCTTTCTCATGGCTGACTAATATTCTATTATATAATACATATATTACATATATATATATATATACATATATATATATTATTTATCTTTATTATCCATTCATCCTTTAATGGGCCCTTAGATTGTTTCTGTACCTTGGCTATTGTGAATCATGTTACAGAAAACATGGGCGTGCATATATCTCTTTGATTACCTATTTTCATTTCCTTTGTGTATATACCCCAAAATGGTGTACAAGGATTCCCTTCCCTACATGTTATCACTACACTTGTTATCTCTTGCCTTGATGACAGCCATTCTAACTCTTGCCTTGATGACAGCCATTCTAACAAGTGTGAGATGATATATCATTGTGGTTTTGATTTTTATTTCCCTGATGATTAGTGATGCTGAGTGTCTTTTCATGAATCTGTTGGCCATATGGATGTCTTCTTTGGAAAAATGTCTATTTAATTCCTCTGACCATTTTTTCATCAGATTGTTTATTTTTTGTTACTGCATTGTATGAGTTATTCATATATTATGGATATTAACCCTTTATTCAATATATGGTTTGCAAACATTTTCTCGCATTCTGTAAGTTATTTTCTTTTTTTCACATCCCTCCAGTTGCTTCCTCTATGTTATTTATCTATGCATGTCTATATTATTTATTTATTCCAAAGTCCACATATGGTGGATATTCAGTTAGCTATTTGATTCTCTATTTAAAGACTTAAGTTTCATAGACCAGCTGAACTCTTTATTTTGCTCTGCTATGAATTCTTCTGAGAAAGAAAATAGTTAATAATAAAAATCAAATCCATTATTACCAAAAGTACATTATACTGAATATTTTCTATTTGCATCTGCAGATCTATTCCTCTTCACCCTACTTTTGGTCCCAGGAGCCAAACTAGGAAAAACTGTATCAATGGGTTCTGTTGCTCTCTAACTTCCAGTCTGTGTTAGCCGGTGAGAAGCACCATCAGGAGACAGTGGTTAGAAGGAACCAAAGCTGGCTTATTTTCTGCAGAGATCTTTCCTATTTTACCACTGTAGGGTGGCTGTCTTCCTGATCAGAGACAACAGCTCTTACCAGGTTGCTTTCTCTAAACAGTTCTATTTCTAAATAAGGACTTGGAAATCTCTTGGAAATGTTGGCATAATGATGTTAATGCCTCTTAACTATGATTGGACCTGGAGCCTTCATGATCTTCGATTAGTACTTTTCATTAACACTGCCCAAAACTTTGCAGAATTAAACTTAATTAAATTTTCCTCAATCGCCATCTTGACTCCCCTCTGTTTCCTTCCAGGATCCTCAGTGATACATTTGTTGACAATCAAATAATGCCTCACTTTTTTTATGCAGCTATATATGATTATAAAAATAAATAGAACCTATTGTTGAAAGTCTACTATCTGTCTTCTCTATATCTAACCATTATTCAATTCCAACAAAGTTTGCTAACAAGTCCCACAGAGAGTATATGAAAATCTAACACTCTGTAGTCAGAGTCTACATGGACTTAATCTTACTCATTCTGTGGATAACCATGTGCTTCTTTCTCAGAGACACACTATAAACATAATTCACTAAAATCTCTTTGCTCATTGGAGAAAAGGAAGAAGAAATTAATGAGAAGAAAAAGATGTTTATGAAGTACCTAATATATATTAAGCACTATGCTCGACACTTTTCAGATGTTATTTTGCTAGCCTGCACTTTGCTCAGGGAAATCTTTATTCAGCAAGTACAATCTACTTCTGAGAGTGAGCGAAGAAACAAAGGAAAGGCATTAATTTGTTTATTGATTTCACTTAGAGTAATAAAAAGACCTTCAAACCTTATGGTATATCTTGTTGAAGCTATACCGAAAATGGACCATAAAGCACAATTATTGTTCTTATTTCTCTTGACATGCACCATCAAGAAGACTAATTTAGGATACCCTCAAGATCACTAAGAAAGAAAATGATTTCATTAAAGCTATCAAATTTATCTTAACCATTGTGTTTTTCATTACACTCTAACCTACTCTTCTTTAACCAAAACTAAAATTCGAATTAACTCTAAATGTGGTTACCAGCAGATAATTCTTAAGAAATGTAACCAATACAGAATAATTTTATAAATACACTGTAATACATGAAAAGGAAGTGCTATTATGAAAATGAATAAAATTTAAATAAAAAAGAGCATAGTCCATACAATAGTTCTCATTTTATTAATAAAATTTGAGATAATGAGCCTAAATGCTATATATTCTTATCCCACTATATGGTTTGAAATGATACTAAACAAAAGAATTAGACTCTTCAGTATAGATTTCTCAATTAAACTTAATGTGAAAAATGGTTAAAACTATAAAAGAATCGCCAAATACATAGAAAAATGTTTATTATTTAATACATATTTAATACATTTACCCCTTTCATTGACACTAATATTTTTTTTTTTTGCAAATTTAGCTTCTCTTTATTTTTACTCCAAGTATTTTACCAAATAAAAATATGAAGTGATTGTAAAACACAAAGGAAAATTACATATTCTTTCCTGAAATCAGAAAATCCCTGGAGGGTGCCTGGCTAGCCATTCTGTTGGTATGGTCCTTCCTAGCAAGTACTATTTTAAAACAAGAAATAATCGCTAGATAATCTATCCCAAGTTTTTTTTTTAATTAATTAATTTATTTTAATTAGTTTCAAGTATATAGTACATTGGTTAGACATTTATATAGTTTATAAAACAATCTCCCTAATTGTTCCTTCTCTCCTCTGGTTTTCCACCTAGCCAACATATTAATGCTAACTGCATTCCCTATGCTGTGCTCCTCATCTCCATGACCATCTATCAACTACTAATTTTTGCATCTTTAACCCTTTACTCCTTTCCCCCGGCCCCTCAACCCCCTTCCCCTCTGGCTGTCACCAGATTGTCCTCTACATTTGTGAGTCTGTTTTTGATTAGTTTGTTCTTTTTGTTCCTTAGATTCCTCATACAAGTGAAATCATATGATATTTGTCTTTCTCTGTCTGACTTATTTCACTTAGCATAATAACTTCGAGATCCATCCATGTCTTTGCAAATGGTAGGATTTCATTTTTTTTAATTACTAGTAATATTCCATTGTATATATGAACCATAACTTCTTTATCCAATCACCTGTTGATGGGCACTTAGGATGCTGCCATATCTTGGTTATTATAAATTGTGCTGCCATGAATATTGGAGTGCATAGATCTTTATGAATTATTGCTTTTTTTTTAGATAAATAGAAGTACAATTGCTGGGTCAAATGGTATATCTATTTTTAATTCTTTGAGAAACCTCCATACTGTTTTCCATAGCAGCTGTACCAATTTGCAATCCCAACAATGTATGAGGATTCCGTTTTTTTTCTGCATACTCGCCAACACTTGTTGTTTTATGATTTATTGATGATAGCTATTCTGACAGGTGTGAGGTGATATCTCATTGTGGTTTTAACTTGCATTTTTCTGATGATTAGCGACCTTGAGCATCTTTTCATATGTCTATTAGCCATCTGTACTTCCTCTTTGGAGAAATATCTGTTCAGGTCTCTGCCCATTTTTTAATTGGATTGTTTGTTTTTTTGTTGTTGAGTTGTATAGACAGTAAACTCTCTGATATTACTAACAGTAATTTCTTTTTGGATACATCTCCCTGGACAAGGGTAACAAAAGAAAAAAATAAACAAATGGGACTACATCAAACTAAAAAGTTTTTGTACAGCAAAGGAAATTATCAGCAAAACAAAAAGACAAATGACTAATTAGGAGAAGATATTCCTAATGATACATCTGATAAAGGGTTAATATCTAAAATATATAAAGAACCCAGAGTTTTTTTATATGACAAAGTAGAAGTTGTAAATCGCAGAGGTAGAGTAAAAACCTGGATGAGAATAAATCATCAAGCTGCAGAACTACATTAACCAGGAGGCACTTGTGACATGCTTCAGTTCTTTAGAATAGACTTACTTGTTGTTTGAAGACAGAGGTAGTATTTGCTGAACTTTCATGATAACATCGCATTTAATGATGGCCTACCATTCTGATGGGCTTATATCTTTTAAAAGGTACTTCATATTAGGCAAGGCCCTGGTTGGATCACAGAAAGTCTCATTTTTCTAAATTCTTAAGTTTTATTTTGTTGTCATGCCTGCCATGTTTAACCTTAAATATTTAAGACCACAGTAGGTTGTATTTGTATGGTGTTTTACAAAAATTAAAATGTTGACTATAGATTACATTTTAAGCTTGCATTACCATTTATTTTTAAATTCAGTTTCTCCAAATTACCCAAGAAAATAGAGATTAAAATGAAGAAATTATAAAAATACTTTCAAAATATTTTTTTTAAAAAAACAGAAAAAAGAATGTATTAGTTATTTAAGGAAGACATTATACCAATTCTTTACAAAGAATAAATCAAAAATTAAAAGCAGAGATGTTTGGTAACTCATTCCATGAGGCCAGTATTTCTCTAATACCAAAACTTGGCAAAGACATTATAGAAAAGAAAACTACAGACCTATATCCCTTATGAACACACATGCAAAAATCCTCAACAAAATAATAATTCAAATCCAAAAAAGTATCAAATAATTATCCACCATTACCAAATGGTTATTATTCCAGGCATGCCAGCTTAGCTCAGCATTGAAAATCAATTAACGTAATCTATCACATCAACAGACTAAAAGAGAAAAATCACAGAATAATATTAGTTGATGAACAAAAAGGATTTGACAAAATCTAACAAAAATTCATGATAATAACTCTCTAAAGTAGGAATGGGGGCACTTCCTCAATTTGATAAAGATGATCTACAAAAATTCTACAACTAACATCATACATGATGGTGAGAAACTTGAAACTTTTCCAGTAAGATCATGTACAAAGCAAGGATATTCCATCTCACTACTCTTTTGACATCATAATCAAAGTCCTTGTTAATGCAATTTAAAAAAGAAAAGGCAATAAAAATATACAGATAGGAAAGGAAGACATGAAACTGTCTGTTCGCAGGTAACATGATCACCTCTGTAGAAAATCCAAAAGAATCAACAACAAAAAAACTCCTGGAACTAATAAGCAATTATTATTTCAGGATACAGGGTTAATATATGAAAGTCCTATACACAGCATTGAACAAGTGGAATTTGAAATTAAAAACACAATACCATTTACATTAGCAACTCAAAAAAATGAAATACATAGGTATAAATCTAATGAAATATATACAACATCTATAAGAAGGGCAAACTGAGATTACCTGCTTTTCTTGGAACTATATTAAATATTGCTTGTATAAATATAATTAAAAATAAACAAAACAAAACATCTACTACATGATCAATAGATAAATACAAATCGAGTTTATATTAAAAATCATGATATTAATGATAAAGATCTTAATCCAGAGCTTCTCAACAGGTGTTTGGTGGTTTATTGGTGTATCACAATTGTGTTTCAGTGTTCCAAGATATTGATGATCTCATCCCTGGTAAGCCAGAATCCCTGGTCAAGGAACTGATACTTAATGTTAATCTAAGTTTGCTCTACTCTACTGTATAATTATTATCACATCCTGTATATGCCAATATTTTTTAAAAGTTGAAAGAGCCAGTGTAAATCCCACTGGATTATGGTGTACATTCCTTCTAATATACTGTTGAACTCAGTTTGCTAGTATTTTGTTGAGAATTTTGACTTCTATCTTCATCAGGGATATTGGCCTATAATTCTCTTTCTTTGTTGTGTCTTTGTTTGGTTTTGGTATCAGGGTGATACTGGCCTTGTAGAATGAATTTTGAAGTGCTCTTTCCTCTTCATGTTTTTGAAATAGTTTGAGAGGGGTAAGGACTAATCTTTTTTAAATGTTTGGTAGAATTTAGACTATCATCATCATATTTTTCTGCAAACTGTATAATACACAAGTTTCTATGGATATAAATTGAATTAAAATCTTAATCAATGTCATATGTAATACAATTCTACATTAGTCATTAGTTATATTGATCATTAAACATTTGACAATTCCACAAGAATTAAAAAAAATATAGATATACCTAAATATAGTCTTTAAGCTTATATAAACATTTACCAATACTAGATAATTCTCAGGATTTTGACTACTATTTCTAAAGATATAAGAATTCTCAATGAGATAGCCCGGTGAGAATATTAAAAATCAATGATCGATTGTAGGTAGATAGAAGGATGATAGCTGGCACTAGGGTCTTCAGGTGTATCTAATTGCAGTAGCTGTGGCTTCAAATCCAGGTAATTAAGGTCTCTGAAAGGTAGTAGCATGGATGTTAAACATTTACTACTATTGCCTTTCTCAAATATAAATAAATAAAAAATTAAATAAAATATTTTAATATATAATAAATTATATAAATACATATTCATATATATAAAGAAGAGTGCATAATACATTTGCCATTGGTTATCCAGTGACTCATGAAGAGATAAAAATTTTTTATTGCTAATAAGGTCAAATAAAGTTTATTCTCATACAAGAAGACCTTTTAAGAGCATATAATTGCTAAAGAGTCAAATTATTTCAGAAAAGTTAACATTAAACTTAACATGCTTCAAGAATCTTCTTATTGTTTAGAGCTGACTATATATCACAGTTTATGGGTAACTTTAGAAGTATAATATTCATCATATTATAGTTATTCAATTTAATACTTAGTCATTATTGTATTGTAAAAATTTTAACAAGTTAGACCCACTAATTTCAAAGGAACTTGGGAAAGTTTAATAATCTAAAATTAAATGATTAAAGTTTAAAACGAAGAATCACTCTAAGAAGTGAGAAATTTAGTATCATTAGGCATTTTAGATGGGTTAATTGGCAATTTTAAAATACAACTCTTTTTTAATCTTTAGTATTATTCAGAATTCATTGTATGACACATAGTCTCAAAAAATAAGTGCATTAATTCTTTGACAAAAATTAATTTCAAGGTTGTTTTTACATGTATACTTATTTAAAACACATCTTAGTTACATAGCAGATAATGATTGCGAGTTCATTTTACATAAGACATGAAAATTCCCTGTATAAAGAGAAAATTAGCTATCAATGTGCAAAATGTGAAGAAAATGAAAGTATTGTGGAGTTATATATGAAAATATTAAGAGCACAATGTTTTAGTTTGATTTATATATGAGTTCGCAAAATTAATAATGCACAGTTTATCACAAAATGATGGCATAGTGTGAAAGCCAATATGTAATATACCTTTAAATATCCTTATTATATTTTAAAAGTTAATTATTTTTACATTTTATTTAAACTAAAGCAAATATTATAGCGGATAGGAAAGCAGTGTCTAAAGTCTTTTGCATCTATTGTAATGTTGATCAGTTTCCACAAATTTCCCTCCACAGAAGTCTTTTATACACATTTTGTGAATTTGTCTTTACCTCAGAATTTTATTGCTATTAATTCCTATGACTCACAGTCCCAATTCAACAACTTTTTATCTGAATATTCTATTTTTTAAAAAAATTTACCTAGATATTTAAATATCCTAAATATTTGAAAATCAATTAATTTAATGTAATAGTAATTCTGAACTTTTATCATATCAAAAATAGTATGTTTAATGTTATGTATCTCCTTATGGAACAAATATTATTAATCCAAGTACGACAGCATAAAAACTGTAACATCAAACTAATAGTCTGCTTTGAAATCTGAAAAGCAGTATAAAAATATGTGATTTTGCTGATCTCTATAGTCATCAGCTATTTCTTGAGTGTTTATGCTAGATGAAAGGGTGGGTTAGAGGCATGGGCGAAAAAGGTGAAGGAGAATATAGTCAATAATATGTGATAACTTTGCACAGTGACTGATGGTTACTAGACTTAGTGCAGTGATCATATAAGGTATATAAATGTTGAATCACTGTGTTGAGCACCTGAAACTAATATATTGTATGCCAACTATACTTAAATAAAAAACAAAATAAAATAATGTCTGTTATTGCCTAGAATAGCTTTTCTTGTATCTATATAATAAACTTTAGTTGAATCTAGAAAACTTAGTCTAGGAATTATGGATTAATTAGACAGTAGATAGCACTTGTTCCCTCTATCAAAGAAACTATATAATTAATAAAGTAAAACATATGTATAACTTTAAAATAATTACATATATAAGCTAGTCTTTGCCATTATGGTATACAATTCAGAATGAAGTAAATTCTGCTATCTTGGAATGATTATAGCACTTGTTTAATACTCTGCTTATATTTTTTCTACATGAGTCATTTCTGAAACACGCACATATGTGCATATATATATACACTATTACATTCTCTTTTAGAACCTCCTCCCAAATACTGGGCATCAGTTGAATACTTACATACTTTGTACAATGTTTGTTGTAAAACTGCTTAGTGGCAATGACAGTGATAGAAGAAAGATGGGAAGAAAGTACCATAAGTGCTTAGTAAAGGAACTTGATCTAGGCCATGGAGACTGGGTGCCACTGGGGGAGAAAAAAAAAATTTAGAGAGTAAGTTTAAAAGTATTCCAAAGAATAAAACAGCATGACAGAATAAAGGAAGCAGGTGTGTGAGTGGCATGCTTGGAAAACTGATTACACAAATTTGGATGAAATTAAGAGTACTAAAAGATAAACTGGGAGAAGTTTTTCTGTTTGTAACACTACAATAAAAAATGATGTTCAAATATCATATTACAGGTAAAATGTACAGAAGTCTTATTTTTCTGACAAATGAACAGGGAGGGCACAGCCTAAACTTAGCAGAGCTGCTCGCAACCAGAGAAACTAAGCAATTGGATTCAGTCGTTAATTTCCAACTATTCTTTTCTGGCATGCATTAAAGAATGCAATGATTATGTAACTCTATAATGTTAAAATTTGACAGTTTTCCTAAAAGACTGTCTAGTGCTGTCTTCACCAGCTGGCAAAGGCCTCAAAAATCTCTCTAAAACATAACCATTCTCATCTTTTCAAGTCATTAGTTTTTTGGTGAAAGTCATAGCAAGCCCAGACCTCATGCTGAGGACATCTGCATCTGAACATCATAAAGCTGCCTTGAACCACTGCAAACCTTGGTGGTTTGAAATTGGCTGCCTCATTGAATTGAATGAGTCTGCTCCATTTTCTTCTTCTTTTTCATTAATCTCCAAATAATTTGATCTGAGAGTCATTTCAAGCTGTATTACAAAATTGCTGAAACTTAATTACTCATAGAGCAAAATGTAAAAACTAAATTTATTAGTAAAATTCAGGATTCAATTGAGACAACCTTCATATAATCTCCCCATGTTTATTTAGCTCATCTATTATGCAGAAACAAATTTCATATTTAGAAAAGGTACGCTGCAAAAAGCTTAAAAGTACAAGGGAATGTTGTTTCTTGAGTCATTAGTTATATATATATAAATGTCAAGTCCTTAGATATTTTCCCCTTCTTGCTGTATTTGAATTATTAGAGAAATTTTACATCATAAAATTGTTTTTTTATTATTTTTGTCCTCTTTCCAGACTAGATAAAATTCTCAATTTATGAGCCTGCCTAGAGCTCTGGATCTCTTAGTACTTTTCACAGAAAAGTTAATGAGACTGTCTTCATTAGACACTAAACACCATAAGGATAGGGACATTGTCCAGCTGGTTTACTACTTTATCCCAGAGTAAGCCAACATACAGAGCACAGACATAAATATTTATTAAATGAATGCACCTGTTAAGCAGTTACAAAAAAATGTTTTAAAGAAGGACATTTCAACTGTTATAGAGAAGAAATGTGGACACTAGGAACAAGTGGACCAATAGAAAGTCACACTTAAACTGAGACAAAAACTGAATGGGGATTAGCTGTGAAGGCAGAGGAGATGATTGGACTTCTAAGAAGGGCACACTAGGATGAGGAAAGTATTATAAATTCAGAAATGTCTCTATTACTATAGCCTATATGTGTGTAGATGTAGTGTGTTTAAATATGTGAATATATATATACAATAATATGTGTAAGACATTTTTACATAATTTATAAACAATACTTAGGAATATGGGAAACTTTTCTATTATTTCTTCGTCTTGCCTTGTCAACGATCTTCAACTCGGTTTGAGAACTACTAAAAATAGTAAGTCTTAAAGATAAATTTAAAGACACCTAGAATTAAATGAGGTCATAAAAGTTGAATTTACACCACTTAAATTTAATGAATATTTCCTTCTGAAACTTTTCTGCCCTCAGCAACATGATAGTGTTTTCTCCTGCTTCTCTAACTACTTCTTCTATGTCTTTCTCCTTGATGTTTCTTCTGAGTTGCTCTCTTGAATGAGAACATCTCTGGACATATTTAGTACTATTTGCTGTCTTTGTGAAGCTATGACTGTCTCGTGCTCTGTACCTTAAAAAAAAAAAAATCTCTTTAATTTCTTCTCTATTTCTACTGTTCCTACTGTGAATTCTGACACATGAGTTTTTAACTCTAAATCTCTGATCTCATTTTAAAGCTTCAAATCTGAGTTTCAAAATTGTCAGTAGATATTTCTATCTTCATGAAATGTTATTATGTTAAAATCAAGTGGTACAAAATCAGAGACAATCAGGAAGAATATGTAGAACATTAAAGAGTGCTGACGCCAGAATTCTGGGAATTATCAACATTTCTGTGTAGGGAAAGTAGAAACTATAAAGGAGCTGTAAATGAACTGGAAAACTTGAAAAGTCATGTCAGACAAGGTGGGAAGAAGTAAGTTAACAGAAAGAGCAAGCTACTGTATATATACACATACACATAACATATTTAATAATTTATTTATTATGTCTATGTATCTCTCTCTTTATTTTTTTAATCAAAACGAGTGTCCATTAGCTATTAGCTTTAAGAGTAAGACATATCTGTGACCTGAGGAGGGCTTCTAAAAGAGGGCATGTAAGTATGGAATCAGAATTTGACAAGCTATGAAGTGAACGGATGGGGAGACATGGAGACAGATAATAGATTAACTCTTTTTAAAATCTTGGCTTTGAGGTTGTCTTCTATATAATTATAAACAAAAAACTATCAAAGAGGAACATCAAATTCAGCATCGAGCCTTGGAAAGAGGAGCATGTAAGCTGAGCCTTAAAGGATATATTATATTTTCAAGATGACAAGAGTAATCAGAGTGACATTCTACAGTAAAAATAAATGAACAAACACAAGATAGTATTCAGAAATTACAGTAAAGCAAAGAAAGACCAATGCTTTACGCAGATAAAGAAGAGGCTGGAAAGAAAATAAAAGATCAGTTTATAAAAGATCTTATGTGCCTTCCTAAGAAACTTTAAATTTAATAATAAAATATAATATCAGTCTACATATAGTTATTTTGTGTCAGACACTATTTTAAGTTTTTAACCCATGCTATTTATTCATTTATCCAAAATATAGGATGTAGGCTAAGAGTATAGACTATAAAAGCAGACTACCTGGACTATTTACTTAACCTTTTCAAATCAAACTTAATTCATCTGTAAAACTAGAGTAAATTTACCTACTTCATAATGTTGATGTACTATCCAGTAGAAAAAAATGCATGTAAATCACATAGAAGAACATCTGGCTATTAGTAAATACTCAAGTATTTACAGTTATAAGTTTCCCAATCTTACAATGAAATTGATTTAGAAAATTGTTGACAGAGCATGGATGAGAATATGTCTAGTTCTGAAGACCATATTCTTTTTTTATTAAATTTATTGGAGTGATATTGGTTAAGAAAATTATACCTTTTCTATCTGACTTATTTTGCTTAGCATGATAATCTGACAATCCATCCATATTGTTGTAAACGGCAGCTGAGTAATATTCCATTGCATATATGTACCACAGCTTCTTTTTCCAGATCATCATCAATCACATGACGCCAGTGTTTCCACATCTTGGCCATAGTGAATAATGCTGTAATAAACATCAGGGTGCATATATCTTTACGGATAAATGTTTTCAAATTTGGGGGTAGATAAACAGAAAAGAGATTGCTGGATCATATGGTAATTCAATTCTTAATTTTTTGAGGAATCTCCATGCTGTTTTCCATAGATGTCCAAATTTACATTCCCACCAGCAGTGTGTGAGGGTTCCTTTTTCCCCACAACTTCTCTAACACGTTATTACTTGTCCTGATGATGATAGCCAATCTAACAGTGTAAGGTGACATCTCACTGTGGGTTTGATTTGCATTTCCATAATAACTAGTGCATTTTTTCATATGTCTCTTGGATGTTTCTATGTCTTCTTGGGAGAAGTGTCTGCCCAGGTCCTCTGCCCATATTTTATTGGACTATTTGATTTTTTATTTTTGAGTTGTATGAGTTCATTATATATTTTGAATATTAGCCCCTTTTCAGAAGTGTTGTTTACAAATATCTTCTCCCATTCAATTGGTTGCCTCTTTGTTTTGTTGATAATTTATTTTGCTGTGCAGAAACTTTTTAGTTTAATATAGTCCCGTTCAATTATTTTTGCTTTTACTTCCTTTAACTTTGAGGTCAAATGCATAAAATCCTCTCTAAGACCAAGTTTCCTGAGTTTAGTACTTATGTTTTCTTCTATGCAATTTATTGTCTCAGGTCTTATATTTAGATCTTTGACCCATTTTGAGTTAATTTTGGTATATGATAACAGACAGCAGTCTAATGTCATTCTTTTGCATGTGGCTTTCCAATTTTTCAAGCATCATTAATTGAAGAGGCGTTCTTTACTCCACTGTGTGTTTTTGGCTCTTTTGTTGAAAATTATTTCCCAATACATATGTGAGTTTATCTGAGCTCTCAGTTCTGTTTCATTGGTCTGTGTGTCTGTTTTTCTGCCACTACCATGCTGTTTTGATTATTGTTGCTTTGTAGTATAATTTGAAATTAGGTGGCATGATAACTCCAGGTGTTCTTTTTACTCAGGATTTCTTTGGCTATTTGGGATCTTTTGTGATTCCATACAAATCTGATGATTTTTTTGTTCTGTTTCTTTAAAAATAACATTGGAATTTTGATGGGGATTGCATTAAATCTGTGTATTGATTTGAGTAAGATGATCATTTTAACTATATTGATTCTTCCAATTCATGAACACAGAATATCGTTCCATTTCTTTGTGTCTTCTTCAATTTCTTTTAATATTGTCTTATAGTTTTCAGTATATAGATCTTTCATGTGCTTCGTGAAGTTTATTCCTTGGTGTTTTATTCTTTTATTGTTGCAATTGCAAAAGGAATTGTTTTTTATTTCTTTTTCTGAAATTTTACTTTTAGTGTATAGGAACGCTATGGATTCTTGTACATTGATTTTGTATCCTGCAACTTTACTGTATTTGTTTATTGTTTCTAATAGGTTTTTTTTTTTTTTTAAGTCTTTGGGTTTCATATAGAGAAAATCATGTCATCTGCAAAAAGTGGCAATTTGTCTTTTTCATTCTCAATTTGAATGCCTTTCATTTCTTTCTCTTGCCTGGTTGCTCTAGCTAGGACTTCCAATACTATATTGAATAAGAGTGATGAGAGCGGGCATCTTTGTCTTATTCCTGATCTTACAGAAAAAAGATTTCAGTTTTTCACCATTAAGTATGATATTAGTAAGGATTGTCATATATAGCCTTCATTATGTTAAGAGTTTTAATCATAAATGGATGCCACATCTTGTCAAATTTTTTTGCATCTATTGATATAATCAAATAATTTTTATTCTTTATTTTTATTTTTATGTGGCATATTTATTTTTATGTGGCATATCAGATTAATAAATTCACATATGTTAAACCATCCTTATGCCCCTCGAATGAACACCACTTGATCACGATGTATAATTTTTTTAATGTACTGTTGTATTTAATTTGTTAGTATTTTGTTTAGGTTTTTTGCATTTGTATTCATCAGAGATATTACAAAGACCATATTCTTAATATATAAAATTCATATTAAAATAAAAAATATAGAAAAGAGCAGATTTTCAAGAAAATACCAAATACCTAGAATTGGACACAGAAATTTTGAGATACCTTTGTGATTATAAAATATAGTCTATCAGACAGTTAGATGTTAGGATCTGCTATCCAAGACAGTGATCTGGAATATTATAGAGATTTTGGAGTTTTCAGCATACATTTGGCATTGTTATTACAGCTACATTCTAGACAAGATTGACCATAGACTTCATGTAGCACTAATGAGAAGTAAGTGAAATGGAGGTCCATGGGACACCAATATTTAGAAGGAATAAAAGACATTAATAAAAGAATCCAGGAAGAAGTGTCCCAAACCTTAGAAGTAGTTTTGTCATAATAGTCAAATCTTTTTGACCATATCTTTAGATTTAACCACTCTCTTATAGGAAATGGATATGATAGAGAAAGCCATAAGCAATATTCAGGCTGTGGGAAACTCTAAGGACAAATTCTTCAATCACTTCTCCAAATTAATTGCCAGGGTTGAAATGGTGACAGAGAGATATGGAGCAGAAAGTAAAAAAGAACTATAAAAACACAGTAATCAATCACAAACCTTATTCGTATCTAGCTTCAAGCAAATATTTGTCATTTTAAAAATAACATTTGTAAAGCAATTGGAAATTTGAATTCTGACTGGATATACTGATATTAAATAATTATTGTTAATTTTTCAGATGCCTAAATGTTTTCCTTATGTGTCTTTTATTTTTAAAGAATATCTATCTTTCAGTGATATAAGCTGATAAAATGCTAGCTGATACATTCCATATGGGACTTGCTTTAAAACAATATGGGAAAGGAATGTTGGGGATATAATTAAATAAGATTGGCTGAACACTCCATAACATCAATTTACTGGCTTCATGCTAAAACATTAAAATAATCTGCTGTGATATAAGAAATGTAAGTCAAGAATGTTAAATATTATTTCTTTTAAGTTCAAAGGCAATATAAATTATAAACTGTTACAAAGAATAGTATTTTACTAGAAATTTAAATAGATTTAATTAAGCATTCTTGATCAATTTTTTTGAATTCATATTTATACTCTGAAGTAATTTGATATTTATCACACATAAACAATTAGTTTCTAACAAAATATTCTGTATAGGTTTTCAACAACTTTGAACCATGGAATTTTGACAGCATAGGCAGCCCAAGTTTATTGTTGTAGCAATAACAAAAGATTGTTTTTATTGTGATAGATGTTTTTAAACTCAGTGACTTCACATTTCTGAGTTTCTTTTCTGATGGCCTCATTTTTTCCCGCTGCTCTTTCTTTCACCATCTACTTTCTGCCCTTTGGAAATATATCTTAAAACTGTTTCATATTATTTAAAATAGAATTAATTCTATTGCCCTCATTGATGATATGAGCATAAATATCTTACACATAGTTTATGCTCAATAAATTGTGGCTATTGGTATTATTGATCATTAACACTTGCTCTTAATATTAACTTCAGCAAATACTGAATATTCTTTTGTATTTTAATCTTTAAAGAGTGGGTTTGTTAGTTTTCTCTTGCTGTTTTAATGAATTACCACAAATTTAGTGGCTTAAAACAGCATAAAATTATTATCTTCTGGAGATATGATGCCAAAATTGGTTTTATTGAGCTAATATCAGTGTATCAGCAGGGTTCCATTTCTTTCTGGAAATCCTGGGGGGGAATATATTTTCTTACCTTATCCAGCTATGCTAGAGACTACCTTCATTCCTTAACTCATGGCTACAGTTCTCCATCTTTAATGAAGCAGTGCAGCATCTTCAAATTACTCTCTGACTCTGACCATTTAACTCCATCTTTCAGTTATAAGGACACTTGTAATTACATTGGGCCCACCTGGATAATCCAGTCTAATTTTCCCATCTCAAAATTCTTAATTTAATCACATTTATAAAGTCTCTTTTGTCTCTCAAGTAATGTATTCACAGATTCCAGGGCTTAGAATATGGACATCTTTGAGGAGCCATTATTCTGCATAACACATTAGTTTTCCATCTAATAATTTGGAAAAACTACCAGCTACTGGTTTACCTTATTAGTCAAGTAACTAGATTATTACTTTCTATGACTTGGTACATGCATATGAGTTCTCTCTGTCTGTTACATTCTGTATCATATAGAGGTAGTCTTGTGCCATTGTTACTTCTACTCAGTCATTTAATAACTATTTGATAATACGTAAATGTCTTAATTTTTCTAAGGCTCATTTACTCATATATAAAATAGAAAAAAAACAAATGAGTTAATATATATAAAATGATTATCGTGCATAGCATGAAAAATGCTTAATAAAAGTTAACCATTATTATTTTTGTTATAATTAGAGTCTGGTAGACAAATAGTTTCCTCTGTTGTTCAATTCCATTACAATAGCTCCCCCTTATCCTCAGAGATTATGTTCCATGACCCCCAATTATGCTTGAAACCACAGATGATACTTACCTTTATTATACACTGTATCTTTTCCTATGTATGTATACTTATGATAAAGTTTAATTTACAAATTAGGTGCAGTAACAATAATAACTAATAACAGAATATAACAATTATAACAATATAGTATAAGAAAAGTTATGAGAATATAGTGTCTTGGTCTCAAAATATCTTACTGTATTATACTCATTCTTATTATGATGATGTGAGATGATACAATGCCTATGTGATAAGGTAAAGTGAGGTGAATGATGTAAGCATTGTGACATAGCGTTAGGTTACTATAAAGGTTACTTAAACACAAGCACTGTAATATGGCGGTGGCCGGTGTGATACCAAGACAGCTACTAAGTAAATAACAGACAGGTAGCATATACAGAGTGGATAGCTGGACAAAGGGATGATTCACATCCCAGGTGGGGTGAAGTGGGATGAGAGATTTTATTAAGATATTCAAAATGGTGCAACTTAAAATGTATGAATTGTTTATTTTTAGATTTTTTTCATTTAATATTTTTGAACTGCAGTTGACCGCAGGTAACTGAAAAACATAGAAAATGAAACCATGGGATAAAGGGGGACTACTGCACACTTACTGTGTTAGAAAATTAAATATCCCCTGGCCCTAGGAGTACTATTGATTTTATTTGAACCACAAACTTCTATCCTTTAAAATAAGAGAACATTTTATTTTCTCTTGATGACAATGCAGTGAAATCACCCTATAATCAGACTAAGGTCAGAATTGAGTTAGATAATTTTCAAGCTATCTCCAGAGTTACAGATAAAACATATTAATATAAATTCCACATAACTTCACTCCTCGGTAGCAGAAGGTTTTACCATTATCATTGTCATCATCTACATCCCCTTTTTGTTTGCAGTGGCATCCAGGTAACAATGAGAAATCTATATATCCACAAGTCAATATCCTCGGAAGACCAAAGTGAAAATATGGGCCATTAAATAACATTATTTTATTTATTACTCAATGGTCATGTCTATAATTTCTGACATAGTAGCTCTTTAGATGAATGTGTGAAATTTCTTGTAGATCACTGAAAATATGAAGTAAATGGATAGTTGCATGGAGAGGAAAGGTATAGTTAAAAAAAAAAAACTGATATAGGATCAGCAAGAAGTTTAAGAAAGATACCAAGAAAAGTTAACATTTGCTAGGCTCTGAATAGACCATGAGCTGTTGAGTACTTTATATATTAAGATAAATAAACAAATGTTCATATATTCTTAAATCATTATTCCTTCATCGTTGCCCTATTCCTTCCTCCTATCCCCAAAGGTGAAATTTTGTCAACACATATTAACTGTGTGACCTTGGAAAATTTAAACTTATTAGGTCTTAGTATTACGTACAAATTAGAAAAAAAATTTATCTCAGAAGTTTTCTTATGAAAATTAGATGTGATTAATATGTATACAGTTTTCATCACAATGTCTGGTATTTATTATCCATTTCTTTTCTTCTCTCTTAGTATTTGAATTTGACCAATTTAATTTTACAATGCTGTCTGGAAGTGTTATGAGTTTTACAAAAGGTTGTGCCACTATGTAAAAAGACTGTCAGAAGGTAATAACTAACAACCAGTATGTATTAAACCTTGACAATGAGCCAAGTAGTTTTTTAAGTGCTTTATATGATCTTATTCAATCTTAACAACAAACTCACTGGGATAGAATGAGGTGAAATAAGGTGTCTATGACTACACAGCTATTAAATTCAGAGACAGATTCTGATCTCACCTGATCTAATCAGGAGCTTTTAACCACCAGGTGCTCAGTCAGAACTGAACGGAAATATAAATCTAATACTATATGTGTTTTATTTATTTATTTTTTTAACTTATACAAGGATTGTGTATTGAAGTTAGTTTGAAGAATGCAGTATTGGGATATATGCTAACTTTATTGTTCTTACTCTTATGTGACTTAATTGTTTAAAAATAAAAAGGAAAATAAAATGCCTACAAAAATCTTAGAGGTACTATTTTACCTATAACATTTCAAGGCTATATTTTTAAATGTATTGAGTCAAAGCAAATACAATTAAATTTCTTACAAATATAAATTTAATTTAAGTAGGTATAGAGAAATTTTACAAAAATCCAACACATTTTTAATGTTCTTTATTCATGCCCAAAGAGGTGTAATTTGAACGGCTTGTTCAAATCCTTAAAATTCCCATGTTTATCATGTTAGAATAGAACCAAAGTGATCTATATTTTGTCACAAATTAATTTTGTGTTGGTTGAATATTCTATGTAGAAAATTCTTTGTTTTAATAGAAAAGAAAATTTCCCTCTTTGCCCTATAAATGTAAAATACTTTTACATGTAACAACTGCATTTTTCCAATGTGTTTTTATTATTATGGAATTATAATTATTGCAATGTGATTATTTTTTACTTTAATATAAATATCTTCACATCAGTAATGTACCTGTGCATTTGCTTTCAGTAAATAAATGAGGTGAGTACATGAAGAATATCCAGTTATGTGCTCCAGTAGTTTTCAGAGTGTAAGTAATAAGTACCCTTTAGTCAATACCATGTACATTTTATTCATTTTCACAGTCAAATGGCTAGATGATTTGCTACTCCTTCCTTCCTGTTTCTTTTTATAAATCAAATTTAGCAAATCTTTAGGAAAATAACTAGACTTTTAATGTTTAGTTACACAAAATCAGTCAAATAAACCAATGGATAAGATCTCATTCAGCATTCAAGTCCATTTTTTATAGTATCCACCACAGCAAAATCTTATAAAATTCTATTTCAAGGACATCAAATTTAATAAACTAGGTATTTTTGAGCCCAAAACTTGTATTCCCTACATTTTAAGCTTGTCACAATAATGTAATATAGGTTCTGGCTGTTTCAATTTTTTAAAAAATCATATTTTCATCACATAAATAAGTAAAGCAAAGATTGCCCTGAGCCAGATTGATTTTCTCTCTTGCCATTAAAATCTCCTATTCATTTCTGCCACCTGACTCTTTTTATACAATTCTGTCATACACACACATTAACACTCATTTAGTTAAGAGAATGGATGGCATCATTTTGATTTATTTTTCTCTGAAGTAAACAAAATACAACATGTTTTACAGAAGCTAATAGTTGCATGCAGTTGCCTACAGAATGATACAGCTGATATTTCAAGCAGTCTTTTGCAGCTGGCTAGCTCATTAATTTTTGCTTATTATTTATATTTTCTCTCATCTCTTTTTCTACTCTGTGTGTCTCTTTCACTCTCTGTTTCTCTCACATATACACATAGAATGTAAATAATACTAGATTGAGATAAAATGCAGTTTAGATACTAGTACTGCCTTTCACTCTCTTTGAGACTGTATATTAGTTATTTAATAACTCCAGGGCTCATTTTCCTCATTTGTGAATTATGTAGTTGCTGTGAGTATCTAATGAAGAAATATCTGTAAGTGCATTGTACTTATCATTATATAAAATTATATAAATTATAAATTACATAAAAGTTGTTTATATAACAGAAATTTCCAGATTATTAATCTTTTTGGATATTTTATTTCAATAGTATAAAATGTTTTTGTTTATGCAACTTGTAAACATGTATTTAAACCTCCACAAAAATATATTAATTATTGCCAAAAATTGGAGTATAAAACCTAAGAAAGGTGGAGTTATGAATGGGGAAAAGCGAACAAGTGACTTACTATAGCTCGATCTGGGGGATGGCTAGCCGAGTAATGACCAGACATCTGTGCATTTGTCTTCACACAAACCTCTTTGTGAACATGTTAATGTCATTCACTAATGGAAAAAAGGGTTCCTAAGCATAAAATAATTTTACAAGATCTTCCTGTTCAGATTAAACTGATTATTGTAAATGAACTAGAATTTATGTATTTGAGGGGCACAGCTGGTTAAAGAATGGAAGGTAGCCACATAAACATGTTCTATTTGATAATTAACAGTGGAGAAAATGGAACAGTACTCAAACTGAAATTGCTCCATTTAATAAACTGTTTTTTTGGCAGATAACCTGGATCCAGATCCTCTATCACCATTTTCTCAGTGACCTTGAACATATTAATAAACTTCTCTGAGCTTTTGTGTTTGTTCTGAATATTCAAAACTACATGCATAAAATATCTGTTATACAATTGATACTCAAAAAGGAAAACTGAACACTATGATAAATTCTATTAAACAAAACTAAAATGTGTCCTCATGCGAAGACCAAAAGAGATGTTTTGTTCGAAGCCGAAAGTGATGGATTTAAGCACTTAAAGAAAATTTCATTTCTATGCCTTGAGTCTTTAGGAGAGTTTAATGTATCTGTGATGTGTGCTTTGACTTGACAATTCAATTTTCGTGTTAACACAACATCTGATATCTATTGATCCATCATTTATCTATCAGCGCTCTCTCTCTCTCTCTCTCTTTCTCTCTCTCTCTCTTTCATCTATCCATCCATCTCACTCTCTCTGACTTAAAAATTCCTTATCATTGATCACTATATAATACTGGTAATACTCTTTCTATTTTTTCCTCAACTTCCCATTTTATTCTTGTCAAAATAAAAAGGAAAATAAAAGTTGTCATATGCAAACATCTCATATTTTCATAAATTATGACTCTTTCTTACCAAATTAATCTTATATAACTGGTCTTAAAAGAATCACATTGAACATTTCAAAATAATAGCCATCCAATCATCGAAGTTAAGGAATTTTTACAACCCTTTCCATATATTCTACTAGATTTAAAATAATATTAAAAACACACTGCCCTACCCACACAAACCCTCATTCTTCTCTATTTTGACTGCTAACTTCTGTGAGCAGTTAAACCTTTCATATATATACAGCTCTCAAGTGCACTCCTACTGTACCAAGCTCTCTCATTGTTTCAGTTTGTGTTCATAAAGATCAAGCACATGCTTGGTGTGAGTGAGGTTCTCCTTTCCCACTGTATACTATGTTGATGGAAAGGAAGGAGTGGAGGGAGAAAGGAGAACTTCACAGAGACTCTCCTAGATGTCAATGATGCCTAATATGGTAGCTACCAGCCACGTGAGGGCTTTTACTGAACACTTGAAATACAGCTAGTGTCAATTGTGATGTCCCATAAGTGCATTTTATATATATATATATATATATATATATATATTTTTTTTTTTTTTTTTTTTTTGAGGACAGCACACACAAAAAAACTGACAGAATGTATAATAATTCATTAATGTTTCTGTTTATTGCATTTTGAGATGATCATATTTGGAGATATTAGGTTAAATAAAATGTGTTGTTATCTACAACTATTCTTTTCACTGTTTTTAATATTAATGTTAGAAAAGTTTAAATTACAAATGTGTCTTGAATTTTTAGTTTATATTTTATTTCTTTTGGATAGCACCATTCTAGATATTTTACACATTTTGAGATGTGTATGATCGTTATGTTTCCTACCTTTATCATGGAGCTTGGGAAATTGGCACTTAAGATTCTATTTCTATTAGTCTGTACTGCTTCATAGCAAAATACCACAGACCTAATGACTTAAACCACCATCTATTTATGATCTCAAGTCCAGGAATGATTCAACTGGATTGTCTGCTAAAGGTCTCACACTCAAAACAGTGCCTGGGTGGGGCATTATCCACTTCAGATTCGTTCAGTTTGTTGGCAGAATCCACTCTGCTGAGGGTCCATCTCAGCTCCTAAAAGCTCCCTCAGTTATATTATCTGCCATGCAGTCCCCGCATCTTTAAAGCCAGACATGGGTAGTCAAATCTTTTATATGTTTGAATCCTCTATCTCTGACTTCAGGAACAAGATTTGAAGAACTCATGACACTAGTTCAGATCCACCTGTATAATCTTCTTTTTGAATAACTCAAGTCAACTTATTAATAACCTAAATTAGAGTGGCAAAATCTCTTTTTGACATTTAGCCTAATCATAAGGGTAATATCCCATCATATTAGAAGTCTTTCTACACTCATGGTGAGAGAATTATACAAGGATGAGTGTCATGGGGAAGAGGCATGTAGAATCATGCCTACTACACAGCTCAAACTGAGATTATACAATGTAGAAGAATAACTAATATGCATACGTATGAGTGATTTTTTCTGTCGAATAATTCCTGTTTTGAAAATTAAAAAGAACATTTTAGTGTCCTTATTCCACTTAATTCACTCCTCCATACCAACACTAACCACATGTGTTATTATTTTGCCATTTTTGCAAATAAGTATAAAATTAACTATGATTATAAGATACAATAGATTATAAACTGATCACTTGGGAAATGAGAGCTGAGAGAAGTATGTGAGAGCCACTGCCAAAGCAGATAAAGTAGCCGACCAAGTCATTTAATGCAGTTGTTCTCATTTTCAATAGGATCATATATGAGGGTTGTAAGAAAAAAAGTAGTGGTTTTCTAAAATATCTCCAAACACCAAAGAAGATGCAGAGCCAGAATGTATTCCTATGTATTTATTCTTTTATTATAGAAAGGCATGTACCCTCATATACCCATCTAGATCTGCTTGTTAATTAGGTTGTATGACTTAAAGAGGTGACGTGGGGAGGACTAAAACGGAATTAAGTTGATTCATCCCAGAACCTTGTTTCAAAAAAGAGATTTATGAATAGCAGATATCTTTGTTTCCATTTCTCTTTCTGTTGTCTTGCTTAATAGCTTTAAGAGAGCCTAAATTTTTATATTTTATCAATAAGCCCATATAATATGACTTTGGCCTTCACTATTATAGGAATTGTTCTACAGATAGCCGACTATGATATTTATTCTTATTGTTACCTCTGCCTACATTTCTTGCCTGTCAGACTTCTGCATGTCTAGACTCGTCTTCTCATTCACATCACAACTTTTTCTGGTTTGTCCCTGAATTTCTCAGTTTTAAAATCAAAATTTCTACTAGATTAAAAAAATATTAAACACACACCACCCTACACACACAAACCCTCATTCTTCTCTATTTTGACTGCTAACTTCTGTGAGTACTTAAACTTTTCATATAGCTCTCAGGTGCACTAGAAAGTTCTGGAGAGTTCCTTAGATCAATTTCTTCTCCATACAACCAAAGTAGTTACCCCACAACACATCCAGTCAGTCTCTAATCACTTTATTTCACTTTATTCAAAGAAACTATTACTATGTGATATTAATCTACTTATGTAGTTGTACATTGCATGCCTCTCTTTATTTACTACACTAAACATAAATGAGGGCAAGGATGACTTTTTCTTCATCCCTAGAACCCCACAGCCTTAAAAAGCATAAGTTACCTATCAGGTGTTTGACAAGTATCTGCAGATTGAATTACATAGAAATAATCTATTTTTAATTACACATCTATTGCTATTTTATATATGGGGTGACTTGGGGGGTCTAAATGATATCTTTTGGGTTTCAAGCACTCATTTTCTTCTGGTTATCTTTTTCAGTACAGTGAGGAATGTTGTAAAATATTGAAAACTATAAAAATATTGCTCTACTGAATAAAGTTTTCTAAGGACCAGGTTTCTAAACTGAGGCCACATTCTATTGGTTCCAATCTACATGTTACTTATGATGACAAATCCATGTTATGGAATGATGATTTTTCTGAGGTAACTGAAATACTCTCAAGGGACTATTTTTATTTTGCCTCTGTTACAAATATTAACATTATATCCCATCATCATCACATTGGTACTGATAAAAGCAGAATGAGCCCATGACATTACATTTTAAAACATTTTATATTGTAAATAACTTTGATTTGCCTAATTTTGTGTTTGTTTTCTTTTAATGCTATACCTTACATCTGGTAACCTTAAGAGCTTTTAAATGAATATATCTGTTATTTCCTTTGGGCATCTGACCCAGGTGATTTACTTAGGCAAACAAACATAAAAAAATAATAATAATAAAGCAGAAAATACTTTTTTTTTTCAATTCAGGTAAACTACATAAGGTCTAGCACCCACTTTACTATGGTCTCTTCTTCCTTCCACAGTCATTGTGGAAGCCCACATGGATATGAAGCCTCCAGTTGTCTGTCTTTAAGTGATAGAATAAATAAAACTCTTCCCTTCCATGTCACTGGCTCATATTGGTCATGTACCATAAGAAACAACTGTTGAAAATGTGGTTGGTTTTGGTACCACAATGTAAGATAAGCTATCTTGACTGATACGAAGAAAAGTGGAATAAAAATAAACATAAAAGAAAAATGAAAAATTAACAACCATTTAAAATTCAAAATAGATATTCCATAGGCATATGTGTTAAGGAAAAGAGAATTTCACCTAGTCTAAAGAACTCTTGTACTCTGTCTGACTTTCTGTATCATGAGATTTTATAAAGATAAAAAGAATACACACACACAATCACAGTGAAATATTTATACAACTGTAAATGATTACTGTAATTTAGAATGTGCCTTTTTATCTACCTTTCAAATTCTTGGCCTCTAAGTTCTGCCAAGTCTTCTTTAGGTAATCGCTATAATTTCGGCGGAATTTCTAATACAACATTACTTGTCATCATGAAACTCTTAGTTTAAAGGAGGAGAGGAAACAAAACTGGGATGTAGATATATATTTATAGGAAACAACCAGGCTGAAACATGTTGGAAAGTTAATTGTTTCTTCAGATTTTATACCTTGAATATCAAATCTTCTCCTCCATAGGACATATTAAACTGATGGGACAATTTCCATCTCTAAGGGAGACTCAGGTTATACTTTTTCATTTTTCTTACTTGTCAGGCAAACTCAGCATGGTTGACTCTCTTGTAAATCAAAGCCCCTTTCTTGCACATGGGTTAGCAAGTCAAGGTAGCTTCTTCTGCCTTTTAGAGTAGTGCTATACATAAATCAGCTCATAGAAACAATTCTGGAGTCAAAATTCTGCTTGCTTAGTGTACTTCAAGCAGATCATTAATTCAATATTTTTTTCTAAAAATTGTTTATCATGGGAGTATTTTAAAAGGGTGTGGAGATGAATATTATTCATTAAGACATGAGTTTTAGGAAGAAAATATGTACAAGTATATGACCTTCATTATTTCCTATTCTCCAAACAGTTTCAATAGATATTTGTCAAACACTGGGGATATGCTCGGCACTGTCTAGGTGTTGGAAGTATTATAAGAATTAAAACAGTTAAATGTTCTTGCCTTGCCTTTATGTTCCTGCCTGGCCTTGCATTCTAGCTAAAAACTAAACAAGGAATTTTTTTTAAAATGATAAATGTTATGTGCAAAAATAAAAGAGGGTGAGGTGAATAGTGAATGTCAGGAAAGGGAGTTGCTATTTTAATGAGGCCTGGGAGTAATTTCTCTATAATGTGACATTTGAGCAGGGAGCAAGGAAGTGATCCATGTAAGTAAATGGAGAGAGAATGTAATAATAGAAAGAAAAAGTGAGCAAAGGCCAAGAGGAAGGCTTGTGCATGGCCCAGATTTTGAACAAAGAGTAAGGAGCCCATAACGACTAGAACTAGATGAACATTCATTATAGAAAGACAAGATGGATTTAGAGAGGAAAGACTAGTGCTGTGATGCAAAGTCATCGCATAAGTGACTGGAGAAATGTGTGATTATATTTCCTGAGTAGCTTACGTCTTATTCATTATTTTATTACAAAGTAGTTACTCATTATAGAAATAGAAAAATATAGAATATATAGAAGGCATAAAATATGCTGACATATAAAAAATACCAATCTGAAAATGCAGTGGCAAGTCCTATACACATGTTGTATATTTCCTACTTGTGATTTATATTTCTATTAATGTAATCATCTGCCTGTGTATTTGTGTGTAAAATACATAACAAATTGGAAGTATATTCTCTTTATAATTTGATTCTGTCTTTTTTTTCGCACTGAAGTTCAATCTAGTAAAATCTCTGTTATAATTAATTTTGACAACACATTTTAATGCCCCATAATCTTAACAATGTAAATCATAGATTTACATTTAAGATGATTATATTATTCTGTATAATAAACGATAACAGTGTCAGAACAAGGCTGTACATGTACACATACACAATGTAAATATTTCTAATTATTTCTTTAGCATACATAAAAAAAAAAAAGTTTTGTCTCATGTAGTAAAACAAAGTTAATACTGCCGATTCTTCAGTTGCTATGTACTACTTGCATGTCTACCAGCACTGATGGATAATAAATTATAATCATTGGCATTAAATCGCATCCTTCCTGTGCTCTCAATCTCTGACTTCCCTAGTCCTAAAGTCACTATTCAGATTTATATTCATTTGATTAGGTCAGGCCCCCCTGAATAATCTTAAAGTAACAAATTTGAAGCCTTAATTACATTGTGAACATCACTTCCAGCAATACCTACATTAGTGATTGATAAACAGGGAAGTATTTGTACACTATAGTTAGGAATATTTGGGGGTCATTTTAGAATTCTACCTACCACAGATATATTTTGACGTATATACATTCAAATATAGATATCACTATAGACATGGTAATTAACATGTACACTACACAACAAAAGTTTCCTTGGACCTCTTTACAATTCCTTAATCCTGCCTCTTCCCACACCATCTACTACATCCAATACCAGAAAACCACTGATTTGCTTTTTGTCATATGAATATTTTTTTTTAAGAATTATATAAATGGTATACAGTATACATATGCTTTTTTTGTCTGACTCTTTTCATCTACTGCATTGTTTTGTATTGCTGAGTTGTGTTTCATCTGGTATACCATGATGTGTTTATGCACACTCATACTGAAGAACATTTAGGTTGCTCCCAAATTTGGGCTTTTACAAATACAGTTATGAGCATTCATGTACAATATTTGTAAGAGCACATGCTTTCATTTCTCTTGCAGAAATATCTAGAAGTTGAATGAATGGATCCTATAGTAAATATGTGTTTCGCTTTTGAAGAAACAGCCAGGCTGTTTTCCAAAGTATTTGTGCCAATTTACACTGCCAACAGTGGTGTGTGAGAGTTCCAGTTTCCTCTACATCCTCAACAACTCAATGTAGTTAGTCTCTAGATGTGTAATGGTATCTCAGTGCCATTTTATTTCTAATTAAAGACTAATGATGTTGAGCATATATTCATATGCTAATTCATCATTTGTACATTTTTGTTTGTAAAGTGCCTTTTCAAATTCGTAATCATATTTTTAACAATGAGTAGTTTCTTAAAATTGTTTTGATAATTCTGTGTATTACAAATACACATCTTGTATGAGATATGTAATTTTCAAATACATTCTCCCAATCTGTGTATTTTATTTTCATTTTCTGAAAAATTTAAATAGAGAAAAAGTTATTAATTTTGATGAAGTTCAAATTATCTACCTTTCCTTTGTATGCATCATTCTTTTGATGCCATCAATAAGAAATGTCAGAAATGTCAGCCTAGAATAAATTCATAAAAGTTTTTTCCTGTTTTCTTCTAGTAGTTTTAGAGTTTAACATTTACATTTTACGACAATGACCATTCTGAATCAATTCATAAAAGTTTTTTCCTGTTTTCTTCTAGTAGTTTTAGAGTTTAACATTTACATTTTACGACAATGACCATTCTGAATCAACCTTATATATGATGTGAGGTATGGATTTAAGTTTATTTTTATTTGCATATAGCATAGCTGGACTATCTTTTCTCCATTGAAATTCTTTACATTTATATTGAAAATCAATTGAATATATATGAATTGGTTTATTTCTGTATATGCTATTCTGTTCCACTTATTTCCTCTTTTGTCCTTACACCAATGCTATACTCTTGATTATTGTAATTTCATAATAAGTCTTGAAGTCAAATAGAGTAAATCTTCTAAATTTGTTTTTCTATTTTAAAGTTATTTGGGCTCTTCTAAGTCCTTTACATTTTTATACAAATCAGTTTGTCAATTTCTATAAACAAGCTTGGTAAAATTTTGATTTGGCTTATGTTGAATTTGTATATTGATTTCAAGAGTATTAATATTTTTTTATAATAAATGTCCTTGCACCTATAAGCACATTTTTTTCTTACCATTTATTTTGTCTCTTTAATTTTTGTCATCTATATTTAATAGATTTTTAGTACGTAGGTCTTGTATAATTTTTTACATTTTTATTATTAAGAATTTTATACTTCAATTACTGCCACAAGTGGTACTTTTATTTCAATTTTGAATATTCATTTTTAATATAAAAATACAATTGCTTTTTGTTGCTGTTGATTTTATATTCTACAAACAAATTAGAATATTAGTTCTAGGAGATATTCTCTTTTTCTCTAGAATTCAAGAGTTTTCCCTATACATGAAGTTTTACTTCTTCCTTCCTAATCTAGATGCCTATATATGTATGTATGTGTTTTTGTATGTGTATATTTTTGCTTATTTTACTGACTACAGCATCCATTCATTATAATATTGAATAGAAATAATGAGAGCAGACACCTTGACTTGCTGATGCCATTAAAGGAAAAATATTTAAAAATTATTATGATAGGCAGAGGTTTCCCTAAAATGCCCTTTTTCAGACTGAGGAAATTCTGAGCTATTATTGGCTTGCTGAGAGTTTTTATAGGGATGTATATAGGATTTGCCAATTATTATTTTACATCTGGGCAATGACCACAGGATTTTCATTTGTTTGTTTGTTTTTTGTTCCCTCCCATCCCAAAAGTCAGTTAAATATAGCAACTTACATTGATTTTCAAAGGTTAGAACAACCTTACCTTCTTGGAATAACCCACTTTATCAAGGTGTATTAGCACTTGATTTTCTTTTTGGTTTTATTCATTTCATCCACTACTTTTCTGGTTTTATTTTTGTTGTTGATTTATCTTTATTATTTTTTCTGCTTTATTTAGTTTTATTTTCTTTTTAATTTTTTTAATATGTGAATTGAGGATATTGATTTAAGATCTTTCTACATTCTCATTAGAAGTATTTTGTTTAACACTAAATTTTTTCCTCTACTCACTGACTAAGGGGTATCTTTTAAATTTTATTTAGCTTTGTTTCCATTTTTGTTCAGTTCAATTTTTTTTAATTTAGTTATGTATTCTTTTAGATTCATGGTTTATTGAGAAGTGTATCATTTAGTTTCCCCATTTATGTTTTTTAAATCTATTCTGATTTCCAATTTAATTTAACTTTAATTAGATTTGATGCTAATATGATTTAATTCTATTCTTGTATTATCTTTTTGAAATGTTTGAATTTTTCAAAATTTACTGGAGCAGAATTTAAACCCCAGATATGATCTTTCTTGCTATATCTCTGCACACTTAAAAAAAAATGCATATTCTGCTGTTGTTGAGTAGGATGTTCTACAAAGTCAGTTAGGTAGAATTGATTGGTGTGGTTCAATTCAAGTGATTGTTGATATGATTGTCTTTGGATATAATGTATAATCTTTCTGTGTACTATTTTATATTTGCCTAATCTGTACTTTTTTCATTCATTTTCTAAATAGGGAATTTTATTTCTTCTATCTTTATTAAGGTGTACAACATGCTGATTTGATACATGTATAAACTGCAAAATGATTACTCCCATAAGGTTAGTTAATACGACCACTACCTCACATAATTATCCATTTTTTTTTTTTGCAGTGAGAATATGTAAGACCTACACTCTTAGCAGCTATCAAATATGTAATATGGTATTATATATTAACTATAGAAACCATGTTATACATTGAATTCCTAGAACTAATTCTTCTTATAACTGAAAGTTTGAAAATTTTAACCAACATTTCCACATTTCAACTAAACTACAGCACCAGGCAACCATCATGCTACTTTGTATTCCATTCTTTTGCTTTTCTGTCTTCTTTTAGATTGCACTGATCATTTTTAATTACTTTTTTTTGGCATATTAGCTTAGCTATAATTCCTTTTCTTTTAGTGTTTGCTTTTAGTTTCACTAGATGCATTTTTAACTCGTTTAATATTTTACCACTTCATTTGTGAAATAAGAATCTCCCAATTAAATTCTAAACCGCCTTCCGGCCTTTGTGCAATTGCTATCATAAATTTTATTTTGACATATATAATAAATTGCAAAATATATTATAGATGCATTAGTCAATTACCTTTAAATACTTTTAAGTGATATCGTATTTTATAATTGCACACACATTTATTATTTCATTTTTTGAATAGAGATTTCCATATTGCATCATGTGTTTATTCTGAAGGCATTTGTGTATCTGAAAATTCTTTCTGCTACTTAAAAAAAGATGTTTGCTGGTTATAGCAATCTAATTTAACAGGTTTATTCTTTAGTAATTGAAATATGTCATTCTATTGTCCTCTGTCTTATGTTGATTCGAAAAGGAGTATTCTATAATATTTTTTTGTTTTTGTTTCTCTATGCAATGTCTCTTTTTCTTCCAGTTGCTTTTAAGATTCTCTCATTATCACTGTTTTTAAGGACTGTAACTCTTATGTGATGCAGTGTGGTTTTTTTCCTGTTTCCTTCTTAATTTACTGAATTTGGCTTTGCGAATTTGGCTCCGTTAGTTTAGGGTTATAACAAAAATTAGAAAGATGACCACGATTAATTCTTCATTTTTTAATTTTCTTTTTAAATTATCCTCTGTAAAGTCAAATTATACATATATATGATCATTTAAAGTTTTCCTACAGCTCACTGATTATCTCTTTATTCATTTTCAGCCTCGTTTCTCTTTCATTTTACTTTCTATTTCTTGACTTCAAGTTCATTAATCTTGCTGTTTTCTGTTTCCTGCAGTTTCTAATCCATTGTTACATATATGGTGTTTCTCAAATCTTGCACTTTGTAGCTCTAAAATTTAATCATTTTGGCCTTTTATATTTTTAATATATATCAGTATGTTTAATCTTTCCATCTACCTTGTTGAAAATATGGAGTTTAGTTATAGTAAATCTTTGAATGTCTTTGTCTAAGTCTCTAAAGTTATTTCCAGGTATGATTCTATTGATTTTTCTCCTCATTAGGGTTTTATATTTTCCCACTTTGTGAATACCTGATTCATTTTGATTAGACGTCAGATATTGTGAATTTTTTAATTTTACCCTACTGGCTGCTAGATGTTTGTGTATTCCCTAAATTGTAATGAAACTTTGTTCAGAGACACATTAAATTTCTTGGAGACAGTTTGTTTCTTTTGAAGCTTGTTTTTAAGCTTCTTTATAGGACCCTAGTAGCTATCAGTCTGTTTCTCATTTTTGCCATGACTGAGTCAATATCCTTCTGAGTACTCTACTTGATGCCCTGTGATTTATTGTTTTCCACTCCAAGTGATAGAAACAAGAAATCTTCATTTTTTGTGAGCATCTGGGATTGTTTCTTCTGCTCCTTTTAGGTTGTTAACTTCTGGGCCTTGTATCCTTGTATAGTTTTTTCATACTCAGATGCTGATCAGTCCTTAGCTAAATCTTGAGAAAGGTCTCCCTCTCTCTCCCCGCTCCCTCCCTCCCTCCCTCCCTAATCTCTCTCTCTCTCTTTTCTCTCTTTCTCTCTCTCTCTCTCTCTCTCCCTCCCTCTCTCCTCTCTCTCTCTCTCTCTCTCTCTCTCTCGTTGCCTTTCTGTACCTTTCCTTTTTCCACTATGCTTTCCTACAAACCTTATATGCCTTGGATTTTCCAGACTCAGTTTTATCTCCTGTAATAAGATTCCTGGGCTCCACATTGATTCTCTTTCCTTGTGCTGTAGCCTAGAAACCGTTCCCATGGTCATATGCTGGAGGATCTTAGGACTAATAGTGTTTATTCCTTTCTTCCTAGGAATTGGTCTCCTTCATTGTATACTATCTAATGAATGAAAACTAAAGGTATTTTAGTTTTAATATTTTGCCTGGATATTTAGTAGTTTCAAGGAAGAGGATAAATCCAATCTCTTTTATTCTATCTAAAAATGGCCTAAAGTAGAAGTGCTCTTTTATTTGTAATATTAAGAACTAAATTTTAAGGCATTAGCTGTTTCGAATTCTTTGTATTTATGAGAAATGTAATTTAGCAAAACTGTTGATAATGTTCCATGCTTACCATATTCATGACATGCTAGTATTTCACATACTGTTATAATTAGTGAGCATTTTTATATATTACAATTTAAGCAATGCCATTGGATTTTACAAGTATATACATGTAAAACTGTGTGTGTGTGTGTGTGTGTGTGTGTGTGTGTGTGTGTGATGTGTAAAAACAGAGAATATTTTCTGATTTAAAATATATCAGAAATTCAGTCACCTGGTAAATATCAACATAAAATCGATGGAAAATACCAAGCAATTTCTTAGAAAATATAAACCAACATAGTAGAAGCAGAAATGCAAACAACTTTTTTAAAACTCACCAAAAGAAAATGTAAAGAAGAGAAGTTCACTGTAACTCCACTGGGTAACATAAAAATACATTTTACTGTCAGACTATTTGCAAGTTATATTTAAAGACACCATCTCTGTGAATATTTATGTACTGTGAATATGACTCTTCTCCTAGTCAGAAATTTGTGTTCAGCTGTCATTCAGAGTGGCTACTTCAAGTATCCTGCTTTGCAAAAGTCATTGAAAGTTTTAACATCTTTCTTCAAGGGCATGTTTTTATAGGATGTCAAAGGGTGCCCTGGAAAAACAAAGACACATCTTTATGTACCCTCTTTTGATGATAGTAACCTAATAACTATCCAAGCAAATTCCAATTACTATTTTCATCTTACATTTTTTTTAGGGGGAGCAGAGGCTTGAGCTTAGATAACATTTCAGAGTATAGACTACAATTTCACAGGAAGAACCTGCTATTATGGTTTTATGTAACTAAAAATAAAATATTTAGTGGAATCTTACACTTAGATTAAATGGAGTCAAGTTATTATCTCTGAGATTTTGTTTTTTTCATTTGAAATGAGTATTTTACCTACTACCTAGGTTTTCTATAATAACTTTTTTAAACATTAACTATTTTAATTTTTTGAATGGTTTTAGATTTAGAGAAAAGTTGCAGAGATAGTACAGAGATCTTCCATGAAATGTTATCTAGGCTCAAGCCCCTATTCTATTTCCATTCTATTTTTAATTTTCAAGATATGTCTTTTAGCCTAGAATATGGTCTTATTGAATGTTCCAAGTGAGCTTGATAAGAAAGTGTATTTTGCTATTGTTTAATGATATATTTGATGAATTACAATTCAATTAAATAAAGTAAAATTATAATTAGGTAAAATTAGATACTATTAGATAAAAATAGGTTAGTATGGGTTCTGACCAATTACACCCTTACTGATGTATTGCCTGCTTTGTGTACCAATTATAAATGAAGTGATGTTGAAATATCTAACTGTAATAGTTAGTCTCTCTTTCCTTTTCCCATTTTTTTTTTAAATCAATTTTGGCCATACTGAGATATTTACTCTCATCCAAATGAGCCATTTTCATACACCGCTACTTCTTTTTGTTCCCACACTGTGATAAACGTTTAATATAGATTTTGCTGTCTGTTAATTTCCTTGGAACTTCATGTGCTTAATATTCAGGAATCTTTTAAGATACAGTATAGATATTGCTCTCTTATAAAATTATTTTTCAATCATAAGGCTGTATTGTGCCCTATGTGATTCCACATTGTTCCATACTTACTTCTGTCACATACTTACAAAATTATTTTTCTATTTAGATGTTTACTAGAATATATGGAGTTGAATGCTAAGGTATTACATAGTTCATCAGTGTGCTATGCCTGACCTATTAGGCTGTTAATAAATACATGTCAAAACAGTGGCTAGATTGGCATTTTTACGAGGCCTCATTTGAACTGTACTGACATAATGCATTTAATATCTGTTTTTATGCTCAGCTTTCTATTTTGGCTAATATGACTATCATCTATCTATTGACTCATAAATGTGAAGTCAACATAGCACCTCAAACAGTGCCTAGAATATAGCAATTAACCTGTAAATGTGGGTTGATTTAACAAATTACTGAAAATAAACATCTTAAAATACTCACTCTGACCCTTGTTCTCAGGACTCAATCTGACATCATATTTGATTCCATATCTCTTGAATCTTCCTATATATTACACCGCCATAATAAGACCTCATCATATCTTGCCTTGGTTATTAGTGTATAATTCTATTTTCTTTTAGCACTCTAATGTCCAGTTCCTCCTTTACTGTCTGTTAAAGCAATAAACTTTAATTGAAGGTGAGCTTGCATTTCCCTACCCAGGACATTTGGCAATATATGGAGATTTTTGTCACAATTGATGCATACAAGGGAGTATTGCTACTGGCATCTAGAGGGTAGCATCAAGGATGCTGCTAAACATCTCAGGAACTGATGCACAGAACAGCTCCCAACGCCAAAGAATTATCTGCCTCAAAATATCAATAGTGCTTAGGTTGAGAAATTTTTTTGCTGCAGTGATCATTCTGAAATCTAAGTCCATTTGTGTTGTTTATCTTTGTTAAAAAGTCTATACTTGTAGTTTCTAGAGACCCTAAGATTCTTTGGGCATGCATAATGCATTTAACTAGGGTACCTGTTTTGTCTACTATTTGATAACTTGGGATCATTAGTAAGATATTGTGACAAAGATTATTGTTGTTCCCAAATATCTATTTCTTATTTTGTGCTTCAGGTGACAGAACTGTCTCCACTTAACTTTGAGGAGCATGTGATGGCCAAGTTAGAGATTACATTTCTTAGCAGTCTATGTGTATTCACGCATGATTAAGTTTGGTCAACAGATTGTGAGAATAAGTGGTTCGTACAAAGCCACTTGCCATGGACTATTTTTGTTCACCTTCCAGTTGGATGGGAACCTTCAAAGTCATGTTTTGAATGTGGCAGAACTGATCTACAATTATAACTGCTCGATTTAGGACTGCTAATTTGAGAAAGAAACTATTTTGGTGCAATAGCACCTGAAATGTTTACAAATACCAATGAAATGTGTACTTCTTGAGAAGGTTACTGTCTCTGAAAATAATTCTTGCACTCCAAGATGAACCTTGACATTATAGCATGATATGCAACACACTTCCTGATATAACCCCTGCTTGAAAATCTTTCTCGGCCTCATTAAACTTTGGAATTCTGTATTACTAAAATACCAAGTGTAACAAGCTGCAACTCTGCCCATGTCTATCCTATTCTTTAAACCTAAAATGTCCTATCTTGTCATCTTTCATGGTCTCACTGCTTAATACTACTTTAAAATAGATTACACAGTCAACACCTTTTCCTAAAAAATTACCTACTCAAGGTTTCCATGATTATACAATTAATGGCCCAACCACTACAATATTCAATAATTTAATTATTGAAAAACATAGGTAATTGGTTTTATGATCTTAAATTCTTGTCTTATACAGTATCACCATTACGTGGGGGTAACTGTGGCATTATTTAATTACTATGTTTATATAAAAAACTGAACTTAAATTATAATATGAACCTGGATGTTGATTCTATCTTATTTCTAGATTCTACTTTTTATTTGTTTCAGTTTACTAGTTATGGCCATTGAGTTACTTCTAATTTGATCTGGTGACCAGATATGCAAAGTTCTTTAAATCAAAAAGTTATTTTCTTTTTTGATTATTTTAGTAAAATAACTTTTATTAATTATATGTTATTTCTCTAAGGCCTTAACTATAATACATCTCATATGTCATTCAGCAAATATGAATCTTCTAGGTGAAAATTTGTATAGCAAGAAAAATATAAGAAACATATTTCTTATAAGAAATATATTTCTCCTGTATTTTAGGAGAAATTTATTGGTAAGAAAAAAAAAAACCTGGTAAAATTATTTAAAAAATAAGTCATTTAGAAAATCACAAAAAAGGAAAAACATGAAAAGACAAATGGTGATGAGTTTTTAGAATATTGATATGTGTGTTGAGCCTGCTAATCAATCATATATACACAGCTTTTGAGTAAAATAGATATCTTCTTTACTCTTTATGGGGATTATATTGAGGTTTATATTATCCCTGCAAGGAAGCTTCATGATATGCAAAAGCAACAAGCAAATAAAGCAAAATAGAAAACTAAAACCAAAGTAACCGTAGATTTTGGTGTTCTTTATACCTGATTTGAATCCCAGTTCTATTATTTATTAATTATGTATTAGATAATATATTAACAACTCTTAAATCATTTTTCTCATTAATAAAATTTTAAAAAGTAATACTTATAAGGCTAATATAATTAAAAGACTTGAAGCATAGTAGATTTTCAGTAATTATTAATTTTCTTCCTTTTATTATTAATAACAATATAACAATCATGTTTTCTTAACCAAAAATTAGTACATGTATTCTGATAATTTTTACTTTAAGTTCAGATTGTATCACTATAAAAACACTAAAAGAAAGTTGAAATGTTAATTTGTTAGTAATTTTTACAGCTATTAAGTTATCTTTTTTTAGGTATTGGTAACTGTTAATTACAAGTAGGTGAGGGTTAATCACTCCTAGTGAATTTCATTATCAGTCTAAAAAGAAAGGGATGTCAGACTATATTGAGCCATATCACAGTCATTTGTAAGCAGATAAGCAGAGATTTTCTGATAACCCACTTCTATCATCTAGAATATAATCTCAGCTGTAAAAACAGCTTTGTGGCATTCCAAAAGCACCCTTCCTGAAAAATTTAGCTAAATTCTAAGATAAAAGACTGTAGAGGTAGGATTAGACTAGCCAACTCTGCAGACTCAGGTGCTCTATCTGCACCAGTAGCTGAGCTCAGAACCTTTTAGAATCAAGTCTAGGGTACTATCCCTTAGTATTGTTAAAATAAATTATTATGACATGTTACAATTATAAGGAAGGTTTTATTCAGCACTGTCTTGGTAGATGTCAAGATGCAATAAAGCATCAAGACTTGGCTCAATTTCAAATAGAACAAGAAATCTATAGCCAAGGAATAGATTAAGGGCGGGGGGATTAGAGAGAGGTTTGTTTGGTGGATGGAAAATTACTAAGAGGAGACATCTAGGGAAGGGAGAATATTTGTCAAATAGAGTTAACAGAATTCTTAATGAAGGCAGACCAAGGTGATAAGATATCATCTGGGGCATAGAAGAGGATGAGGAATTTAATCAGATACCAAGAATGATAAGATATCAAGTGTGGGGAATTTTTATAAACTGACAGCAGAATTCTTGCTACAAACGGCCTGCACAAGCTTAGTAAGAATAGGGGCCAAGGCTGAGGCCTAGTAGAGAAGATGACGGCAAGGAGCCTGAATTAAGTTTGGTTAAAGAAAGTCTTCATCAGTATAGAGATAAGGCTCACTTGATTTTTATTCTTTGACCGTACAAGAGTGTGGAGATTTTAGAAACTATTTTAAACAAAACACATAGCTTAAAAATTACTAATTTTACCAATCTCCATTTCAAACATCCATTATTGTAATTAGTAAAACTCCTGGGGTAGAGTCAGGGTATGCTTGTACAGATGCTTGAGGAAGCCACCTCTATGTGTGAACCTTCTGATAAATCCTCAATGACTGTACCCATACCAGAAAAAATTTCTGATTAGTTTAACGGAGTGCCCCAAGACTATAGATGAACACAGATGCACATATTTATTCTTTTTTATTGAAGTATAATAAACATACTATTAGTTTCAGGTGTACTACACAGTGATTTGAGCTTTATATACATCATCAGATGATCACTAAAAGAAGTCGAGTTACCATGGGTCACTACAAAGTTGATACAACATTATTTAGTCTATATGTCCTGTGCTGCATATTACATTCCCATGACTTATTTATTTAATATCTGGAAGTTTACATCTCTTGATTACCTTCATATATTTTGCCTATCCTCTAACCCTCCTCTCCCCTGACAACTCTCAGTTTGATCTCTGTATCTATGAGTTTGGTTTGATTTGGTTTGTTTATTTCTTAGATTCTACATATAAGTGAAATCCAATGGCATTTGTTCCCTCTCTGTCTGACTTATTCACTTAGTATGATACCTTCAAGGTTAACCCATGTTGTGGCAAACAGCAAGATTTTGTTATTTTTATGGCTGAGTAATATTCCATCATATAGCCATCACAACTTCTTTAAACATTCATCTATCAGTGAACATTTAGATTGCTTCCATATTTTGGCTATTGTAAAAAATGCTATAATGAACATAGAGGTGCATATATCTTGCTGAATTACTGTTCTCATTTCTTTGGGTAAATACCCAGAAGTGGAATTGCTGGATCATATGATAGTTCTATTTTTAGTTTTTTTGAGAAAACTTCATACTGTTTTTTACATTCCCATCAACAGTGCATGAGGGTTCCTTCTCCATATCCTCACCAACACTTGATATTTCTTGTTTTTTTGATAATAGCCATTTCAACAGATGTGAAGTGATATCTCATTGTGATTTTGATGTACATTTCTCTTGTGATTAGGGATATTGAGTATATTTTCATGTGCCTCTTGTTGGCTATCCATATTCTCTTTTGGAAAAATGTCTATTCAGGTCATTTGCCCATTTTTTAATTGGATTTTTTTTTATATTGAGTTATATGAACTGTTTATGTATTTTGAATATTAACCCCTTATTCAGTAATGATTTGCAAATATCTTCTCCCATTCAATAGATTGCCTTTTTGTTTTGTTGAGAGTTTCTTTTGCTGTGTATAAGCTTTTTAGTTTTCTGTAGTCTTATTTGTTTAGTTTTGCTTTTATTGCCCTTGTGTTTGGAGTCAGATCCAAAATCTACTACTACTACTACTACTACTACTACTACTACTACTACTACTAATGCTAAGAACATTGTCAAGGAGCTTATTGCCTTTTTTTTTTTCTAGAAGTTATATGGTTTCTGGCCTTACATTCAGGTCTTTAATCTATTTTGAGTTATTTTTGTATAAAGTGCAAAACAGGTGTCCAGTTTTATTCTTTTAAATGTAGCTGTCCAGTTTTCCCAACATTGCTTATTGAAGAGACTGTCTTTTTCACTTTGAATATTCTTACCTCCTTCATCATAGATTAATTGCCCATACATATTAAGGTTTATTTCTGGGCTTTCTATTTTGTTCCATTGATCTATGTGTCTGTTTTTGTTGTTATTTATTTTTGCCAGTACCATGCTGTTCTGATTATAGTTTGAAATCAGGGAGCATGATACCTCTAGCTTTGTTCTTTCTCAGTGTTTCTTTGGGTGTTCATGGTCTTATGTGGTTTCATAAAATGTTAAGATTATTTGTTCTAGTTATATGAAAATGGCATTAATGAAAATCCCTATTTTGATAGGGATTGCATTCTGTCTTTAAATTACTTTGTACAGTATGGGCATTTTAACAATATTAATTCTTCCAATTTGTGATCAATTACCATGGTCAACTCTGAAATTTTTTAATGTAAGTATATATTATATAATTATATTTTATTTAATCGTTTTTTTAAAATAGTAAAATTAAATTATCAAAACTGGTTTAGGAAATTCAGATTGTATGTCCATTGGACATATAGAAGTTATAAACGGAGAATTGATTGATTTTAATTTTGTCTTTGAAATTAAATTCTAAACTAATATAAACCTGGGATAATGTAAATCTGTTGTCTGTTCTGGTTTTCACTCATAAGTGATTCTTAAAGTTGCAACTAAAAGGATTGGCACCAATATAATCTGCTATTTTATGGAAATAATGCAGGAAGGAATTGTCTACAGGAGTTGATCCACCAGTTATTTTTTTCAAAAATAGCTGTTTTAAATAAACGTAATTGTAGCTAATATTGTTGAAGGCTTACTTATATCATACACTGTTCTTTGATCTTCTACATGTATTAATTTATTCATTTCTAAACACACACTCACATACACATATAACACACACACACACACAAATCAGATACTATTATCATTGGTTGTGCAGAAAAAAACACTGAGGCCGAGAGCTATTAAGTAATTTGTCAAACAGTTGGAAATTGATAAAATAGAATTAAAACCTAGTATGTGGCACCTTGCTTTTATATAAATAGATAGATGATAGATAGATGATAGATAGATGATAGATAGATAGATGATAGATGGATAGATGATAGATAGATAGATAGATAGATAGATAGATAGATAGATATAGATATGGATATAGATGTAGATAATAGAAGATATAGATATGGATGATGATATAGATACAGACATAGATGTGGATGTAGGTAGATATAGTACTGGTTAAGTTTATATGTTATAATATATTGTACCAGTTAAGGCCATACTCTTAATCAGTACAATATATTGACACTATCATAGTGTGTGGGCAGGGCCAGCTTGATGGACCTTTGATCTATGCAGTTATACAGGGCCCTATGTTTGGTAGGGCCCTGCTCTTGGTTAAATATTGTGCTGTTGTCACTTTGGATAATAATTTGTAAACAAAGGACTCCACATTTTCATTTAACATTAGATCCCACAGACTATGAAACAGGCCCTGTGTGTGATCATTTGGAGCATGAAGGGATACAATTGATAATTGATATGTAGAGATTACCTGAGGAATGTGTTAATTATTGGAATGTATAATTTAAGCCAATGGGGGAAAATAGAGCTATCAATAAACAATATATTAATCATAGGTTTGTAGTGAAGAATGAACTGTTATAAATTTGTTATTAAAAATGAACATAAAAGAAACTAACTTATCTTATGCCTTTATTATAAATATAAGCATGAGAATATATTAATAGTTTTCATGTGTAACATGAAAGGGAAGAATCAGGAAATTTAAATATATCTGGAATTTCAACAATACTTCTGTAGCCAGAAATGTTATTAGAATAATGAGAGTGTCTCACTGAAAACTTAAAAGATAAAGACATGGTACTTGACAATAAAATTGCAAATAAAATATAATTAGTGAATATGATAAATTTTCTCCACCTGTTAACATTAATAGGAAATTATATTAATTTTTCAAGAACTGAAGAGATACAATTAACTTTATATTATTATATCAATAGAATTGAAGTAACTTTATAAAACCTAGCTTTCCACATATGCTTGAATAAAATGCAATATTCTCTGAAAAAGTTTAGAAATCAACTGTCTGAAATTAGAAACAATATTATTACAAAATCATATATGTTTTTTCTTTGCCAAGTAAAAAATGAGCAAAATGCAATTCTTGGTAAATCAGTAATAGACTTTAGAGCACATTTAAGAGAGAGAGAAAAGGAATAGCACAGAGATATGAGTATAATGTTCAAACCCTGTATAAATTCTCAGCACTTTTGGAAGAGTTACTTTTTCATCTCCCTCATTTAAGTCATGTAGTTTAGTCATCTTGGGTAAATAGTTTTTTTTTTACAGCAACCTAATACAGATTTTATGCATCATTTAGATAAATTTCTTTTATGCCACCTTATACTTATTAGAGTTTTATTTAAATTTATATCATGTATTTAGGTATAATCAATTAGACTTCTATCTTTTAATGTAATTCAATTTATATGATATTGAGTTCCAATTCATCAAAATAATAAGTGACTTTTAATAATTATCTCCCTGGATTACAGAAAATCTATTTATATACGCAATTACTCTAACTCATCTCAGACATTCTTTTACAGTTGAATCCAAAATTTTTGTACAAAATTATATAAACTAGACCAAATTTCCATGAATATTTAACATCACTCCTATTTTTGAAACCCTAACCAGTATCACTAGTTGTCATCCACATCTGCTGATGTGGAAAAGAACTAAAAGATCAAATCATTTATTTCAGGATATGCAGTTCAACCAAGCTAATTTCTGTCCGTCAACAGCATGAAATAGTAGTAGATATAAATCACAGAAATAAATCTTATTCAATTCTAAGAGCTTTTCCTCTAATGTTACTCACATTGTAATTCTTAATGCATAACTCAAAAATATTAAAATAATTAAATTGATGTAGAATGCAAAATCCCTTGGACATGTTCAAGCCTCATTATTTTTTGCAGATTCCTGTAATCCTTTTAAGACTGTTCAATGCTTTTGCTATGAATTATTCTTCATGTGAACAATACTCTAATGGAGAAAATATATTATTATTAAAGGAAATCGAGGACAGTAGAAAATTTGTTTCTATTGCTAGTTAATAAACAATGTAACTAAGTTTATATTAAGCACTAATCATGTGCATAGTACTCTAATAAAATTAAAAAGACTGGAAAGAAAAAACAAATGCCTGTATTGCTGTCAAAATAATATTAAACTTCATAAATTAATTGGAAAACAAGGCAAAAAATTTGTGATTGAATACTTGTCTATTGAATAAAACGTAGGCTGTCATTACAACAAAGGAAGAAAGAATTGGATAATCTAAATGTCAGTAGGGAAACCTAGAAAAATGTCTAGATATTGGCTTCCCAATTTTTACTCATCTTTTATCTGTTCTTATTTATTACACATGACTTTCCTTTCCTTCCCAAACTAGTTTTCCTACTTGTGCTGTTGCCATAGGTATCACCTGCCATATCATGATTTCAATCTTGTCCAAAACCCCACTGCATTACTGGTCAACTGTTATTGTCTGTTTCTTTATTTTTGTCACAATAATTGTCCTAATTTATTCCACTATTTCAATTTTTCTCTTTTCAAAATGAGAGACCATTACTAACATAAATTTATGAGAATTTCAAAATCTAAATATGCCTTTTATGGATGTTACTCCATAGTGTAGTGGTTAGCACGTCTACTTTACATGCAGAAGGTCCTGGGTTCGCGCCCCAGTGGAGTCATGGTCCATGGTCTAAGGCCATGCCACCCTGAACAAGCCAGATGTCTGATCTCAGAAGCCAAGCAGGGTCGGGCCTGGTTAGTACTTGAATGGGAGACCACCTAGGAAGACCAGGTGCTGTAAGCATAGATAATAATAAATAATAAACAAATATATACCTTTTATTTAATCTACTATCCTTATGAAATAAATACTATACTATAATCTCTTTTCCCATTGTCAAAATTCTTAGAAGCGTCTATACCCTATTAGTATTGTTTCTACCAGTTCATTAAAAGCTTAAAATATGATTGCCATCTTTTCCGAAGATTTAATACTAAATCAGTTATACGGCGGTTATTAGAGGTTGCTTGGTAAAAATTATGAACAATCAGATAAATATGAAAAAAAATCAAAAAACTTCAAATTGTAGATATGAAGTTATTTAACTATATAAAGAAATTTTCATATTTATCTTATTAGAGAAGACTTAAATAATTACAAATGTAAGGATATAAACCTTATGAGCAAGTCCTATAAGTTATGGAGTTACTGTTATAGTAAACATAGAGACAAGAATATATCCTTAATAATGTCCACAAATTTATGTTTTTCTTGATGGGAGTGTGGGTTAGAGAGGTGGTGGCTTTCTCTACTTACTATAATAATTCAGCTAGCTGTGAAATTATTGGTCAAATGTTTGTTTTGGAAAGAAATTTGAAAGTGGGCAAGTTCTCCCTTACCTTAATAATATTTAGAATTAAAATAGGTGATGAACTATTTCAAAACAGAATATTTTAAAATAATCTATGGATATTTGATATTTTATGCATATTTCTAATCTTCAAAGAAATTATCCAGTAGATAATATATCATTCCCATTAAAATTTTAATGAAACAAATGAAAAAAAGCTGTTACTATGTTTATATGTAATAAATATATAGATATAAATTCAATATTTAAGAATATCAAGGAGCTCTATATGTATAAGTCTAACTCTCAAGTAATAGAATAGAGTAGTTGGGAAAATTTTGGTAATCAGACAATTAAAACATATAAAAATAAAAATGTATTACATTTATAAATTAAAATTAAATTGAATAATGTAAATTGATTAACTAGGTTGTAAAGTTTTCTTGAGTCTTAGATATAATTTTCTAGCCTAATACAACTATAGGTGTTAATACAAAAGCTTAAGTAAAAACACTTTAAATTTTTTTTATTAAAAATTATTGGGGTGACATTAATAAAATCAAATGTTTCAAATGTACATTTCAACGTTATGTCATATATATGTATACGTGTGTGTGTGTGTGTGTGTGTGTGTGTGTGTATATCTCGCATTGTGTGTGCATTACCCAAATTTAGATTTCCTCTCATCACTAAATATTTGACCCTTTTTATCCCTATCTGTCTCCCCCCTACCCACCTTCCTTCTGGTAACCACTAATCCTCTGTTTGTGTACATGAGTCTCTGTTTGTCATGTTTGTTTGTTGCTTTCAGTTTTATTTTCCACATATGATTGAAATCATATTGTTTTCTACTTTTTCTGTCTGACTTATTTTGCTTACATGATTATCTCAAGATCCATCCACGTTGTCGCAAATGGCAGTATTTCATCTTTCCTTATGGCTGAGAAATACTCCATTGTAGATATGTACCACATCTTTATCCATCATCTATCATGGAATACTTCAGTTGCTTCCATGTCCTGCCAACAGTGAATAATGCTGCTATGAACATTGGGGTGCATATATCTTTGCAGATAAATGTTTTCAGATTTTTTGGGTTAAAATTTTAAAAAATCACAAATGACTATTTGTGAAAAAATTCTGAGTAATTTATATTATGCAAAGAAATGTTGCTCTTAAAAATATCTGGAAGTTCACATTTATATACAAGACTGCTCAATATATGCAAAGTATGACATTCACTTGACCTTCCTCTCCACTTATGCTTTTTCCATTCCCCATGCCAAGAATTCCTCAATCAACGCTCTGTTTCTATCTATTGAAGTGTCAACCAAACCTTAAGGACAAAGTTGAATTTCATTATCTTCATAAATAGTTTCAGCCTTCTCCCTTTAGAAGTAACTATTCTTTTTCTCTGTATTTCTTTTTTAGTTGTACTCAATGATACTACTTCATTATATTTGAAGTGTTTATACACATCTATTACTTTCTCAGTGATGCCAGCTTTTTTTTACTGAAGATTTATAAATTTTCTTTTAGTGGATTCTGATATCAAGAGCAATACAATCATTCCCAGATAGCCAATTAACACCTAGTTTTGGTCTTAAAAGAGAGAATGTATAGAATTCTAGAAGGATGAGTAGAAAGCCATCAACACTAGATAAATTGAATTCCAAGAATATATTTATTACTTTTGAATCAGTTTAGCATAAATTTGTTATGAAAAATATATTAACTGATTGTTGGGGAGCCTTTTTGGACAAAGCAATTCAGTAAATTTCATGTATTGGGTAACACTGAGTTGAGTTAAAAGGTAATGAATAACTAGAGTTTATAAATTACAGTCAATAAATTTAATCACACACTTTCTTGTGCTCTATTTTAAGGCATGCAGAAAATAAAAAAGAAGAGCTAAATATTTCTTCAATTCAATGAATAAAAGTTAGTTGCATGAATGACAAAGACTAAAACTTATAAGATAGTTTATGACATGACATTTTTGTTAAAATGTACATATAAAACATCTTTATATTCATAAAAACAATAATATTTATCTTATATGCTAGTCAGATAATTCAAAAAACTAAATGTAGTAGACTTAAATGTGACTCTCTGCTTTGGAGGAGCAACACACAACGAAATTTCACAATCAGAGGTATTCATAGACTATATAGTCTATGAATTTCAAAATCTGATATAAGAGCATTTGAGTCACTAAATAATCTTTAAAAATATTGATATATTTTATATTCTTTATTGTAATTCCATACAAATTTTACTACAGATTTTTTTTCATTTCTTTGAAAAATGCCACTTGGAATTCTGATGGGAATTGCATTAAATCTATAGAATGCTTTAGATAGCATGAACATTTTAATAATATTAATTCTGATCCATTAATACAAGATCTCTTTCTCTTTGTGTCTTCTTCAGTGTCTTTCATCAAGGTCTTGCAGTTTTCATTGTACAGATCTTTTGCTTCTTTATTTAAGTATTGTTTTTGATGCTATTGTGAATGGAATCGTTTTCTTTCTTTTTTGGCAGAACACTTCTTGATTATAACAATATATAAAACAAATATAACTTTAAATGTTTATAACTACCCCAACTATATATTATCATTATGACTGTTGTTATTTAAAGTTGGGGAATAGCTTATATAATTTTTTTTTTTGAAATTCACTAACCTTTGTGAAAACATGGAACTTAAATACATATACATGTTTTTATTGAGTATTTAAATTTTTACACTCCTGACTTTATTCATAATCTCAGTATTTTAATACATCCTCAGTAAGTTAATCAAACTCAAGGTCTTTTATTTCTAAAAGAACCAGCAGTTATATTTGCCAATGGCAACAGCCTTAAGAGTTAATGAATAATAACTGATAGATCACTAACAGATTTTTGACCTAGTTATTTCTTCCTTTAAAGCATAAAGAACTTTCATCTAAGCATCCAGTCCAACCCCTAAACACTGACAGTATCCTTCAAACAATTCCTTTAAAAACACTCCAAGTGGTCATTTTAATTTTAATAGTTGGGTGAAGATCGTACCCTTCAATCTGAAAGTCTTCAGTCTTGAAGTCATCGATTGTCTCAACTTTTCAAAAGATTTTGAGCTTTCGGAAAGGCCTTGTTTTTCACTGAAGCTGCATTTTCAGCAGCTCAATGTGATTCAGGTAAATGTGGGAATCTCCCAAAGTGTATACAAAATCACCTGGCCTCAGGTCCATAATTTGTGTGATCATGTAGGTGAACAAGGAGTAGTTGGCAATGTTGAAGAGCACACACACGTCCACGTCCACTAACCTCTGGTACACTGGCAAGACAGCTTACCATTTTCCACATAGGATGAGCAAAGAGCATGATATGCAGATAAGACCATGAGAGGAAGATATTTTGGATTCCAAGCACACAGGATAATTCTTCTGTCATCAGGGTTGGTGTTGATTGTATCAGTTATCTTTTTCAGTTGGTCTACTGCTTGACTAGAATAATCTGAATTCATATCTTTGTATTCTGCCCCAAAATGCCTCTACTGAAAGCCATTAACTGGATGAAAATCCCCTTCGTCTCACTAGATCATTCCAGGTCATCCAGGAAGTCACAGGACCTGGTGATTCTCAATCTCTTGGACGATAGTCCTTTAGCGTTTGTGGATCCCTTTGATAAACCGCAGAAACCTCTCCAAAACACTCTTCTAGAATATATGTTTGGTTGTCAGCAGAGGAAATTCATCTGTGTCTCCTCTGGGAATAATGGGCCTCCTGTGTTGTGTTGTCCTATTTGGATAAGGTGGGTGGCAGTGGTCAGAAAATCTGAACTCAGAAAACAGGCTTTAGACAGGAGTGGGGACTCACATCTCTCTCTACTTCTTTTTCAAATATTTTGTATTAGAAAGTCCAACATTACTCTGATACCAAAGTCAGGTAAGAACACTACAAGAAAAAAACAAAACAAAACTGAGACCAATATCCCTGATGAATATAGATGCAAAAATTCTCAACAAATCATTAGCAAGCTGAATTCAACAACACATTAAAGAGATCATGCACCATAATCAAGTAGGAATTTATCCATGAGATACAAGAATGATTTAACACACACAAATCAACAAATGTGATATACCGCATAAGTAGAACAAAAGATAAAAATCATTGGATCATCTCAGTGGATGCAGGAAAAGCATTTGACAAAATACAAAATTCTTTCATGATAAAAACCCTCAACAAATTGTATATAGAAGGAACATACCTCAATGTCATAAAGGCCATATAATCCAGTCCCATAGCTAACATCATACTTAACAGTGAAAGGTTGATAAATTGTTCTTTAATGTCAAGAGAAAGACAAGGGTGCATGCTCTCACTGCTCTTATAAATGTAGTACTGATTGTCCTAGCTAGAACAATCAGGCAAACCAGATCAGAAAGGAAGATGTAGTGGTGTATTTACTTGCAGATGATATGAGCTTATATACAGGAAATACTAAAGGCTCAAACAAAAAACTTGGAACTAATCAACTAATTCAGTAAAATTACAGGATATGAAACCAACATTCAGAAATCAGTTGCATTTCTATACACTATCAGTGAACCTATTCACTTCCTTTTTAACCTATAATATTTTGCAGCAAATTTACCTTTATTTTCAATTAGAATTTACAATAATAACATGTTAAGATAAAATTTTCCATGATGTTTCTGCATGGTGTATATCAAATTTTGTTCCAGACCATCTTTTCAAAGAAAATAGATGTAGTGCCTCCCTCAGGGACAGATTTGTTTCCTGATCAGGGAAATATAATGTCTCATTCTGAGATAGGACAGGTTTTCCAGTGACTTCTTTAGAAGATTAGAAGTTTCCTAAGCTCTAGATTCCTCAACTGTGACATAAATCCATACATTATCCTCCTGGACTGTTCCAAAGGTCTCCCATGGGATTTAAAACAGCAACAGAAACCTACATAAACATAATGCTTATGTTCTCTGAAGTGCCATGAGTAACAGAATCTCGTTTTTGATCTAGAATTCTCTTGTCTTTTGTCAGCATATGTGCAATCATACGAGGTGTGTTGTAAATTTGCAAGTAAAGTCTCAGACCCTTATAGTTCTTGACATAAAAGGCTCAAATTGTCAATATGGAATACATCTTAAAGACCATTTGTTATTTCAATGAGGAAACTGAGGAATATATTTGTTAAACGATATGCTAAGATCACAGTTAGTAAAATGATTCACTTGGTGTTTGGTATTACCAGGCATTTTGTGGTCCGCTCAAATGCTCCTGTCTCTAATTAATATTTTCTTCTTTCTCCTCTATTCTTAAACTTACAATTTTATTGTTTTCCATTTTTATTTTTAATGATGTTACTTTTTATTTACCTTTTTGTGAAATAGAAATCAATTGAGAGCATAAACATAGTTTCCACCCCTACTAACATACCGAAATTTGTACTTATATACAGTGATATAACTCCTATTTTACATCTGAAGAACTCTCCTTGGTTCTATGTAAAATCAACTCTTTCTCTTATATACCAAAGTCTATTCCCTCATCAACTGAAGGATATGATGTAACTAATATTGCCTTCTCTCCTATGCCTTTAATTAATGTTTTTTTTTTCCATTGAATTGTCTGTACAAGTAATAAGATATGCACAGCATCTACCATCTTAAAAAAAAAAAATCACATTTTATGCCCCTTCCATTTGTCATTCCATTCATTCTGCTCCCAATTTCAGTAAAACTCTGAAAAAATATTTTTTTCCATTTTTTTCTTTATTATATAGTTAACTTGGTTATTCCTAGTCTGCTAGAAAATAATCTGTTAAAGTCATCAGTAAATTCACATTGATAGAACCAATATTCAATTCAGTCTTCCTCTTTCTTACTCTTATTCTACCAAATGATGCAGTTTTCCTTCTTTTTAAAGACATTTCACTTGATTTTTAGAACACTATAGATATTTTTTGGTTAATATTTGGTTCTCTTCATTCTTTGTTAACCAATCCTCTTTAATTACCTTTACTGACTTCAATCACTTGCCAAAGCTCAATACTTGGACCTCTTCTAAACACAAACACTATCCAGTTTTATGAATTTAAATGCTCTCTATATGATGATAACTTCCAAATTTGTTTCTCCATCTTGAATGTCTCCCTTTAACCTGTCTTGTAAATTTGAAAGCTAAACATTGGGCATTGGGGCTTCAATATATTAATTGCATATGGGGGTGGGGGACACAAACATTCAGTCCAAAGCAGTTTTCCTTTTTTTTTTTTCTGGTTTTGATCCTTCTAAAGTTTTAGGAGTAGTTTATAACCCTTTTATGTGTCACGTAAGGCAATTATCTTTTTCCACTCTGTCATTTAAAAAAAAATACTTGTACTTATTAGTATGCATCAATGTATTTTACATGCATTGTTTAAATATCTGTAGTTTTTCTTTAATTGCTTCTGAAATTTATGTTATAATTAATATTTCCCACACTTGAAGATTATAATAAAAAATTCTTCAAGTACTTATAAAGTTTTTCTTATGAAATGAACTAGTGAATACTTCTAGCCAATGATTAATAATACTAGCAATAGTAGACATACAGTTTTGTTATGGGTATTAACAGTAGCTTCTTGATGCTTCTCCATTAAAAAAGATTCTGATTGGGAGATATATAATATATACCATACATATACATACATTCAAATGCATGTATGTAGTGTGTGAGTATGTGCATGTGCGCGTGTGTGTGTGTGTATGTGTGTGTGTAGTAGCTACCTACAGAAACCAGATGAAACTCCTTCCCAAAATGTAGTTCAGATGTCCAGACTTTTGACACTATTCATGCACCAAAATGGAGTAAATCGGTTTTTTACTGGTTTATTACTAACAACATAATGATGCTTCCTAGAGAGAACCCGGTGACCTGCAAGCAGGTCTGAAAATGATTTGAGAGAGAGCAGAAAAAAGGAGACAGGCTTAAGCTTTTTATCGTGGTTAGGGGGTGGGGCCAGATGAGGGTTTCCTGCACACAGGAAGGTGGTCTGTGTGGTTTGAACCACCCACAATGCCAGAGGGCCCCCTAGCTTTCTTATCAGCATATCCACATGTGGATCAGAAGGGAAAAGTGGGGATGGGAGGGGCCGTGAGGCTTAAAAACTGTCAGCAATCAAGCATAAAAATATGCAGTCCCTTTATTACAATACAAATGTGTCAGTTCAGCTTTTCTGTTTCTAATGGAAAATTACATGTTCTGAGAAAATCATTGCATCTTTCTTTATACTTGTTTGTATAGATTATTTCAAATTATTAATACTTATGTTAGTAGTCATTTTCAGCATCTTGAATGGTATTTTAACTTTTTTTCTATGAGCATTTTGCATTTAGACTACTCTTGTTTACATGTAAATTTGTCCTCCTAACACTCATAGGTTTTGTTATATAAAGATTTGTTTATTTTTTCAGAAAATTAACTTTTTATTAGTTAAATTATCCTTTTGTTAATGTATTTTTCTTTTATGTCTATCATTTGTTCTGCTTTATTCTTTTACTAACATATTAAGTTATATGTTTAATATATTTTCTAATTGTCTTTATTAGTATTAGTATTTAAAGTTATGTTTTTTCCTCTAAGCACAACTAAGCCAAATTAAGTAATTTATTTTACAAATCCATTACCAATATGATTTTCTGAATGTTAACAATATTTTCTTATGTTACTAATTCCAGTAAAATATGCCTGGCTTAGTAAGAGGCAGTCTTATAATTTTAAGTATTACTAAATGAAGCAAAAACTTTCATGATATAGGCAGCTACAGAACATTGTAAAGCATTACTAGTTTAATCTTATATTCTTGGAAAAGAATTGATCAAATAAAATTTGAATATTTATAAACCTAATAACTAAGTAAAATGAATACTGACAATTTTAAAACATATACAAAACATGAAAATCTTTCATGTATACAGAAGAAATAGGCTTAATCTGAGTATCTGATAAAATCAAGCAAAAAAGGTGATTTTTAATTGTAAATAATCTACTTCTAACACTTTCCTTTGGCTGAAATTAGCACAAGTTCTTTGGGGCTTCATTCTCATTAAGAGGTATTATTCTTAATGTTTCTTAATAAACATTCTTTATTAAGACAAGAATACATACATATTCAAGTTTATGTAAAATTGATTTGCATTTATGATATACCACTTCAAGCAATGCTATAGAATTTCATTAAAATCAATACTTACAAGCTTTTTGTTTCTTATTATGCTCATAAACTATAATACTGATAAAGCTTTGGTAAGGTTTTATGCCCATTTTTTTTCACTTTTACATAAGAAGTGTTTTTACATAAGAAGTACTTTTAAATCAGAAGCAACTTGAGAACTGTCTTGTGTCTTAGAAACAAATCTGTTTGCCTGTCTGTCCAACAGAGGTTATGTAAACGCCACCCATATGTGATCATGCATGGTATCCTTTCATCTTCAAGTGAGCTAAAGAATGGCTTAAATGTAACATTATTTTACTTAAAGTATATTCTTTACTTTTATTCTACTAAATAACATTTTATTTTTATTGCTTAATGTCATTTTTACTCCCTACTCCCCATCCCCTGAAATCTTTTTTCTCACACTCAAGTTAGTTCACTCACTAATCTTGTCTGGTACCACTGACAATTCATTTCTGAGCTCAGCTTCTGTATTCATCTGTTTTGTCCCCTTCAGTTTGTTCTCTTTTGTCTTTTCATGCAGGCTCTGCATTTTTCAGTCACCTCCCTTGTTATCCATAAGATTTATAATTTTTGCTGCCTCTTTATTTTTCATTGAAGCACTTGGTAGTTTATTTTCCTCCAGACTTTCAATGTTTCTCAGATGCATACTCATGCATCTGCATTCTAATTAAAGTTATATATTGACATACTGTTGGTTTCATTGGGTAGTTCATCACTAAAGTGGAGAGTGAGTAGGATAGTGAATGTTCCCAAAGCATTTTACAATATATGTTACTCCTTGATATACCTTCATTTATAGCAATTTTATTTGTGCCAATATTCTGTATTACAAACTATAGAATACCTAGGCTTAGGAAACGGGAATTATACTGATAAAAGAGGAATATGAATAAATCTCAGTAATATTTTACTATATTCAAACATGTACTGCCTTTTCCTAATATGTATTTATTTACAAAATTTGCCTTGAAATGGTTATCCTTAAATCTTTTTTTCTTAATATTGATTAGTCTATAATTGATGAGGTCCAGGGATAAAAATTTATCCCTGATTTAGATAAATTTTGAACTATTTTATGTCATTGTTGCTCTATACTGGTTTGTTTTCTATTTTATATATTTTTTTAACATTTCTTACATATTCAAAGTTACACGTAGAATTATTCTTTGGTTATCATTATTTTGTAATGTGCACATCACCTTTTTTACTTTGAAGTAGTTTTATTTTTCCTTCAGTGCTTTATTTTGCTTTGTTATGTACCCAATTTTGCTGCCTTTTTTTTATTCACAAATAAAGAGATTTGTTATCAGCAAAGATATAAGGAGTTATGAGATTGAAAAACTACCTATTTCTACAGTAGTGAACTCTTTTCAGATTTTATTTCACATATTTATTATTCAACTGCCATGGCTTTGAAACAATATTGTGAACAGAATTTAATACTTAAAATTTACTACCAGTCCAATGCTAAGTTGGCATAGGAAAAAAAATGTGTGGGCATAAATTTCATTTCCTCATTGCCTTTATTCTTGACATCCTTAATTTTTAATTTACAGTGATGCATACATATGTATATAAATTAAAATGTGCCTATGGAATCTGGACAATAGAAAAACTTTGAGAAGAAAGTATTTTTTAGGGAGGAAAATAGATGTCATTTATGACATCTTTTGAACAGGCCATGCGATGTATCTTCTTTTTATATTAAACACCAATGGAAACTTAATTTGATATCTTGTGAAATCTTCTGAGGGAACAAAATGAATTAAGTCAAATGTTGATTCATAGCCTTATTTTTCACACAGAAGGAAAAATAAAATGCTGTAAAGTATTAATATTTTTTGTTGGATTAATTAATCTTTAAAGATCTCAGTGGGATGCCTCCATTTGTTGTCACTGTAATTGTTTGGTTATATTTGTTGTTATATTTGTCCTGTGCCTTAGAAACAGGTCCATTTACCTGTCTGTCCAATAGAGGTCATGTAAATGCTACCCACATGTGATCAAAGTTTATCTTTGTTCCATATGGCCATTCATTGTTTCTAAATACATTTGTTAAAGAAAACCTTTCCCTCCCACTGATTAATCACCATCTTTACCATGAATAAAATTGTCATATATTGCTGGGCCATGTTTGTCAGAATTTTGTTTCATTTTGAAACTGTTTATATGTGTATTAGTTCCGCACTATAGTTTTGATAGGCTTTCAATTGAACTTGTCAGTTTAGTTATGAAAAACTTGTTCTTTATGTCTTTTTAATCTTCTTTTCAAAAACCACATTATAGAGGATGCCACCCATATACTCTCAAATCTTTTTGTCCTATCACTTCTTTTAGTTTGTCCCTGTCTTTGTACTGAAGAGCTGCCCTCAAGCTGTTGGTGTCCATTATATTCATGTGTTTTGCACAAGTGGCCAGGAATTTATTCATAAGTGGCAGATTATAACTAATGCCTAAGAGGTGAGGGAACATTGATACTTCAGGTCCCTTACTGCTGATTGGGACAATTCCAAGGTGTGACCTTCACCACTTCCAGAGTACTCTTGCAAGACTGAACCACCGGTATTCTTTCTGAGACTTTAGCTGAAATATTTGCTTCGTTCCTTCCTATTCTGGTCATATTTTCTTTCCCTTTACTAAGTTTTCCTGGGAACTAATAATTTCTTCCAAACAAATCTCTTTCTCTGGGTTTGCTTTCAGGAAGCCCAACTTAGGACATAGTTATTAAAGAATCCAATTGTGGTAATGCTGACATCAGACAAAATATTAATCAAGCCAAGGAAGAATTTTATATTAATATAAGTTACAATCAACCAGTATATTACTTGTTATTAAACATAATGATTGCCAGACTACAAAAGTCCTGGTCATGTTCTATATATTTAGAATATAGCGAAGACAACAGATGAAGTTTCTGTTTATAGATTTTCCATTCCAATTGAAAGAGGCATACAAATAAGTAAATACATATATAATGCATACATACATGCATGTGTCCATACATAAATACATAAGAAAGAAAAATATGCTAATGATGAGTGTTATGTAGAAAATTAAAGTAGAATGTCATAGAAAGGAAATGGGAGGATATTTCTGATTTAATAGTCAAAGAAGGACTCTCTAAATAGGCTAGGTCAGATTGGAGATGTGATCCAAAATGACAGGATGAATCTAAACATTGGAAGATCAAGGACAAGCATATTCCAGCCATAGGGGACCCCTGGTGTAATAGTCCTAAAACAGAAAGGAGTTTGGCCAGAAAAAAATAAATAAATAAAAGTGGCCACATTTAGAATAGGATGAGCAAAGAAAAAAAATTTTTAAAAATGAGTATGAGATAATGTGAATCATTATTAATCAAGACCTTAAACGTCATAACAAGTACTTTTTTTGTGAGTGTGGTAGACATTGAATATTGGAATGGAGAAGTGACTTGATCAGATTTTAATGGAAAGGTATTCTAAACATTCTATGGATAAATTCTTCTAAAATGGTGTCTTAGATTTGGTTCACTGGAAACAAAACAAGAGAAGAAGGAATAGGCAGAAGGAGAATGTAAGCTAAGATATAGTTGCAGCAAAGGTGTCAGACAGTCCTACATGGAGCTTGGGAGCTAGCTCACCTGAGCTGTCCAAAAGTGAAGCAGTAGTGTCTGGGTCTTTGTACTCTCAAATCAGACAGTTACTAATTGCAACCTGTCCCCATAGGCAAGGTTCCTACCTTTGGCTAAAGACAATGCAAAGAGTGGAACATAGCTATAAGCTATTAATAGTCAATATTCCCACAGCTGGAGAAAATGAGTGCCACAATTAAAAGGGGAATCCAGATGGCAGAACAGAGCATTAATACATATGAAAAGAATGGAAATAGGGATGGTAGTAGCCTCTGTAGGAGGTGGTGTTAACTGGCCAAAAGCAATATCAGAGTGAGTAAAGACAACTGTTAGTTTTGAGATATATTTCAAACCAAATTCTAATTTGGATAGTGGGTGGAAAAAAGAAAAGAGACAAGGGTGACTTCTAGATTTTCCTTTTTGCTTTCTTATTCCTGAACAATTGAATAAATTACGATGCAATGTAGTTATATGGGGAAAATGGCAGAAAAGAATTGATGGAGGAAATCAAAAGTTTATTGTAGGATATGTTGTAGGTGAGATGACTGATATATATCCAATGTCAAGTAAACAGTGCATTATGCAAATGTAGACTTTGGGAAGCAGTTAGAGATATAAATGTGTGAGTCATTACATATAAGTGGCATTTAAAATCATGAGACTGGATACAATGACCTAAGGCAATGCCTGTCAAGCTGTTCTTAATCTACAATAAAAAGCATGTGAGTTATTAACCAATATTCATGTATAATTACTGAAATAAGATTTTCACAAAATGTCTTGCATTAATTATATAGGATTGAATATTTGAAAGGACTCACACAGTTCTACAGTTTGAATACTTAGTTAAACTTTAATAAAGTTAAAACATTCAGTACAATAGGAGAAAGAATGCCCAGGCAATTATCAGTGGCCTGAGAAATTTTTAGGCACTGCTCCCAGGGTCCTTTCTAAAGCTTCACAGGATGCACTTCATCTTTAGTTTATGAACCATCAAGACATGTACATGAAATCATTGTTTTAGAGGAGCCCAGAAAATAGTTTTCATTTCCAGGCATTTATTATAGCTCACTGGCCTCATTCTCAAGGCAGATTGTAATAGTCAAGCCAAGTACAAGCTATCAATTTATATAGTGGTTAATAATGTAAATAACTTGTCCCAGGTGCTTTCAAGGAATTTTTCACCCTTAAATCGCACATGTATATTACTAGTTATTAATACTCACTCTGAACTTGACCAAGAGTTAATATAAGATTCCAAACATCCTCTGAGATAAACAAAGAACTTTCCCAGTCCGGTTGTCAAATAACTTTCTCATATACTTCCTATGTGTGATATTCACTGACATTTTTGAATTAAATTTTTATTTTGTTTCATTACCAAAAATTTTTATTTTGTTTCATTACCAAAAAAAATCTTGTGGTTATCCATTAAATTGGTTTTATGACTCTGTTTTCAGGCTTCATTATGAAAGAACACAAGCCTAGTGAGAGTATTGAGAGAGAAGAAAAGAGATCATAGCGATAGAGTCCTTGCAAATATCAATACCTAAAGGTTGGAAAGAGGAAGAGGAAAATAGGGAATAGCTTTGTTATTCAAACTTCAATATCAACTATGTCCCTCTTCAATACTTAGTATTTCCTTGCCACTTCCATATACAGAGGGGTGGCATTTTTCTAGTCCTCATTTAATAGAAAGAAAATATTTTTATGACTGCTCATTATGTAGGTTGTTTAGTGCTGTTTGCTGCAAAAAGTTTACTGAATGGAATGATCAGAACACTTCTTGTCTTTCAAAGCTCTCATGGAACCCTGTTGACTACAAGATAAAATTGAAACTCCTTGAATGGACACCCAAGTCACATAATTATAAATTTTCATCCCACTTTTCATCTATAACTCTTTTTTATCCCTTCTACTTCAGTTTTCTTATTCCCAGTGTGGGTGAGACCCTTTCTACATTGACCTATCTATTCTGTAACTTACTAGCCTGATTTATGGCTTCTTCCTTTTTGACATTATTTTTCCCTCCAAAAATATTCCCTCACTTTGTTACCTGATTTCTATCATTCTCTAAGACCTAGTTCAAATATTCTCTCATCAGTTAAACTTACCCCATTTCTTTATTCTAATTTCTTTATGTATGTCTAAAAATTTAATATTTCTGCTTTTAAAATGACTGATTTTTATCATGATATACTGATTTACATATTTGTCTTGTTTTCTAGCTTGCAATTTTATCAACAATTTTATTTTGTTTTTTTGTTTGTTTGTCTTTATATTACTTAATACAGTTTTTGAATATAGAAAGCGTTTAATAAAATGGATTGCCGAATGGGTGAATGTTAAATGATCATTTAGCTTTACAGAAAATATCTCATATGGGCAGCATAGTATCATGGTAGGTATAAGTTTGAAAGACTTAAGAAACACTTGTAAATTTGAGATAGACTTAGGAACATATGTTTTGTTTTTATTTTTCAACAAGTGGTCTCATATTTGATAAATAAATATATTAGCTCTCAGACATAGTACTTATAGGGACATAGGGAATTCAGTAGCTATTTTTTTAGTAGGTAGAATTATATGAAATTGCCATTTCCGTGGTCATAGATGTTGAATATTAGCAATTTCATACATTCCGAACTAAATATCTTTTAGTACAGAAAATAAATCTGCATATATATTACCTCTTTACCAAGCTTATGAAACTCGGTTTAAATTCTTTAACAAATTTGAAGTGTGACCATTTAATGTATGTCAAATATTCTTTAGATAGGGGTAATATATATATATATAGATAGATAGATAGATAGATAGATAGATAGATAGATAGATAGATAGATACACGCACACATATGTTCTATTGCCTTTTTGATCAAATTTCACATAGTAAGGATCTCACATGAACAATGCTGAAACAGCATAATATCAGTGTAATTGCATTGACATAATAACATTTCCTTGGCATCAGTTGTGCTCTCAATAATGCAAATATAGTGCATAATTAAGGTAGAGGATACCACCATCATCAGCAGAATGCCTCCCCTAGAGCCAATGCAATGTCCTTATATTATTGCTATGAGAGCAATGATTGCATCCTGCGCCTCTGAGGACAGCATATAATGGGCAATATGTGAGTGTCATAAGTGATGGAAACTGATATGTGCAGCAGCTGTGTATTTTGGTTTCTTCAGATGTTTATCCATAAAATACACATTGCTTTTGTCTGTATACACAGATGCTATGAATACAAAGCACAGAATAGATTAGGAAAAAGTCAATTAAACAAAAAAGGAAAAAGTCAATTTGCTGTGTTTGAAACTGTTTTAAAGTCAAGGTTTTCTTGGTCCTATTAACTATTTGCAATTTATGGTGCATACAATGACAAAATATTTTATCAATGTTCTAAATGCCTTTAATATATTAATATCACAAAAATTATACTTCATATTCATTTATGATAATCTCCTTACTGAGAGACATAATCTAACATAGTTAACTTTTTTATGTTTCTATTTTCTCATCTATAAACTGAGAGAGTAACACTGGTCTTTTAGATTTTAGTGAGATAATAAAGCACAGTGTTTTATATAGCTCTGTGCCTAATACAATGCAGACACTCAATGAATTTTAGTTATTATTATTACAATAATTATATTTGTCAATACTGATTTACTCTCTTATAAATATTATAATTAAATAATATCAGTTAATTTAACATACCAGTATTCTAGAATAAAATGTCTATAAAAAGCATAGCCTTTGTCTACATTGTTCATTACTAAATTTCCAATATCTAAAAGAGTTCCTGGCTTACAAACAATATTTATTTGGTACCTGTTGAATAGATTAATAAATTCTATGTAGTATGTGTAATTTTAAAGAAAATCTCAAGTAAGTAATTTCAAGTTCCTAATTATACCTAAATTCATCTCCTGCACATATGACTTATAGATGAAAACAACTCTATGAGGTGACCGATTATATCTTTGTAAGAGAGAGAAAATTACAAAAAGAAGATAAATTTGTTAAATTTCCTGGATACCTATTTACTAGTTACATTAATTGTCTTCAGTGACTAAAACTTCATATATCTCCTTAACCATATTTAAAAATAATAGATTTAGGTGAAAACCTAAAGAATATCTGAATGAGACAGTATAATAGATCAAAAAACATCTGGCTATGTTGCCAGTATAGGATTTATGATAAATATTCTTTTCTTTACAATAATTTTATTTTTTTATTTTAACTTTGTTAAATTTATTGGGGTGACATTGATTAATAAAATTATGTAGGTTTCAAGTGTACAGTTCTATAATACATCATCTGTATATTGCATTGTGTGTTCACCACTCAAAGTCGTCTCCTTCTGTCACCATATATTTGACCCCCTTTACTCTCTTCTACCTCTCTCTTCCCCATTTCCTTTGGTGACCACCATACTGTCATCTGTGTTTATGAGTTTTTGTTTGATATTTGTCTTGTTCATTTGTTGCTTTCAGTTTTATGTCCCACATATTAGTGAAATCATATGGTTCTTATGGCTGAGTAAATATTGCATTGTACATATGTACCATGTCTTCTTTATCCAATTATCTATCAAAGGCCACTTCAGTTGTTTCCATGTCTTGGCCACTGTGAATAATACTTCAATGAACATAGAAGTACATAAATCTTTACGAATAAATGTTTTCAAATTTTTCGGGTAGATACCTAGAAAAGGGGTTGCGGGGTTGTATGGTAATTTAATTCTTATTTTTTTGAGGAAACTCCATACTGTTTTCCATAGTGGCTGTACCAATTTACATTACCACCAGCAGTGTATGAGAGTTCTCTTTTTTTTACAACCTCTCCAACACTTGTTATTACTTGTCCTGTTGATAATAGCCATTCTAACAGCTGTGAGTGGTATTGCATTGTGGTTTTGATTTTCATTTCTCTAATGGCTACTGAAGCTGAGCGTCTCTTCATATGTTGGCCATTCGTATGTCTTCTTGGGAGAAGTGTCTGTTCAGGATTATTATTTTGTGTCATTTTTGTAAACATTGGCAAATTAAAGGAGATTAGGAAGAGTATACATTTAAATTATGATTGGCCAGAGTGACCTATTGACTCTTTCCCAAGCCTGAAATTCTAAGTTCCTTTCTATTCTGATATTTTAATTGTTATTTGAAATATTTATCACAGCAAAGTTTTCATTTATCTTCTATCTAAATTTTGGTCATTTATTTTTCAGTTGATATTAAAGCAGCATGATATCTTGATACTTTCATTCATGTTTACAAAATTGCTCCTTGAGAAAGTAATTGTTTCTATCTTGCAGAAGATAGTAGTCAGCATCAGGTAAATTGAGAAACCAAAAATCACTTTTAGATATTTTGGAGACTAGCAAATTTAATGGGTTTCAATTATGGCCAAATGCTTTGTACAAGATCCCTTATTGAGCTTAACAACAATCATTCTCAAAAGATAACAACAATCACTCTCAATGCATGTAAAATTATCTGTCTTTGATTTTTAATATATACTAAAATGAAAATTTAATAAGACACAACTATTATTATATTAAAATTTAAAAAATGAGAAATTGTGCTCAAAGAGATTATGAACTTTCTGTTAGCATTTATATTTGTGGTAGAGTAGTTATTTAAAGCCAGTTTTATCTGATTCAATATTTTTTATATTATTTTATAGTTTATCAAACAATATTTTTATGCCATATTTTTTTTTCTGTGATAAAAAATTCATTCCTTTGGATTAAGGATTATGTTTTTTTTACGACTTTTTTTAAGTTTCTATTACCCCCCCAAAAAGAAAACAAAATGGTAGTTTAAGAACCCAGTATCAATAGTGATATGAAATTTGTTCATAAAAATCATTTCTAAGAAGTGGCTAAATTAAGTAAATTTTAAAGGAGAGAATATTAGAGTAAGAAGATACATGCAGAAAAGATCATTTAAGTCAGTTTTTAAAGCAAGGAAATAATTCTTATACCTAATATAACCCGAGGCTTTAAGCAGAATCTTCAGGAAGGAGTAGATTACTTCTTATATATGTCCTGTATTCTTCCCCTGTGGCTTTTACCTGACTAGTTACAACACTGTGGCTGATTTTTCTGTGTCCCTCCTGTGTCTTTACTGAAAAATCATTTAGTATTAAAAACAGATTTTCTTGCTTTACCATCTCTCCAAAAAATAATAATAATGCATTCACATTCTCAATCATTGAAGTAAATAATTATGAAGTATGATAATTATGAAGTAGAAAATGGCTTAACTAGTTACTCCTGGTCTGAAAGGAGGGAAAACAGTCACATTTCAAAGTGAACTAATCAATTATAGCAATAATTAGCAATATTCTTTCCTCTTCTTACTGGGAACACTAAAACGTTTTATACTCACAAGTATAGAACTATATTTCTTTTTTTTCTTATATGCATCCTAAAATTCCAAATATCAGAACAAACCATACTGAAAATATGGTCTTATGTTCTCCAAAAGGTTGGCAATTATAGAAATCTTTAAGTATTGCAGAAACATAAGGAGCATTTTTCAGTTTGATTTTTATATTTTTTCAAGAAGCGTAGATACTGGCTTGTTCAGTATCAGAAAGCAAGAATTTGTAACATTTAAAAAAAATTTATTTCCTTACATTAACCCTCAGACCTATTATTTCTATGGAAACAGGGCCAAAAATAAGGCAATGACTGAATAGGACAGATTCTAAATTTTGATTGGCTGCCCATGGAAAAATTTAAGTTTTAATATATAGAAAATTATAAAATGTTTACAGATTTTCCTTAAAAGTCTGAGTACTTTTATATTCAGTTTATAAAGTCAGAAAAGTAAGAATATATTTGAATTTATATCATTTGTGTATTCCTAAGTTTAAATGCTGTCGTAACAAAATGTTGGCTATATATAGTTGAATTCAAAATAGATGTATATTATATGTATTTTATAGTTAGGTAAATATATATTATATATATTTGTATATTTATATTTATATTTAGAATAATTTGATCTTTTTTTTCCATTAATCAGGCATTAATTAAATTGTGTACATGCTATACATGTTGCATATCATTTGGGTATAAGACAGGTGATTTTAAAATTTCTCCTTTTGTTCTAACATGGCATAACTCTTTGTACTTTTAAAATAATCTTATAGCAGCAAAATATATGACAAATACAAAAAACAGTCCCCGACCACAGTTAGCTGAGTTGTTCTGGATAAAAAAGCTAGGTGATAGCACACTTTTGTATTCTGAAACAGTTTCACAGAATACTAAAAGAATATAGGGTTATTCTGTGAATGTAATGAAGTGAGACAGAAACAAGACCACTTCATAATAATGACTGAGCACAAACAAAAACTGAAACACTGTCCAAATCACACTAAAAATCTAATATCCACCCCACATCTTCCCTGCTAATATAACTGTTGCTTCTTTACCATGTAAAGCTTAGCCTCACTTTATCTCGTCTCTCTTTTAGATAAAAATCATTAAGATCCTCAGCCAAAGGATTATCCTGTCATACCCTACATTTTCTTGAACTCTTTCTAAAATCACATAACACAAGTCAAAATCCTCTAACAAATCTTTGGTATACTCTTCCACTGAATCACCTCATAGATCTACATTGTTAGCCTTCTGACTTGTCGCTACCCTAATTTTTCTGTATTTAAATATTTGTATTACATTTTTGCTGAACTTTATTTTTAATATTGCTTATATAGCAAAAAAAAAAGGTTTAATCTAAATTGAGAATTTTAAATTGTATTTGATTTTCAGATATTTTGTGATAACCAATAGGTGTTTTCTTATAGTTGCTATATCACCATCTTCACAAATCTATTGGTCCATTTCAGTCTTTATAATTGATTCTTCAATAGCCGTTAATATAACTTCTTTCTCACCCTGGAAACATTTTCTCATTTTTGCCTGTAGTACATCTTGGCTTTCCATTATTACACTGGTTATTATATCTGTCTCATTTGCTAGCTTCATTGTTTCTTCATAAACTGTAAGCATCTGAACATTTTAGGAATCAGACATTATCCTCTTTTACTTTATCTATATTTATTCCTTTAATGATCTCATCTAGGACTATGGGTTGAAAAAATCAATGGTACTCTGTTTACTTTGAAATTTACATATCAGATTTTCTCCTATGTGCCACTTTTATACTTAAATTCTCTTTCGTCATTCCTCTCTGAATGTCCCAAACGGAACAAGTTCAAAGCATAACTAGACCTACTTTTTTCCTTTATTCTTTATTTAAGTAAATGACAGTACTATTTATCTAATCAGTTCTCTACAGATCAACTAGAGTTATTAAACATAGAAATTATTGGCTAGTTTGGGCACTGTGTAGAGAAGCCTACCTATTCAGATGCTAAATGAAGATAGTAACCTGAAAGGTCTTTGATGACACAGTCATGGATGCAATCAGAAAAAAATGTTACAAAAAATGGCTTCACATCTCAGACCCGGGAAGGATACAATCATTTCCTATAGCATGATATGATGTGTCGAGTCATTTTACATTTAGAACCCTGTGCATGACAGGTAGTTGAGCAAAAGCAGGCTCAGAAGAAGGTAACACTTCATTAGAAATATCCATGGTTTTGCCTTGATTTTTATCTATTGTATGGTAGATTTGCACTTCCTATGAATGTACATGTTTTCAAATTGGTAATTATGTGGGCTATGCTTATCTTTAGAAATGTATTCAAGATTTTTAAACAGAGGCACATTTTTCTTCATGTTGTGTGCACTAAATTCAAAGCTATATAATGATATTAGTGTGTGTCTATATGTATCTATAGAAATATAAATGGAAACCTTATCTTTCCAGATTTTGTAGCCCCTCAGAAATTACAAATGCAGGCTGATACTCTTACTTCTCTTCTCAACTCAGAACTCAGTGTTAACATTTCTAATCATAGATTTTTGTTTCCCTCCTCTTCCACTTATCCTCTCCTCTCTTACTTCTTCTTAAACTCCCCATTTCTCCAAACTCCATAATTTAATATTTAGAAGATAAAAGTTTTAAGGTTCAGAAATTTAAGACAGATGTTCAAATATATAATACTGGTAAATAAAGAGTCAAGACTTTATTTTAAATTAATTAATTATTATTATTAATTTTTTTTATGGTGACATTGGTTAATGAAATCCAATAAGTTTCAGCTGTACACTTTGAGTCAAGGCTTTTAACATATTTTTGGATCCAACATTTCATGTCCTATTTATATTATGCTTCCCTTTCTTATTCTGTTATTCAGTCGAAGCCATTTTAGTAAGAAAAATGTACTTTTGATGCTCTAGGAGAAATCAATAAAAGTGGAATTCACAGTAATGAAAAAGCTTATTCATAGTATTTAATTTTGTATATTAACATTATAAAAAGATATTAGCATTAATTTAATTTATGTAAATCTTTTTCCAATGGCATTTTTGCTTACAAGCTAAATACTTTGTGATTCTTGGAAGATAGTAATCAACCTGTGTAAATTTAGAGAGATTTATAATACAATTATAAGTCAACTAGACCTAAACGTGTTGAACATTTGTCAATTTAAAAAATATGGACCTCTCTTATTAAGTAAAATGAATCTAAAACAGCAAATAATGTACTGTAGTAAAATTCATTTGAAATATTAATGCATTTAAGTAAATTAAGCCCCTTAAAATATGTTGAAAAAATTTAGAGAAGATACAAATTACAGTTGTGTACTGATACATAGTCGTTTTTCTAAGTAGATAACCTAAATATTGGAAAGATCAAATATTTCAATAAAACTTCTACCTCAGGAAATCAGTTTTGCAAAATACAAAATGAAAATTTTTATAAAACATTATATTTAAATAAATAATATTTTACCAACTAGGAATTAATTAAAACCACTATAAAATGTTTATATATTGGATACATTATATATTTAGACAAATTGTGTTATAATATGATGCTGTGCCACAAAAATTAAGATAAGAATCTTCCAAAGAAATATGAGAAAAAAGAAACACAGAAATCAATGCAAGTAAAAGTGAAAGTTTAATTGTTTAAAAACTAATAAGATGAAATTAAAGTATAAAATATGATCATTAAAATTATCCACATGGATGTCATCAGAGTTATTGGCTATCCGTTGGAGATGGATGCAAAATTGGAGTGGATTTAGGAGGAAATTTGCATGCGTATATATGAAGGAAGGGGGATGCATGGAAAATAAGTTGAGATGCAAAGGAAATGGCTTTGAATGCTCAGTTTTGTTTGTTTAAAAAATGTATTGCCTAGAGCATGTTTGAATATTGATGACTATGATTCAGTAGAATGGGTACATTTAAGATTCAAGAAAATAAATAAATAAAAAACCTAAAAAAAATCCAGTATACAATTGGGGAAATTGACTTTTGAAAGGAGGAAAATCCCTTCTCTGTTTAACAAAAGACAAGGATGAGGCAAACATAGATACAGACATTATTTATGTTTGTTACAATGGTGTTAGCAATTTGAGGAAATTACCAGTTTTTGGCTAACTAATCTTTGGAAAGTATCAAGTGAGGTGATCAGCTGAGGGTGAAGAAGTAAAGGATAATATTCAAAGTATGAAAACAGAAAAAAATAATATTCTCAGAACGTGAGCCATTATAAATGTAGGAAATCAGGGAAGTAATGGAAACATTTGATGTTTGTTATCATGCTTTTTTATAAGGAATACAATGTGTATAATTAATTTACACAGGCCTAAAAAATTATCATACAAATATCTAAACATTTGGACGATTGAGATAATCCTACAGTTTATAGATAATAAAGTACTAGTGATTAGTAAGCATGAGCAATGTTTAACTGCAGTAATTAATAAAGAAATACAAATTTAAATAATTAAATATTTGTCACAATGTTGTAAATGTACGTATATTCTTCTCTCTCTCTCCCTCTTTCTTTCCCTTCTTATCTGTGTATACACCTCAGTATAGTATAATGAGACAGAATTTTGTATAACTTACTTGTAGAAGTATAAATTAATATAACAATTCCAAAGAGTATTTGATTACTTCTTAAAACCTATTCAAAATGTATAACGAAATTCAAATGTGATTTTATAAAAAGACATTCATTTTAAAATTACTTATGATAGAAAGCCATTGAAAATGCTATAGCACAATCTTAAGAAAATGAGTAAATACATAATGGAGTATTTGCATGGTGTTAAGAAATATAGTCATTAAGTGCATACCAGAAAATTCATCAAATTATTTGAGGAACTGGAGGTGACCACACAGTCCCAAAAATTATTACAAGCCAGAGGAAAAAATCTCAAAGAAGAAATAAACTTAGATAGAAATATAATATCATATTATGAACTTTAAAAGGAAGGGACCCAGAAAATATCAAGTTTCCAGTTTAGTTGATGGTCTTACCACATTTCTCCCCAATAATTCCTAGAAGCAATAGGTGTATAGCAACAAAATCTTACATTTTCTCACTATAACTCTAGTTATGGGACAAGTGAACTAAAAAGAAGTAACCTTATAGTTTCCTTAAAATATTAACTAGTCTTGTAAGAATCAAACACTGCAGAGTCAAACACTGTCGCCTCACAATGTAAATAGCTCATTGCCATTATCTGTGTAACTTTCCCAACATTGTTCTATAGATTATTTGAATATGGCTTTCAGAATATTTCAGTTTTGAGTTTTTACATTATGTAATGTTGTAAAGATGTATGCATTTTTAAAATCTATTATACATCTTGAAACTTTCCAATTATAATTTAAAATGCCTAATTATTTCTCGATCCCAATCTTTGAGTCATGGCACTTGAAAGTACTTACAAATCACCGAATTCAATTTCCATGAATTAAGACATAGAATATAATTTTGTCTCCCTAATTTAAAAACTTCAAATTGATTTCCATTGCCCTTGGAACAAAATTAAAATGTTTATTTAGGTCTGTGGTGCTCTGCATGAGCTATTCTGGTTATTTTTTCAGCCTCCTCTGCCTTTCTTTATTCTTATTCAGAACTATCCTACCAAAGTGGCATCCTTGACTTATCCAACTTCCCAAACTTCTTTTTGACACAGAATATATGCCATTCCCTCGGCCTAGAGTCATTTTCCTTTTTTATCACCTAATATTCATTCCTTCATATTCTTATTCTTTTGTATTCTTTTGTATCTCAGTGACAATGATCATTCTTTACAGAAATTCTCCCTACTTGTACACCCCATCTCTCTAATTTCATCACAGAATTCCACTTTTTTTCCCCTTTCGTGCCATGCATTACACTGAAATTACAATTGCATAATACTTGTCTCCTCCAGTATGTTAAAAGATCCAAGAAGCCAGGGACACCAATTCGGCTCTATGGGCCTCTATTTTCATTGCATTGCAAGGATCCTGACAAATTATATAAACCCAATAACTTTTTAAACTGACAAAGTGTATGTGTAAACTCCACTCTAAGGCTATGTATTAAGTGGACATTCCTGTGTAATGAGAAATTAAATGAGAACATCAAACAAACATAAATGGAGACATAACTTAGAGATTTAACTAGAAATGCCATTATAATAAAGACTTAAGAGTATAAAGGAGGTGTAGCACTTTAAGATTCATGAATAGTTTTTCTTGTTAAGACTGTCATATGACAACAAATTCTTTTGCTAACCTTGTAGAATGGTGAATATTTCTGCTCTCACGTTGTGACCAGTTGAAAAATAACTATAGTTCTCATTGTCATTATTAAATTTACTAATATAACTTTAATGTTTTAAGTATCAATATTGAGATAGGAATTGGACTAAAGTAACCTTTATTTTATAAATTTATGGACCCAGACAACATTTTGAATTACCTAAATAACAGTTTGATTATGTACAAACTTTATGACTTTATATATAAGGAGAAATACTTTCTTCAGAAAGCTTTCATGATTCTTCCTTAATAAAAATATTTTCATGAAATGCAAAGTTGTGCAATGATAGCCATCTCCCCAAATGTGAATCTTTTTGATAATACCTACATAGGAAAAATGATCGATTTTGTTAATGTATGCATTTAAGTATCTGTATAGGTATATTTCAGTAGGAATACGGCATTTGTCATAAATACTAAATTTATTTTACCAGTGTGTCATCAAAATAACTTAAAATGCCCTCTAGGCATACATTTTGAAGGTCCAGTTTTTGGAAGGTTTCTCATGCTTCCCTAAATACTTCTTCCATCTTCCTGAAAATAAAATCAGTAATTTATAAAGGAATCCAAGAAGTTTTTTAGTAGTTACCTTAAACTAATGTTATAATAATATTGTTCATGTTGATTGTAAAGAAGTTATAACACAATGTCTTTACCACACACTCATCTTAATATCACCTCTACAGTAGGAAATTAAAATTGCTTGGATCTGATCCTAACAGATTAAGCTAGCACTCTCAGCTTTAACTTTTCCTGTCACACATCTTCACCTTCTGAGCTGGCAAAGCTTATGATTTGGAAAACATATCCATTAAATATTTTCATAATCTTGTAAAATTGAACTGGGTGAAAACTAATCATATCTGTGGCTTTTCCAATACTCTCATAAAAACACATATGTAAGCAAAGGCACAAATATAGATTCTTCTGTGTACCATGTGCCTTTCATTAGTCAATTTTGATTCTAACTGGTTGTGTATGGACCTTGTTATTTAATTACAATCTAATTTAAAAAAATAAAAACTGTTGCATAGGGTATCTCCAGTCTTAATCATGAACATTAATATACTGTTCTTTGAAATTCAATCTGACAGCCTCTTCAAATTCAAAATTGGCTTGTTAGAGACCTCCAAGGTCATGATCCTTCAAAGCACTGTTTGTCAAATTGCCCTGACATACCTCCTGCATGAAAAACTACTTTTTGATTATTAATGTGCAATGGAAAAGTGACATCGCCTTGCATGCTGATCTTATAGAGCAAGAAAAAAACTTGAAAAGTAAGCAGGCATAAATACCTTGAGTTAAACCTTGTATTTATGATGAATGCAGAGAAGATTATAATTTGAAATGTGGATCTTTACTTCTGAAAAAAAGAATTTGAGTCTCTAAAAGGCAGTGCAAATATGCTGGAATATAACATATGATATTCATATCCTCAATGTGAAATACATGGAAGATCTGTATATAGATTCTGCCTTTACAAATGAAAATAGTAATCAATAACATTGATTTACAACAACTTAAATTCTATAAACTGTAGTTCAGTTTATAAAGAAATAATTCTACTCCCCTCTGCTGCATTATATGTCATATCAACAAAAAATGCATTCACTTAGTACATTTTACACGTTAATAATTACCTTGAATATTGTGGAGAATATGAAGCAGAAACACACTGATATATTGTGTAGACATAGTATGTATGTGTGTATATATATATATATATATATATATACACACACACACACACATATATATGTGTGTGTGTGTGTGTATGTGTGTGTGCGTACATATATTTATATAGATAATACATATGCACACATATATAATGCAACACATATAGTTAAGGAATATGATTTTTATAAATTGCTTTTTAGAAAATTTTTATGAAATTAAAATCTACATAAAGATACTTATCACTCACATTATCTTATGTATGTGTGCATGTATGTATGTATATATGAAAATGTTACTAATAAAATTAATTTGCAAAAATAGAAAAATGATAAGTCATAAGTAGATCATAATTATATATCAGAACTTCTAAGGATAAAGAGATAATTAAAAACTTTCTAGAAAATACATAGAAGTCTTGCAAATGATTTTGCATTAGTAAAACTACACTAGAGGACACTGGAAAATGGTTTCCAAGTTGTGAGGGAGGTAATTTTGATTAATCAATTTTATACCTTTAAAAGTTATCTTTCAAAGAGGCATGTAAAAAGAAATACATTTTCTGATGTGTGAAAAATCAAAGAAGGTTTCCTTCCCATGCATCATTTCTTAGGAAATCACCTCTGGCAAAAGACGGTGAACATCAAGAAGGCAGACACTGCAAATACAAGATATTTCATAAGTTAAATGTTGTAATTCAGAATTTCCATGAAAATAAATTAGTCAATTCATCATATTTCAAATGTCATAAAGCAATCAGCTGAATTTGAAGAGGAAGAGAGTAGGCTCCATAGGAATATCTTTAAAGAATTGTGCCATATTTTAAGAAATAGGTGAGATGAAAAAAGAGATGGGAGATGGGTGACAATGAGTAAATCAAGTAGTGGATAAATATTTTAAGAATATACAGAGATCCGATGGGGAATAAAGCTTAATGAAGCTTACCGGGTTCATTTTTTCTGCATCCATGCTTCTGCTTATAACATTACACCCCGCCTTTGGTTTTTATTTTTTCATGAATAGTTAATTCTTTTCTGAGCATCTCTTTTCTAATTTATCTCAATTTGGCTGTACAAGAAACATTAAAAAATGTGATTCTTTGCCATAGCCATGTAACATCAATACATATTCTGTATATGACTGAATCAATGGGTACTCAGTAGGTAATTGTTGTATGAATGAATTAATCCAACCATGAGAACCTAGAATAATATTATCTTACTGGAAATTCAAATCTGAATGATTAGTCAATAGCAAACCTAAGAGAATAAGCAAGAGTTGTTTTCTTAAACGATATAGATTATAGAGTGTGGAGAGAAAGAGAAAGAGACAAGGTAATTATGTTTTGCACTAAGAATTGATAGAATTCGGTATCAGTGATGGAAGTAGAGAAGTTTAGGGTAGAAAGAGCTGATTTGGATGTTTGGAAATAAAAGACTTTGATTTCATTGTAAGGTATATTTTAATAGAGAAATCGACAGTATGTCCACATAGAGATATTAATGTCATTATTTATTAACATAATTGTTCTTTTCTGAGTCTAGAAATATTGGAGATTCTTATAGATTTTTCTCTTTTAATGTGTTCCTGAAGCTCCATGGGATTGAAGTATTGCTGCCTAGGCATTTAACACAATGTATTAATTTTGATCTACTAAATAACAGATTTTTTGAGTACAAGACACTCTTTTCACTGTTTTATTTATAAAAGCCTCATAGATTTCCTGTTTTATTTTTTTTAACATATAAAAATATATGTTAAACTGAACAAACAGGTCCAGAAAGAAATAAATAGGTTTTTAGCCTGAGAATCCTTTTCAAATCAGAGTTTAAATCAAGTGATAGTTAACCCAAAGTCCTCAATTGTAGGCAAAGCTGATATTAATAGAGTGTAAGGAAGTATTCAGAGATGTAGAGACCTATGAAGAATTGACAAATGAAAAATACAGATTGATTCTGGTTTAAGGGAAAGTGCTATTGGAGTAGACCTAATTTTTTCAAATAGATAGTTATTGAGCAAATACTATACTGTTAATATGGATGTTTCTTTCAGAAGAAATTTAATAAGTATGCATATATAAATTAAGAAATTCCTGGATATGTCTTAATGTATTCACTCTCTCTTTCTAACTATTATAATACTCAGAATGTATAGAACATAATCTATTTTGTGTCACAATGCAAGTGCCCGTGATGTACACTTAATATATGCAAATGTAGAAGATCAAGTCTCTATCCTCAACAGACCTGTACTTATCTATAACTACTCTACACTTTCTCTGTGCATTCCCTTCTAAGCCCTAGAATCTAGCAGGATTGCTTCTAACATTCAAGAAAGGCGAATTTCCTACATTGCTTTATGTAAACCCTGCAAAAATTCCACTTTTTAAATAAACTTTTATTCAGGTACTTATAAGTTAATTTGTTCTTAATTGCTGATATAGTGTTTATACAATGAATATTTATTTAATATTATCTCTAGCAACAGAAATAAGTACAGTGACATGCAGACAAAAATGACAAAGTTATTAGTTAAATAGATTTATTGATAATTTGGGAGATAACTTTAATATACTTAAAATATATAATATATATATGATTCATAGTAGTTTTTATTCAAACTAATTTTTTAAATGTTATAAGAATCTAGAGGGTGAGTTTGCAGTTCTGCTGTGTTCTTTATAGCATTATGTAATGCTTATATGCCTGTTAAAATATTTTGAACTGTTTATAGTAAATGTAAAGGTACAATATAATATTTATTATCAACTCCTGCTTAAAATAGCACCTTATTAATCAAGGGGTTTGAAATGAAGCCTTAATATCCCAGACTGTTACTAAAAAAGGGTAGAAATATATAGAAAGTCAAATCAAAGTCCTAAAGTGAATTCTTTATGAAAGAGAACAGAAGCTTACAATGTAAATCATCAACTCAACTACATCTGATTGCTTTTGGGTATGTTTCATTGTTCAACTGTAATCAATATGACAATCCAAGTCAGATATTATAATAGCAATAACTTTGAAAAGTCTTTGAACATTTATTGCTCATCTTTCTTACATGTCATTTGATTTAGGCTGCTTCAAATATAAAATAATTTTAATAGAATGCAGTTACTGTGCTTGAAATTGTTAGCAGAGGCAATTAAAAGAAACGTCATTTTCTACTTGATGTTACTGACAGTATTTTATGCCTTGTAATAAGCCCAGAGGTAAATATACTTAGTAAAGGAAACTGCACTAATATTATATATTTTTTACTCTAAAACATAGTTATTTTTCATTAGCAAAATATACTTTCATAGGAAAGTACATGTACACACCTGCTTTTAGAGTTCCATAGATAAAAGAGAGCACAATTCCTAATTTCCCTGAATCATAGAGCAAACAGATATGAGAAAAATGCCATTGGAATCAAAACTAAAAGTTTTGTGGGTTTTTTTTTTTTTAACCAAAATCACAAGGTATATACCATACATGTCAACTTTCAAATCTGTTTCTTGAGACGTATTATATGACTTCCCTTTTCCAAGGTCTTTTTAATGGAAACTATATTGTTAATTGTAGCAACTTGGAAATGCTGTACCTGTCTTAAATTTTTCATAAAAGGCAGTAGTGATCTACAGATGAGTGTCAAAATCAATCTGGAAGGTGTCAGCATTTGAAAGGATTTTGTTTTCAATGTCAGAGTTGTCATGAGAACCCCTAATGAGTATAAAGAAACAAGATCAGTCAAGGGCAATATTTATCTTTTTCTTATTCCTTATATTTGTTTCATCTTTTTTATTTCTTATCATCCCTGTTCTTTGAAGGGTAACCAGGAAAATTAGATGAAAAAAAATTGAAGAACTTAGGGGATCAGATAGGAACTGGGGAACTTGGGACAGTAAAAGTTGAACAAAACCAAGGCTACTGGAGTATGCAATTTATTAGCCCCCAATATGTCTAATATAAATGTTGGAGACATATTTTCAACATGAGAGCTATTATGGGTACTTAGTCAAAATAGGAAAGAAAGCAAAATTGTGTTATTCTCTTTCATACATCTTCTCCTATGTCCCCAATCTACACACCCCACTTCACCCCCAAAAATCCAGAATTCTCTACAAGCTGATCTTTATTTTACAGTGAGACCCAATATTTAGCCTATATCCATTTATTCATTGTTTTAAAAACATAATTTTAATAGAAGGTCTAATTTGTTTAGATGTTATACTTATTCTCAGAAGTATAAAATGTAGTTGAGATGACTGGAGATAAAAAAAAAATTAGTAGAATTAGGAGATAAAAGTGAAAGAAAGAAAGAAAATCATATAGAAGATGATAAAAAGGAGAATAAGATGATCTTTCAAATGAGTGAAGTGTAAAATGAATACAATGAGTTCAAAAGCCAGAGGAATTAGCAGGTTAGAAGATGCAATTCAAGACATATACTTTGAATGTAATATTGCACATGACAAGAATAGATTAGAAAATTAAAAAGAAAGTTATTGCCTTCAACGAATTACAATATAATAGCAAAGACATATCTTCATGTTATTTAGTACATGGTCAGATGTTAGCCAGTCAGAGACTGAGCTCCGCAGAAAGCAATGCTGAGACCTGTGCACATAAAGGAAGATTCTCTGGGTAATCCTACCTTTAGGAAGCTAAGGAAGCAAAGGGAAAAGTAGGTGTAGGAAAAGTTTGGGTCTCCAAAGTTGGAGACCCAAGAGAGTCAATGATTTAGCTCCAATTTAAGTCAAGAATTTTCAGTAAAAATGTCACCAGCTTCTTTATATTTTTAAAAGATGATTTAGCCAACTGCATATAAAGTAGACAGTGATTGTGGGACTAAGAAGAAAGGGGATAGAAGAGTCGTGAAATTATTGCCACAGTCAGAGTAAGAGATAATGGTGGTTTTACTGCTTTGGTCATGGATGATTGTAAGATACATTCCGGATGCATTTGGAGGTAGAACCACCGGCAGTTATTGGTGGAATGATGGAGTAATGAGAAAGCAGGGTCAAGAAAAATTTGTTTTAAGACCTGAGCAACCAGAAAAATGAAATTGATATTACCAAATGTGAAAAGAATGGGTCAAAAGTGTGTTATGAGAAAGAACAGAATTTTCATGTAGGAATAATAGAAATAAAGAGTTATGTTTAGCACAATTTAAGTTTGAAATAATTAGTAGACATCCATGTAAAGACATTGAGTCAATAATAGTATAGAGTGTGGATTTCAGAGATGTCAAGATTGGAGTTACACATTTGGGAAGAGGTCAGAATACAATGGTATTTAAGGCCATTTACTGCATGAAGTCTCCTTGAGAGGGAACATAAATAGACATGAGAAGCTACCCAAGAGCTGAGTGCAGTTTAGTGATCTGAAATCCAAAGGAGTGATTCTAAAGGCATTCAATGTAGAAGCAGAATTGGTAGAAAATTATATCTCGGAAGCCAAATACGAACATGTTTCAGAAGACATGAGCTGCTTTTTCTGCAAATACTGCTCAATTGAATAAGGTGAAGAAAAAGAATTGTCTTTGGATTTGGTAATATGAAGATCATTGATGTTTCTGAAAAGCTGAAATTCAGAGGAATGTTCGGTGTCAAAAAAATGTGTGTTCATAGAAAAAAAAAGCAGGAAATGGAGATGATACGTTTTAACTCTCTGGAAATAGAGAAATAAGATTGTAGCTGGGGATGCTCAAAGACAAAAAAAAAAATCTCTGCTTATGTAGCAGAACTTAAGAAATGAGACATATTTACAAACAGTCAAGTATTGCACTATTAGAGTATGGTATATAGAATAATAGAAAACTATGGGAACAGCTCTCTGAAAGCACACATTTAAAAACAATAATGATGAAACAACTAATTGAACAGTTTAAAATTCAATAGTGCTGACAAATTTGCACAGGGGACCTGACACTTGAACTGGGATTTTGAAGAATGGAACTGAATTTTCAAACATTTTTTCCAATATTTTTTACCCAAATTTACTTTTTGAATAAATTGGAGAATGACTTCTATTCTTTTCATAAGCCGAATCCTTCCATTAGATTTACATGCTTGCAAGAATGCTGACAATTACCTGTCTTGTAATTCTCTAAAAGTAGTCTTTGAAAAAACATATTGGGATAGTTTCATCATTTTGGCAAAATAATTCATTTAATTCTCAGCTTTAATTTGAAGTTCAATACAGAAGCCATTTTAAAGGGCAATTCATCTTAACTCGCAAAGTCAGATCGTTGGAAATAGATCTTGGTTAGACAAAGCAAATGCCAAAGCAAATAGAAATTACCACATTGAAAGCAAAATTCTTTATTTATTTATATGTAAATCGAACTCCCCTCCTTGTCCAAATAGCTATGTATGACTAATCAAATGATAAATAGGTATTTATATATGCCCAAATTTCTAACTTTCCTTATATATGACTCAAAGTTTTTTATCCTCTGATAAAATATTTTTACTTTACAATTCTCATAAAGGCTCTTTTTGTTTCATATTTGGATTATATAATACTAATCATTATTAATATAATACCTTCATATTTCATATCTGTATATTGTTTAGAGAAAGCCAAATAAAATCAATATTTGTAGTCACAGAAGAACAGAAGTTTCAACTTACTTCTCTGTTATTTTATGATTGTTTTCATTGTTTCTTACACTTGTCTCTTTTATACTAGACCATTAATTTTTAAAAATTTGTTTACTTTAATTAGTTTCAAGTATACAGTATATTGGTTAGACATCTATATAGTTTGTAAAACAATCCCCTCAATTGCTCTCTCCATCCCCTGACCCTCTACCCAGCCACCATATTAATGCTAACTGCATTCCCTATGCTGTGCTCCCCATCTTCATGACCATCCATCAGCTATAATTTGACTTCTTTAACCTTTCATCCCATTCTCCTAGCCCCCAAACACCCTTTCCCCTCTGTTCTTTGTCAAATTGTCCATTATATTTGTGAGTCTGTTTTTGATTAGTTTGTTCTTTTTATTCATTAGATTACGCATATAAGTGAAATTATAATAGTGTTTATCTTTCTCTGTCTGACTTAAATACCTTCTAGGTCCATCAAAGCAATATATTTTTCCATCCCCTTCCTTTTAGTCTGTGTGTGTCTTTTAATCTGAAGTGAGTCTCTTGTAGGCAGCCTTTATAGTGGTCTTGTTTTCTTATCCTTTCAGCGACTCTATCTTTTGGTTGGAGTACTTAATTCTTTTCCATGTGAGGTATTTATTGATAGGAATGTAGTTGTTACCATTTTTTATTCTTGTTTTTGATATGTTTTTTATTCTTAAAGAAGTCCCTCCAACATGTCTTTTAATATTAGCTTGGTGGTGATAAATTCCTTTAGCTTATTTTTGTCTGGGAAGCTTGTTATCTGTCTTTCATCTCTAAATGATAGCTTTGCTGGGTAAAGTATCCTTAGTTGTAGATCCTGGTTCTTCATCATGTCAAATATTTTTTGGCAAACTCTTCTGTCCTGCATAGTTTCTTTTGAGAAATCAGCTACAAGTCTTATGGGTGTTCCTTTACAAGTAACTATCTGTTTTTCTCTTGCTGCTTTTAATATTCTTTCTTTGTATTTAACCTTTGGCATTTTAATTATGATGTGTCTTGGTGCAGGCCTCTTTGGATCCCTGGTTTTTGGGATTCTCTGAGCTTCCTGGGGTTTTATGTCCATTTCCTTTACCAGGTTAGGGAAGTTTTCCATCATTATTTCTTCAAATAGCTGTTCAACATCTTGATTTTCTTCAAGTACACCAATCAGAAGGATATTTGGATCCTTAATAGTGTCTCATATACTCCTTAAATTATTTTTATAGTCTTGGCATCTTTTTTCTTGGCATTGTGATTGAGTGTCCTTGGCTTTCCCATCCTCTAGATAGGTCATTCGATCCATTTCTTTATCCATTTACTTTATTCTTTTGTTTATTTCATTTAATATACTTCTCATCTCAGATAATGTCTTCTTCATTTCAGACTGGTTCTCTTTTATAATTTCCATTTCCATTATTGTTTTTTATCTCTTTGTTTAAGTTCTCACTGAATTTATCTACACTTTCCAAAAGTTCATCGAGCATCTTTATAACCAGTGTTTTGAACTCCACATCTATTAGATTACTTGACTCCATTATATCTGGATCTCTGTTTTGTTCTCTCATGTGCTTTCTGCTTCTTTGTCTTCCCGTTTTGACTGACTTTCTGTGTCTGTTTCTATGTACTAAGCAAAACTCCTAAGTCTCCCAGTCTTATTAGTGTGGATTTGTGAAGTAGGTGTCCAGTGACACAGTCCTGAGAGGGCTTCGGCTGCAGGCCAAATTTAGACCAAGCCTCTACCCCTCTGGGGCCACCTGTTAAGATTCAGCAAGCAAACCACAGATGCTGCACTTATAATTTCCTCAAAAGGCCACATCAGAAACTGAGGCCAGCTGCCTCCAGTGTGAGTCTAGGCGCTGCTCAGCAAGGAGCACCTGACTCACTGAGGATATACTTGGATGTGGCTTGGGTGGAGCTGTGAGTTGGGGGAGGCGGGGTTTCAGAGAATTGTATGGGAGGAGCGACCTCTGTTATCCAGTTTGATGAAGTCTCAGCTATGGCTGCGCTATGTCTTTCACTGGGAGTGGGGAGGGCTCAACAGGGAACAATGGATACCGCCGGCACTTCTGTACAGATCAAGTCTCGCATGGGTCCTCAGTCTGACAATGTCTCCCTGTAAGTCTCTGATGCTCCCTGCGCACAGTCGAATGGGCACTGGTGCTCAGAGCGAGCAGGTCCATCATCGCAAAATTTCGCTTGTGGCCGCAGCCCCTTTAAGAGGCGTCTGCCGCTGCCAAAACCTCCGTGTCACTCAGCCACTTGGACCCGGCAGCCCCGCGACCTCACCCCATCCTACCTTCTGTCATTGCAGGGTGATTTCTTGGATTTCTTGGATTTCTTGGATTTCTCCCTAGTTTTATGGCTTGTTCATCTACATTCCAAGTGATTTTTTCTTGCTGCTGTTCCTTGTTTCCATCACTACTTTGATTTGGTCACCAGAGGGATGACCAGAGCTTCTAGGCCATTAAAATTTTCTCCACATAGTAAGCAACAAGAGTTCACATTGCACAATGAGCTATGATATATTATATTATATTATATTATATTATATTATATTATATTATGTTATATTATATTATAGAAAAGATCATATGAAAAAACGTATGTATGCTTTAAAAACAGTAATAAAACAAAAATGAAACAAAAATGTCTCCTTCCAGGCCAAGATATAGGAAGAGTATTGATAACAATGTCCAAGGCCTGCCATGTGCCTCTCCCAATGGCACCCTTCCCTCCTTTCTCAGGAGTAACCACAACACCTAATTTATATTAATTATATTCTTTTTTTCTATATCATTTTTAAATTACATATGTTGTTTCAGTAAGGTTTCAAATAGGAAAAGAAAACCACTATGAATCTTACGGAATATGAATTCTATTGTAGGAATTAGACTTTACACAATTGTGGAAGGAGATAAGGAAAGAGAAGCCCAAAAAGGCTCAGAAAATATCACTAAACATACATACCCAATATTGTTAACTCCTCAGAGTTTACAGGAAGTCAGGCAGGTCCAGCTATTAGAGTGGCTGCGTGAAGAGGCCTGGTGTAAAAGTCAAGGCCAAGTTACTGGCTCTTGGGACTAGTGCCTCTGTGAGTTTGCAGCCAGGCATCTGGGGTGGGCTTCGTCTTACCATTGGTCAGTAGGGCTGGAAGTTGAAAAGGAAATCTTGCCAGCAACTCTGTTTTTGTCCCTCGCTACCTCAACTCAGAATTATTGGTTCCTGCTGCATTTTAAACCTCATGAAAAGTTCCAGTGTAGCTCACATTAACCAGGAACCACACAAGGAGAACTATCTGGGAAATGTGATTCCATCTTTGAACATGGTGAGATGTCTTTTTTGTTTGTATATCGATTTGAATGTTTACTGGATTGTTGGTCAAGTACTAACGGTCTCGAATTATGATGCTTTGACTTACAATTTTTTAACGTTAAGATGATGCAAAAGTAATACGCATTCTGTAGAAACCATATTTCAAATTTTGAATTTTGATTTTTTCCCAAGCTACTCTCTTGTTATGCTTGGCAGAGGCAGCAAGCCACACAGTCCCAGTAAGCCACGCGATCATGGGGGTAAAACCCTGGTACTCTACAGTGTGTTCACTGTGCGAGATGATTTCTGAGCACATTTAAGGTAGGCTAGGCTAATCTGTGATGTTGAGTAGATTAGGTAAATAATTGCATTTTCAACTTACATTATTTTCAACTTAAGATGGATTTATCAGGACATAACCTCGCAGCAAGTCGAGGAGCATCTGTAAACATATTAGAAAATGATTTTATGAGATACAGTTTATTGCCCAATATCAGTCAACTTTTATAATAGTTGCATATGAACTTTCAAAAATAAAATAGAAAATAAAATAAATTTGCTCTTGTCGTGTTACCAGTTCTATAAGTCATTTAGATCAATTCGTTAATACTATTATTCACATTTCTATACTTTCACTGATTTTATTTTGCGCGTGTTTGGGGGGGTCAGTTTGTTCTATCTGTTATTAAGAACAGACCTTTGAACAATGCTGGGGTTAGGCAAACATTCTAAATATTGTTTTACATATAGTCTACACTAATATCATTTATGAGATATTTTAAATGATTTTTTATACTGTCTTTATAGTCTACTATGTAGTTCACACTTAAATACACTTCAGTGTAGACTAGCCCCGTTTCAAGTGCTTCATAGCCACATGCGGCTGGTGGCTACTGTGTTGGACATCCAGGACTAGACCTTGCTATTTAAAGTGTGATCAGAAACAGCAGCAGGAGCACCTCTCCAGGATCTTATTTGAAACACAGAATATTAGGCCAGTGTCTGAACCTCTTGGGTCAATATTTGTAGTATAACAAGATCTTCAGGTGATTCATGTGCTCAGTAATCTTCCAGAAGTCCTGGATTAAGAAAATTACACATTAATCACTTTTAACCATCAAAATGTCCAGTTTTCTTATTATATAAATAAGAAAACTGGAAATGAACTTTGCTATAGATCTAACTGGGGGAAAAAGACTACATTTATCTATAAATCATTTGAACCCAAAGGGTGAAATGAATATACAGATGTTAACAAAAAATGCTTTCAGAAAGAACTTATAAGAATATATTTAATTTTAATAATCATAGATTAATGTATTAATTATGTCGATTTCAATATGTGTTAGAAAATATAACCAACCCTTTACGCCTGTGATGACTTATAAGTGTAGGATGAGCTAAAAGTTGATAGAAGTATATTTATCTACTTTAAGCAGAACCATTGATTTTTAGATGCAGTTCACAAATATGTCTTTGAATGCTGCTTTTATTAAAACAGTATTTCTCATAACTATGAATAGAGAAACTGATAAGCACCAATAGTGTGGATTCACATTACATTAAAGTTCCACAGGCAATATTGTGATTTCTTCTAGAAATTGATAATCTTTTAAATTGAAAGGTATGTATACATATATATATATAATTATAAATTGAAATTTGACTTATGTGTCATTTTTGTTCAAATATATTTTATAATCTAAATATGAACATTGTAATGGAAGCCATGAGAATTAGTATCAACTATAATAAAATTGGCCTTAGATATGAGGACTGCATTAACAATTTACCTGTTTATTTTGTTAAAGGGTCTACTGCAAATATATATATATAGATAGATAGATAGATAGATAGATAGATAGATAGATCGATCGATCGATCTGACAAAAAACAAAAACTGGATTCACATGGACTGGTAATCAGAATAATCCATTGCATCTCTGTGTCATTTGTTTGGAGTGCTCACAAACTTTGAAATAAAATCATTCAGCCTCAATTGTCAGATATTACATAAAGGGCAATATGAAGAATCTGTAATAGGTTCTAATAAAGGGCATATACATATAATATCACACAAATGAAATGTGCAGCATAATAGACAACGGAAATTTAAAAGTCATGCAAAGTCTTACTTTTAAAGAATACAATTTAAATTTTTCAAAAGACAATATTTTAGAGTTGTTTTAGGTTTACAATAAAATAAAGATGAAGTTACAGAGATATCTTATATACTTCTTGCTTCTACATGCACAGAACCTCCTGCATTGTCAATATAACTCACCAGAATTTTATTTTTTTTATAAAGGATAAATGTACATTGACATCTCGTAATTACCCAAAACCCATAGTTTAACCAAGGATAGGCTAGAGATTGTATAGCCTATGTGTCTGAATAAATGCATAACATGTATTCATTATCATAATATCATAGAGTATTTTCATTGCTCTAAAAATTCTGTATTCTATCTATTCATCCCTCACCCCACCTTACCCTGACAACCACTGATATTTTTGTTGCCTCTATGATTTTGCCTTTTCCAGGATGTCATATAGTTGGAATCATTTAGTATATAACCTTTGCAGACTGGCTTCTTTCACTTAAGGTGACTCTATATCTTTGCATGATCTGTTAACACACTTTTTTTTTAGTACGGAATAATATTTCATTGCCTAGATATAAAAGTTTATTCATCCATTCATCTACTGAGGAACATATTTGTTGCTTCCAATTTTCAGCCATTATAAATAAAGATACTCTAAACATCTGTGTGCAGGTTAAGTGTACTTAAGTTTACAATTACATCAGGTAAAAACCAAGGAATGTGGCTGCTGGATTATGTAGTAACAATATGTTGACTTTTGTAAGGAAGCTTTAAATTGTCTTGCAAAGGAACTATATGATTTGGCATTCCCACTAGCAATATATGAGAGTATCTGTAGCTCCACCTCCTTGTCAGCATTTAGTGTTGTCAGTATTTAAGATTTGGGCCATTTTAATAGGTGCAGAGTGGTACTTCATTTTTGTTTTAGTTTGCATTTTCCTGATGACCTGTTAAGTGGGGCATCTTTTCATAAGAGTGTTTGCCATCTGTATATCTTCTCTGGTGAAGCGTATACTAAAGTCTTTGGCCTATTTTTTAATCAGCGTGTTTACTAATTGTTGAGTTGTAATAGTTCTTGATATACATTTCATAACAATCCTTTATCAGTCCTTTTGCAAATTATTTTCCTCCTGTTTATGGCTCGTCTTCTCATTGTCTTGATATTGTCTCTCACAGAGCAGAAATTTTTAATTTTACTAAAATCCAGTTTATCAATTGTTTCTTTCACGGATTGTGTCTCACCTGCTGTATGTAAAATGGCATCATCATACCAAGTGCAGTTAAGAAGGTATGGCCAAAGGGCTCGGGGATGGAGAGTATGTAGGAAGCTGCATTTTCCCTGCTGGAATGATTAACGTTTGGGAAATCTGACTCAGAACACTGAGGAGACAATAATATTTTAAACAAAAGTTTATCTATTCTGTACTTAATTTTTCATCTATATATGAAACTTTTATAAATACCTATTTTTATTCAGTTCTAAAACTCAATATCCCCCTATTTTATCATACCATCATATGATTGATAATGATTTAAATTAATAATATGTATTTCACATTGCTTTTCTTCCCCAATTCTTAAAGCATTCTAAGATTTTTTTATTAAATGACAATGCATATAATGGGGTATTTTAAGCTTCTCAGTTATATGAAGGCGACTTTGGAACATTATTCTTATCACTATGTATTTTGATTAAATCCCAAGTTTGAAAATGGAATTGCTACCTGACAATTTAAATGCAAAGAATGCATTAAATGCATACTTATGTTCTGTCAGAATGTTTTTACAAAATAACTACCTTTTACAAAAATCGAACATTTCCTTGATATTGCTTTTTTTGGATTCCTAAGACATACAATGGAAAAGCTCTTTTTGGAAATGCAGATTATTACTAAAATGAAGGGGTGATGGTAACTGGTTAGGTTGTTTAAGTATAAATGAATATTCTGGATCTCTAATAATTAAAAATTCTAGAATAATATTTTTGATAGCCATGATCCATAACTTTTAGGCATATATTCTGCAATAAGGACAGGTGGTCCAAATTCAGTGCACATTGATACAGTTAAGAAATTGGCCATAAAATGAATTAGCTCTCCTATGGTAAATAAAAACCAAACTGCATTCTGAGAAATGTGGGCTATAGCACTTTGATAAATTGGTAAATTTATACTGACATTTGCTAATGGATAGATTTTCATCAGGAAATGTTCACCTATAGCTGGTAGATAACCCTCATTATAGTGACTATTAATGGATTTTCTTTTATGACATAATAAAAGTCTTATTTACTTGACATTGTCCACTGAATCTATATTTCACATTTTAACATCAGGTCTTGTCAAGTAATGAAAGTGATATATAGAAATTTGGTATAGATATGCACTTTAGAAATATAATACGACAATTGGAACAGAGGTCAAATTCATGAAACTCCTCTAAAAAAAAACATGTCAATCATCAGACAGCAGTATAAGGATCCATTTCTGAAATGCATATGGAGGCTAGACAACCTGGAATCAGGATTTTGAGAAGACCCTTTCTATATCAGCAGTAAGAATAGAGGTTGATTTAGAAACAATCATTTTCTTAAAGAGCCTACAAACTGGGCACCAGGGACTACAGAATGAACAGTGAGGGGCAGGGAGCAGGTGTGTAGAGGTTGTCATTCAATCAAGCAAAACGTAGCAGCTGCAGAATTAATTCCTAGATTAAGAGTTGCTTTCAATGAGTATAAAGTTCCAGTTATGCAGATGAATAACTTCTAGAGATCTGCTGTGCAAAACTGTGCAATAATTAATACTGTATTATACAAAAACAATTTTTAAAGAGTAGATATCATGTTAAGAATTCTTACTACAATTAAGTAAAAATGTTTATTGAGTTCATCTGCTGGAAACATTGCCTGGCATCTACTGAATACCTTTTACTCTACTTACAGAGCAATTAGCAGAGACCTGTTCCAACAAAAATGATGATGATGTTAATGATGATGTTTATTGAATGCCTACAGTATATATTGAATGAGCAGTATAAATACATTATGTTTCCATGTATATGCATTTTATTCATTTATGCATGTTTATATTTACATATGTATTTAATTTTCATGAAAAGCTAATGCAATATGCAATGTTATTTCATTTTATAAATCAGCACATTGACTCATCAAAATTTAAGTTGAACAGCTATAAGTGGTTGAGTCCATCTTTAACTCAAAAAGACAGTATGAACTAATGATTTCACTCATAACCACTAAGCTGTAATTAAGCAAATCAAGGATTCTTAGGGCATGGTAGTATGAGTGTAAACAGAAATTCCTTCTCTATCAGTCATTCTATTTTCTTAGTCCCTACCATCATCCTGCATACATCAAAATAACATAAATTTTTTAAATAAAATAAACTAAGAAAAATAATTAAACTTGCCAAAGACAAAAATCTCAAAATTGACCTTATCTTTTCGCATGTCAGCCACTCAGAATATTTGCACAAGTACTTACTTCATTATTAAAGATAAATAAGCAACCAAACATCACCAAAAATGCTATGAAACTAGTATCATTAAAGGCAAAACTAGCATTTAAATCAAAAAGAGGCCATGTGAAAAAAAAAAGTATATAAGGAAATGTATGAGAAAATATTTTTTAGTAGAAAACATTGATATTCTATATCAATAGTTTTATATTTATATTTGTATATTTTTTAAAAGTGTAACCATGCTAGAGGGTATAAAAATCACACTGTAACAAAACTATGAAATGAGAGGGAAATCAAGAATTATTAATTAAAGATGACAATCATTATTTCAAAATATTTGACTTTAGACTAGAATTGAGATATTGAATGGTAGCTGCAGGTGAGGTTGAGCTTTTATATCTTACTGAAGGTTTGTGAGTTTATGTGTATTTTATTAAAAGATAGAAGAAATAAATATGTTTAAATTTTAATGCTAAAAAATAAAAGAGGAGGTGAAAAAAAGAAACAATAGGAAAATAAGCTAATAATGGTTCAAATAAGTAAAACTGAGTAAAAATCTTCCTATGTATAATAATGTAATAAATACTTCCCAAATAACCTTCATGTCCATGATTTATACTATAGTGATGCCTAGACTCTCATTAGTAAGAACAGGAAAATTAAATTCCCTTACTTTTCATATGTATTGACAAAAATACTTATTTATTGCATGAGCCTCTCTATATAACCATACTCAATGTGGCTAGTATTTTTACCCAGTATGACTCATCAAAATATTTTCACAAATTTTTCACAAAATAAGATAGTTCTCTCCACTTATGAAATTCTTGTGGCAACTATTAAAATTATGGACTAGTTCATATATATATGACTTACAATGAAATTTTTATAATTTGAAGGAAAAAAAGACTGTTCTGCTTATCACTTTATATCCAGTGCCTAGAAGAGTCCTGTAGACAGGCAATTAATGAACGTTGTAAAATAAATTAATAAAATAACACAGTATTTATGAAAAGGAAAACAGACAACATGGACATTTTTCTAAATTTATTTTTATTTTGATTACAATACCAATAAAAATTCGAAATATACATTTAGAAACAATAATTCTGAATTTCATATTGAAATAAATAAGTATTGAATACATAAGCAGAAAAATATTAAAACATTTTAAGTTCTAAAAATTTAAACTGGATAGATACAGTGGTAGCTCAGTGGAAAAGAATAAACATAGCACCGTACCTCTGTATTTGTGTGTGTGCATGTGCATTACATATGTATGATATGCAAGAAGGTATAGAAATTTTAAACAAGATTATGTAATATACAAAATCATGGGAAGGTGAAAGGATTTTGAAATATATTTCATAGGAAAATAAATTGTACTTTTAATTCATATCCATAGGCAAAATATAAGAAAATTGTTTTAATCTAAAGGAAAAAGATAAGAATTTGAAGAAAATATTGATGCATGTTTGTCATTTAAAGAATATATTATAAACTTCTATGCAACTAAACATTTGAAAGTATAAATTAAATGATTGATAGATTTTATTTTATTTGGACCAAAAATTAAATCATTCTTAGAACACAAGTAACATAAAGGTAAAATTATGTTGAAATTTAAGGTCAAACACTAGAAATCCTGAGATTTTATTAGGTGGATGCTATCATTAAAGCTATAGAAATCTTTGTATTTTATGTTTTTCAACCTTCCTAATTCACTAAATACCTCTGTTGTGTACATTATTGCTCTTCATATTATTAACAAGGCAACAGAATGATAAATTACCTTTGCCTTCTGGTCGAAAACCAGTCATAACTATGTAAAAGCTAGCAGTTTTCTCCTGGTTCATTGAGTAGTGTTCCATTATCAAAAAGTACATCATCCAATGAAGATGGCAGAGAAACAAAATTTATACACACACACACACACACACACACACACACACACACATACATATATGTATATATGTATTCCATCTGACCCAATGATTTCTATTCTGAGAAATTCATATCAAAGAAGCTTAAATCTGCTTGGTGAATGTTGGCAAAAAGACCCCAAAAACCTATATTTTATTATTATTATTACTTTTCTTCATTAAATGAATTGACATTTATTTTAGGTTCAAACTAACTGCGAAATTAATTAAAAACTAAATCACCCATGGAAATGCAGGCAAGTGAAAAGAACGTTTGAAACCCCAAAAATATATTCCTAGCTCTATTAAATCAGGTTAGAGTTAAAAATTGTATTTTATAGTCAGAATAACCCTCCATTTCTGACCTTAAAATAATGTCTGAAATATTTTATTGGGAAAAAAAATCTCTTTATATATTCAAAATCGTAATTGTTTATCATGAGCTAAATTGAAATCCCAAATTTAACATGGAGCACAAATAATTAAATTCCATTTTGAAGTGGTTAATCTACTTAGAGGGATCAATTACTAAACAAAAAGGAAAGCCTGGAATGCAGAGAAAATATCTGATTTGGGAATTATTCAACTATATACATATTTAAGCCATATAAATGAGAGAGATCACTTAGGGAGGAAATGTATTCAAAGGAAAATGGTTAAGCACTAAAATTTAGAGGCCAGTTAGAACATGAGCTTGTAGCATAGGAAAGAGGGGGCCTGAGGAGTAACCAGATAACAAAAAACCATGGGGTACCTGAAGGCAAGAGAAGATAATTATCTTAGAGGAAGAAAAGGTCAACCATGCCACCTGATGCTGAAAGGTTTAGGAGAAAAAGAACATTTTCATTGTATTGTAAAATTGAAATCATGTGCACATAGACAAGAGCAGTTTCTATGATATGTTCTGGGTGGAAACAACCATCCAGTGCAAATGATCTTTACTCTTCACATATCCTTTACTCTTACATCCAAGCAACAATCAATTCCTGCTGGACTTATCCCCTAACAAATATTAAATCTTTTGTTTCCTCTCTATCTCTGCTACCAGTGCCTTTGTTCAGATCCTTATAAAGCAGCTTCAAGATTATTCCAGCCCTTTCATGATTAATAATCCATGTTCCGTTTTTGTCTTTCTCTAACACATTCTTCAAATAATTATCAGTGATCGTTCGAATACTAACACACAGATGTATTCTAATATAATTATGCAACTATAATCAATGCCTACAAAATAAAATTCATGCTTCCTAATGTCAAATTGACAACATCTATGGTCTGGTCTTTCAAACTCCCCATCACCATTTCCTGCCTTAAATCTCATTGTCAAGTCAACCATTGCTTTATTTACACAACATGGTTTTTATCCTCGAGTTTTCTTAGTTTATGAAGACCTTTTACACACATTATCTTCACTTCTTTTATTCACCATTTATTTACCTTTTAAACTTGAACTAATGTTTAAAAAATTTACTTCTTTTGCTCATAAGTCAACCTTTCCTCAAACCTGCATCTATAGGATTTCTCTTTGATATTTTGTGTAGATCTCTGTCACAGAAATTAACAAATAATATGATTTTTAGTTTTCAGTTGTGTAATGCTTGATTTTTTTTTTTGATGATTAATTTTATTTGTCAACTAACTTGCCTGGGTCACATGACACCTAGAAGTCTGATTAAACATTATTGGGTGTGTTTTCAAGGGTTTTTGGGAAGAGATTAGCATTTGAATTGGTGTGCTAACTAAAGCAGATGGCCCTCTGCCAAGTGTGTGTGCATTATTCAATCCTTCCCAGTTCCGAAAAGAATAAAAATGCAGTGGAAGGGAGAATTTGCTTTCTGCTGACTGCTGATGGAACATTTATCTTCTCCTTCCCTTGGTACTCATCTGGGAATGGACTCTATACCAAGGGCTCTCTAGCTCTCAGGGCTTTGAACTACCCCACTGGCTCTCCTTGGTCTCCAACCTGCAGACAGCTGGTGGGAGGACTTCTCAGCCTCCAAATCACATGAGCCAAGAAGTTATATTAAATCTCTTTATATATGTATATTTTATTGATTCTGCTTTTCTGCAGTCTGTCTTTCTCACTCCCTGAGCACAGGGACTACTCATCTATATATCTTCAGTCATCAGTATAGTGCCAAACATATTAGAAAGTCAACAATTATTAGATGATAAATGAATGAGTAATATTTACCCTATTGGTGGATGGTGTATAATAAAAACCTAAAGACCTTTTCTATGAGGGATGCTGAATATTATGGTTTAAAGAAAACAAAGCAGAACAAACATAAGTTTCCTAATAAATTTATGGTATTTTTATATTAATGAAAATATAATTTGTTTTTGATGCTTATTTAATTTTTTTAATTTTCTCAAATTCTGTGTCCTTTTAGTGCTTTACAAATATTTTGAGACAAATGCCTAGTCTTAAATAATTAGAAAAAAATTAAAACTTTAAAATATCTATTATTTCAGAAAGATATGAAAAGTACGCATTTCATTCTTTTCATATATAAAATAATATGACCCAATTTATCTGTATTCAGTAAATTCACTTCTAGATAATAAACAAAGAGAATGTGAATAGGTTTTCAAATGGTTTAATTTTAGATCTGAGTGATAATGGAATGAATAAAAATTGTATTTTTCTTTCTGTACTTTGTGGTTTTCTATCATGAAGTAGTTCCTTCTACTTTCAATTAAATCTAATTACTTATTTGACTAGTGTGAACGTCTGATGCAGTTTCTATTTCATTAAGGTGATTTCAATAAAATTTTGTAAAAAGTAGACTGTTTTGCCAAGCACAAAACTAACATTATATAGATAATTTCTATAAAGTCATTATTCAAAAGGAAATAAAAATTGTTTAGTTTATTCATGGCATGTGTTTTTATTACAATGTAAGCTAACTTTATCTTTCAAACATTTAGAGGTTAATGGTCCTGGGAGTACGTATGGGAAGCAATATTCTGACAGTTTCAGAAGGCATGTAACTATTACTCCTTAGAACAAGATAAATAATAATAATAATGATGAAAATAAGTGCTGTTGTTTAATTTCCGTAGCTTTCAGTATCAACTCAATTTTATTTTGTCAAAATTACCATGTGTCTAAATGGTTATTGCCTTCTTCATTTTACTGCACATAAGAAAGTGAGGAAACAAATTAGAAATAACAGTAATTAATAAAAATTGTTTATTATCAGGGCAGGAGTTGTTTTCCAGCCATATATATACAGCCATATATATATGTAGAATATGTATATGTAAAGTTTATAGTATCTCCTGGGTACACTAAAATTATTTTTTTAATATAAAGTATGCTTCACCTATATTCAAGAGAATTGTTTATAGAGACCAGAATTTCTCTTAAATGAAGAATAGTTTTAGAATTAATAGTCTAGGCATTTTCCAGCTAAGAAATTATTTTTTAGGCAAGATAAAGTTTCAAGATCATACAGAAAGGATCGGAAGTCCAAATGTATCACTTCATTACTACATGTTTTTGTTTCTTTAATGAGAATAGTCACATAAAATAATTTATGAAGAGATATATCTTTATTTATTTTGAGGGAGGGAATGAAAAGGTAAAATTGTTGGGACAAATAAGTGGGTACTTCATTATATAAAAAACTAACAAATTGTTTTCTAAGTGGCTGGCTATACCATGTTACATTTCTACCATTAGTATATGAACATTCTAGTTGCTTCATATTTTCACCAACTCTTGGTATTGTCCCTTTTTAAAAATTTAAGACATTTTAGTGGCTTTGTAGTTGTATTTTCTTGTGACAGAAGTTTGCCTAAATATATAATAACATTGTGGGATTCGAATAAAATCATTCATGTCAGCTTTATCAATAGTAAACCTAAAACAGAAATAATTCAAATGTTATCAACAGTAAAATGTTTAGATAAATTGGAGTTCCTTTATATAAAAGGACAATATGCAGCAACAAAAATGAACAATAGCTAACCGAAAAAGAAAAGTGTTTGCCCACAGTAGCCAATTCGTAAGGATACCTGCTATATTTGTTTCAAAACCTCATGTTCAAAGCAGAATAATTAAGACATTACTCCATCTGATAAAAATGGCTGATAAAAGCTTTTGATAAGAAATCTGTCATTTTCATCCTAATTTATCTGTAAGTAATACATTATTTTGCAGTTTTTTAAGTTACTTTAAAATGTGATTATCTCTAAGGAGAAAAGTGAGGTTAATTATAAAGATAGGCATGGGTGGTTGCTTGGTTTTGATAATACCTATTTTGTAATATGGGTGAGTGTAGAGGTGTTTGTTTTGCAGCAATGCATTGAGTTCTTCATGTTTTTAGTTCAATGTTCTACATATATGTTAATGCAATTTAAAACATTCCAAAATAATAAAAAGTATTTTACACATATACCAAACTATTTTACACACACACAGTTATGTATACACATTCTTTGTTTATTACATAAAAACATGTTCATCATCTATACTCTTTTTTCTTTTTATATACAATAGTATTTTTTAAATTATGCTATATTAGTTTATAATTATATACCTAGGTCATCTCATTAAAATAATTGTATATATTTTTAAGATTAAGAAAAGTGTCTTGAATTAAAAAGTATAATGTGTTAATCAGATTATTTATTCTGCATAAAATGCATTACTCATTGTGTTCCCAGATTGGTACATAATTAGTCATTCCTTTGTGAATATACCATGATTTATTTGCCAATATAAATAGCCTTGTATATATTGATCGGAAAGATAAATTCCCAGAAAGAAATTTCTCATAAAAATAAGCATTACAAATTTTGACAGACTGCAAAATTATCTTCTTACTCAATTAAACAAACATTAACTTCCATCAGTAATATAAATGAGTTACTGTTTGCAAACTGTCTCCTTAAACTAGATCGTTAGCAAAGTGTATTTAAATCTAATAGGTAAAAATTGGTATCATTATGGTTTAAACATATGATCATTTTATTAATGCAGAGATTAGGCATATATTAGCACACTTAACTATTCTTTCAATAAATAGCCTGACACCTTTTCACATTAATTATTTTTCTTTTTTTTTTTTTGCTCATTTTGTATGCAATGTTGAAAACATATGACCAAAAGTCACCATGAGCAATATTATGCAATTGTTTTTAACATTGCTACTTTAGTGACATAAGCATAATATTGATGCCAGATGTTATGTTGAGATCTTAATACTATAATTCTTTTATGTTGGTTCTCAATTCTTCAGTGTGTGAAGACTATGCTATATATTTACACAGAACAAAGAATCAAATGGCAGTCAACACAATGGAATTCTTAATTCAAGGCACATGCTTCCTTGAATTAAGTTTTGTCACTGTACATCCTTGGATAAATAATCTAATTGAATTACTTGATGCTTACTATACCTAAATATGCAATTATTCTTAACATGCCTAATATATAATAACATTGCTATTGTAAATACTAGTGCTAATAATAATAAAAATAATAACAAAAACATCAGTTATTTTACAAGGTTTTTGAATCAGGTATAATTAATGTTATTAAGAAATGGATATAATAAAATTGCTACTGTTTAATTGCACAGAAGTGTTGAGAATGTTATATGTGAAACATAAAGATTAATAACAAAATTCTTTATACAAAAATATTAAAATAATTTTTAATACTGTTATAATGGAATACCATTTTCTTGCTTTCACATACCAAAATATTTTTAACCCTATTTGTTATTGAGTTTGTACATTATAATATTAAATACTGAAGAATGCAATAAAGATTTATCAAGAAAAATTTTATATTGCCTATTATCATACAATTAAACAATTACTTGAAATCTTTATGCATAAGTAAAGCTATAAAAATCATAAAACAGCAGGGATCAGAGCAGAATGCAATTTAGTCTTCATTTAGCAACAATAGACAAAATTTTTCTGTTAGTAATATCCAGATTTTTTGTACAAATCAGAGTATTTACTATACTGTGTAGCTCATAGTCAAATATAATGGCAGTTAAATGTAAGAAGTGAAATTTAATTTTTATAGTAAAATCTTATGTACATGGAACTATGCTCATTAGGAAGGGGAGAGGAGAGGTAGATAAGGTTGAAGGGAGTCAAATATATGGTGATGGAAGGAAATTTGACTGTGAGTGGTGAACATATAACACAATATACAGATGATGTATTATTGAATTATACACTTGAAACGTATATAATTTTGTTAAATAATGTCACTCCAATAAATTTAATTATAAAAAGAAAGCATATCCCCATTCTACCTTTCCTTAAAATTATCTAATTAAGCATCTTCACATTTCTCTCATAATTCAATGATTAGTAACTAGAATAATGTATGCTATAAATTTAAATCTGTATCCAAACTTTTTCAGGTCTATCCTAACTTATAAATATGTACTCATGCTTGCATTTAATTGAAAATATAATATATGTTACTAGTGTGTTTCTTATACCACAAATGAGATTATACTTTCACTAACAAAGAAGGTATTGCGTATGGCAGCATCTAAATAAAGTTTGCATTAAAATAAACAACACATTTCATGTTTCAGTTTTTGTTCCCATACAGTATTGCATTTGTTTAGAAATAACACTACCAAATACCACACCAAAGGAACTCTAATCCCAATTTTTTTAAGTTCCAACATCAATGCCACCTTTTTCCAGCAAGCATCACCAGACATCATGGAGAGGCTAAGGATCCTCTGCTGTTTCTCCAAAGCACTTCATCATGACCGTTACTTGATCTCGCTTCTGTCATGGCACCTACTACACTGTATTATTATTTATCTCTGTGTCTTTTTTTTACTTATTGATAGACATTTTGTGTTGTTTCATTTTTTGACTATTACAAATAAAATTATATGAATATTTGTTCACAATATTCTCATCTTGTAATTTCCATTTTTATCTTTTTAGATGTAGTGCCTATTTAAATACATCATATTTTTATTATATGGAAGGATATTAATTATTAATTCAATTTATTTATTAAATACAAGCCTTTCAGATTATCTATTTCACCTTGTATGTTATTTGGGTGTTTGTGTCCTTCAAGGAATTGTTCATAATTTTCCTTTTTTACCTGTTTAATGTCTATAAATACTGATGACTTTTTTTTATTTTTGAAATTACTAATTTGAATCTTCTCTATTATTTTTATGGTTACCCTTGCTAGAGGTTTATCTTTTTTTTTTTTTTTCCCAAAAAGGAAGCTTTTGCTTTTGATAATTTTCTCTACGGTTTTCTTGTTTTCAATTCTATCGATTTCTGCTTTAATTTTTATTATTTGATCACTTCTGTTTATCTTAAATTTCTCTTCTCTCTTGTTTTCTATTGTCAGAGTTTATGTTATTGAATTCACATCTTGCATCTTTTCTAACATATGCATGTAATGAGAATTTTTCTTCTAAGCACTACTCTCTCTGCACTCAACCAATTTTTGTTGTTTTCCTTTTAATTTAGTTCAAAATATTATTTAATTATTCTTGAGACTTCTTTGATGAATTATTTGAAAGTCTGGTGTTCAAGCTCCAAATATTTGGAATATTTCAGCTTCTTTAATTTCACAGTGGTCTGGGTACATACATTGTAAGATTTCTATTCTCTTAAGTTTGATGAAATTTTAATAAGGTGTGTTTTATGTCCCAGAATGTGCTCTATCTTGGTGAATATTCCATGTGACCTAAGGAAGAATGTGTATTATGCTGTTGTTCACTGGAGTGTTCAAAATTATAATTTATACCTTGTTAGTAGAGTACCATGCAGGAAATTAAGTACTTTTTGATTTTTGCCTCCTCATCTATAAATTAATGATTAATGAGTCTTGAAGTTTCCAACTATTGGAGTAGATTTGTCTGTTGTTGCAGGCCTTACAATTTTCACTTCACCTATTTTGATGTTAAATAGTTAGGTGCATCGACGTTAATGATCATTAGAAATTCTTAAACACTTGACCACTTATCATTATGTATTTCCCCTCTTTATACCTGATAACTTTCCTTGTTTTGAAGTCTTTTCTCTCTATAATTAATTTAGATATTCTAGCTTTGTTTTGTTAATGTTAACCTGGTATATCTTCCTTCATGCATTTACTTTTAACTTGTCAGAGTTTTTATATTTTAAGTGGGTTTTTTGGTAGATAAAATAGAGTTGCATTTTGTTTGTTTATCCAGTTTGACAATTTCTGTCTTGATTGAATATTTAGAAATTTCTGTCTTAATTGGTATATTTAGACCATTAATGGTAGATATTAATATCTACCATATTAATATCTACCAAACATGGTAGATATTAATATGGTCTAAAATATATTTAGACCATATAATATAATATAATATGGTAGATATTAATATCTACCAAACATGGTAGATATTAATATGGTCTAAAATATATTTAGACCATTAATTCTACATTAATATAAATATATTTTAGACCATATTAATATCTACCATGTTTATAAATGTTTTCTATTCATTTGACTTATTCTTCATATTTTTTTCTTTTCTACTTTTTTGCCTTTTTGGTTTTGACTGAGCATTTTATATGATTCTATTGTATCTCCCCTGTTAGCATATGAAGTATGCTTCTTTTTTAGTTTCTTCAGTAGTTAATCTACAGTTTTACATCTACATTTACATCTAACCTAAGTCTACCTTCAAATAATATAATACTATCTCATGGATAGTACAGGTCCATTATATCAAAATATTCCCAATTCCTCCTTTCTATCCCTAATTTCATTGCTATCATCATTTTACTTATCTATATGCTCTAATCACCCAACACATTGTTACTATTATTATTTAAATAGTTATATTTTAGATCAATAAAAATAATAAAATAATTTTTACCTTAACTTATTTTTTTTTAGCTTTTCTTTTTTAGATCAATTCCAGTTATTGACTACATTATTTTACTTCTGAAGAACTACATATCCATTAACCAATTAATAGTTGAACTTTTGCTAGCTTCAGTTATTTGACATTGTGTATAATAAAATGTTTTAAGAAAAACAAAATTAAGTCACATGCTAGAAAAATCTAAGCAGGTCAATTTTCTGTCTAAAATCTTTTCAGAGTTCTACTGTTCTTATTTACAATGTCTTACAATGTTTAACTTTGTTTTGCTGTTGCAGCTTTATCCTAAGTCCCTCTTCCCTTTCTTTACTATGACCAGATATTGTTGCCATTTTTTTCATAATGGACACTCACAAACCTCATGTATGACTCTTACGTATACTGTCCTATCTGTCCTATCTCACTCTGAATTTTTTACTAATTGTTCCATCTATTCCTTCAATTTTTATGTTTCTTACAAAGATAACCTATCTTTGACCACTCAACCAGGAGAGATCTCTTGTCCTAAAATTATACTTCTTTTTTTAAGTACATATAAAAATTATAATTACTTAATTTTTTTCTCTCTAATTATGGTCTGTTATTGCTGTTTATTCCGATTCTATGGCTGCATTTCAGTACTGTGTCTCTAATGTCTATCTTAACGCCTAACACTTAGAGTGTATCCAATGAATAATTTTGAATAAATTAATTAATCTTTGGTGAGAGACTCAGGGTCTCTATCTAGATCATTTCCTTGATAAACCAAAACTAATAATAAATTTTTATTTTTGTTCTCCTTATGGAGGCACCATCCTACCTTTCCAAAAACATAGATACAAATTGTTTCTTTTTCTTTTCTTCACTGGAGGTGGCTAACTCTTTTCTTTCTTACTTGTATATAATATTTTAAATTTATTCTCCAAATTTTTATAATACTTTATATTTTGACAAATACTGTGGATATGCACAAGACAAAAAAGATGACTAAATTAAAATAGTTTTGGACCTTTCTCTGATTGTATTAAAATGTCACATTACATTTGTATCTATTTTCTGATCAAGTGAATACCTGCTGTTAATCCTTGGAAATTTTACACACATGCAATTATGCATAAAATATTTATTTGAGTTTGTTCATGTTATACTATTTGCACCGAAGTCTCAGTTTTTTACAAAACTACTGAATATTATTTGCAGAAATAAACTTCTAACCAAGAAAATGTTTTACCAATATACTATTGTTATAAAAGGGGGAGAAAACACTCAAAAAAGAGATCTGTGACAGCAAGGCTTGACACCAGAGAGCATTGCAGTGTGGAGGAGGGGAAGCAGTCCAGGTGAGACAAAGATATGCCTGGTTAACAGCTGATATGTTTACACCATCTGCTCTCTCAGGCTTGCATTGTCTCTAAGGCACAGGAAGTAATGCAAAGTCACACAAGGTCACTTAGTTCTTTGGCAAAGTCATTTAAGGGAAAATTTGGGGTATGCATACATTTTCATTTAATAATATATGTGTTTAATGCTAAGTAACTTTCAGACTTTTTTTATTATTATTTGAAGTATATATTTTTCTAAAGGATTCTAGGTATTTAAATGTATTATTCACACATATAGGGGAATTTTAATCATTCAGTTTCTGAGAATTTACTCGTTTGCCATTTCATTATTTGTGAGAATTGATGATTATTACATGGTTAAATTATTTTTATTACTTCTGTGTATTGTTTTTGTTGATAAGTAATTAGTCAAACCCTACAATGGAAGTCTCAAAAGAACATAAATCTTTCTTATTCATCTTTGTACTCCCATTCAGTTATAGACTAAATGTGTGTGTTCCCTCAAAATTCATGTGTTGAAACCCTAACTCTCATTCTCTTCCCATAATTATAATTAATTTTTCTCTTAATGGCAACACACTTTTGTTTCAATTCTGCACAATATGTAATACTTTTTCCTACTGGTTAGAATTAAACACTTATATCCAATTAATGCTTGTTTCAATCTGTTTCCAAACTTCTGATTATCGATAAGAGAAATTTGAAAAAAGTTAATCTTCTAATTAATATTTCTTGGTAATGTATGTCTTCTCATATTCATTGCATGAAATAACATATCTTTCTGGTAAAGAGACAATTACTACTTCTTTTCATTCAGCATGTGTTTTATGATAATTTGCTAAGTGTCTCGAACAAATGCATTGAGTCATAGCTAACATGGATATAACACTTATTATGCACCAGGGACTTTTCAAACACTACATAGATACTAAGCTCCATGATTATTTTCTTATTTATTTATGAGAGAATTTAGACATGAAAGAAGCAACACTGGGAAAATTCATATGTTAATAATTATTTACTCTTAACTGTTATTTTCTATTGACTTTCTATATCCAATGGTTTCAGTTATTGCTGATATCACACCAGGTACATTCTAAGATATTTTAACACTAAAATATATAATTTAACCAAAGCTCAGGCTTCTTATAGTTCTTATGGTTCTTATGGTTTCCAATCCATTTTTTATTTGCTCAGACTTTTCAAAACACTCTTTTTCCACATGCTATCTCCATACTTATTTATCACTTATTCCATAGTACACACTGGTACCATTAACGTGGTACTTGCTAGTCACTTAAAACTCCTCTGTCCCTTATTCCAGCTCTGCAGAACAAGTCACTCCAACTCAAGTGAGTTTAGTTTATCAGACTAATTTGCCATTACCCTCTCTGACTACAAGTGAATAAGGTGAATTTTCTCTGAAGGAACATTACATCAAGCAGAACCTCTAAAATATTTTTTTTTGTACAAAATGACTGTCCAAAAACCAAAACAAATATCAATAAATAAAAAAAGAGAGACAACAGAAATTGTAAATAAACCCAAAATGGGCCACTTGTCGCAGTTATTTGAAACTGTACAATAAAATAGCTGATTGATATTTTTTGAGAAAATTGATAGTCAGATACAAAATTTACTAGGAAACTAGTATCAATAAGACTATATAAAATAGATATTATAGAATTTGAAAACGCAATGAGTACAATTGAAATCTTAGTATGAAGTTAATATTAAATTGCACATAATGAAAAAACAGGATTAATGAACTGAAAATAAGTTCAGGAGAAAATAGTTAAGTTGAAGCAAAAAACAAAAACATAATTAGAGTGTAAAAGAAAAAAGAATGAGAGAAAGACAAATAAATAGAAAGATTTTAAATATTCGATCTGCATGAGTAGTACTAACACACATTCACAGATTAAAAATTTTAAATGCACTACATGATATGTACAAGAGACACTTCTAATTGTATAGACTATGATAGATTGAAAACAAAAGAATGGACAAAGATGTATCATATAAATCCTAACATAAGAGATTGTATAGTTTTACAAATGTCTAGGTGACATATGAAGTATAACAATTAAAACATCATAAAGTAACTATAGAATTACTCTACTAAATAATAATTCTAAATTTGTAACACAACTTCAAAATATATGATACAAATTAATAGAACTAAAAATTAAATAAAACAAATATACCCAAAATCATAGTAAGAGACTTTCACATATAGTGCCACTCTCAATAGCTGATAAAATAAGCAGAGAAAAATATCCATAAGTTCATAGAAAATTTAACTAAAAATGTTTAACAGTTAAATGGTATATGTAAATGTGTGTAAATGGTATATGTAAATGTATCTTATACACATAAGATACAAATTTTAGTGTACATGTTTACCAAAAGTATTCATATTCTCGGCCATATTATAAGCCTCAACAATTTTCAAAAGTTTAAAAAAGTTCTTTAGGATATATTCTCTAATCTCAATAAAGTCATAAATGAATAATAATAATAATAATAATAATGTACTAGGAAATGCTGAGATCTTGGAAATCAAGCTATATATTTAAAATCGCCACTAGGTCAAGCAGAAATTATAATTAAAATTTGAAAACATTTTGAACTTAATACCACAAATATGACATTTAAAGTTTTCGGGATGCAGCTAAAGCCATACTCGGGGAGACTTTTTTAAACTTAATGCATCTATTATAAAAAGAGCCAAAATAAATTATTCAAGTATCCTTCTCAAAAAAGATATAAAGATACCAAAATTAAGCTTGTACAAGTGATAGAAAGGAAATGCAAAGAGATTAAGGAAGTGTTCATTATAATACAGTAGAATAAAGAAACAAAAATTAAAAATTAGTACTTTGAAAGCTTAATAAAGTACATGGTCTTCTAGTATGATACAGAAATACAAAATGAATAAAGTAGATATTAATAGTACTGAGAATTAAACAAGTGCCATCACTATTATCTTATTAAGAAAAGGTAATAATGGATATTCGAACAATATTATATTTAGATAAAATTGACAAATCTATAGAATAATATAATTTTCCATGCATTATACAAAAGAATGGGAAAGGAAACGAGTTTTTACTCATTTTATGGGAATGACATTCTCTATAGAAAAAATGAGAATACTACATGAAAGATATATTAAAGGCTAATTGTTTTTATGAAAATAGATGGCAACTCTTAATGATCCATATTCAGTGATGTACAAACAAGGATAATATGTCACCATGAAATTAAATTTATTCCAAGAAAGCAAACCTGATATAACATTTAAATATCAATACATGAAATTTACATCATTAGCAGACTAAAGATTAAAAAGCATATGATCTTTGCAAAGATATCAAAAATATGTTCGCTAGAACTCAATACCTATTCATGATGATGATGATGTTTGCAAACTAGGAAAAATAGGGAAGTCTTGGATAAAGAGTTGAAGTTGAACTATGTTGTTAGTTGACTGATATTAATTAACTAAGTTGTGATAACAAATCCATATATACCACAATTGTACAAAGCAAAGACTGCTTGTAGTATCATGCGTGGTCAATAGATATTTCTCATATAAATTATGTTAAAAGACAAAATACTATGTCAAAGAAAAAGTTAACGAAAAATATAATTTAGTTTTAATCAGGAATATATTAATATGTCAGAATAACCCTGAGGTATATTTAACATCAACTCATACATTTCTATCTTACCCTCTAATGAGTGAAGACAATAAAGTGGGGCAGTAGGTGTAGAAAGACAAGAATAAGGGTTATCTTTTTGTTTTAAGAATATATTATTAAAATGTTTAAGCCATTTTGTAAAAATGAGAAGAGTAGAAGTTTGAGATGCACACAGGCATTTACTTCATGAAAGCCTGAGTAAGAGGCATTCATTCTGATGACTCAATACATTTAGTATGATCAGAAAATAATGTTACCAATTCATAGTGTGGTTAAACAAAACTTATTGAGGTTGAGAAAAGCAAACAACAGCAAGAAATGCAGTTTTTCTCATTAGACCATGAAATAAAATAAATTTGACATTATTATCTAAAGAATTTAAGCCATAAGGAATGATTATTTGATAAATTGTTCTCAAGTTTGTTCATGAGCATATTGTTATTTCAGTTTACTGGGCAATTCCTTTTTTATCTCAGTATATATGAATATTCACTTTTAAGTACTCTTTGTATATTTGCCTTGCCTAAGTAGAATTTTGAAAAAAAAATGATATGATTCCATAGTTACTTATCATTTAGTAAGGAGAAATATGTGTTTATTAAAAGCAGAGGAAATGTTCACAATGTAATATAATATTTATTTGTGATTTAACTAAATATTATTTATAGAATTTTACAGATGCATTAATGATAATGTTTTTAATAATGTATTTTTTAAAATTATCTTTCAGTTACAACTAACTTATCTTATGCCATCCTTATGCCATCCTTATTAGAGTCTTCAAAACTGATTTCATTGACAGATGATAGTGATCTATTAAGAGACTTGGATTCATCCTTCCCCCCTGTAAACCACTTCTACATATAAATTATATCTATTTGCTGCATACATATGCTACATATGCCAGCCATAGTGAAGAATTTTTATAAAATATTAAGAAATAATATTTACTTTCAAGATTACAATCAATAGCAGGCTAATGTGTCCTCAATGAACTGTAATAAGACTGTGGCTGCACCTATAACAATATGTAGGGTTAGTATTAATAACAAAGATTTCAGAGAATCTACTACAGAATAATTCAACAAATATTTATTCAGAATCTACCACATGTGATGTAATTGTGTTATGTGTCAAAGGTAGAAAGCAAGAAAGAATAAAACAAAATGTCAACACCTAAAAACGAAAATTCTTGCCTGCTCTTAAGTATTTTCTAGTATACTAGGAAATTGCACAAGGCTACAAATAACTAAAACATAAGAGAGAATGTAATATGTGATATGAAAAGTCTAATATTTTGGGATTTCAGAGCTGAATGACCAATGTGCAACCTTAAGAATGGGGGAAAAAAGCATAGGTAGAGGCACCAAAAAAATGATAAATTTTGGCCTTTAGCAGCGTGACATTGAATCCTAGCTCTTAAAATCTTTTCCTGATATATTTTACTCTTTTATTAAAAGATATTATTATGCAAATTTTATAAAATTATATATATGTGTATATATATGTGTGTGTGTGTGTGTGTGTGTGTGTGTATATATATATATAGTATATAATAGCACGTGTGTATTAGGGGTTCTTATAGAGTTCTCCAAATTAGATTCACTTGGAAAGATTATAAACTTCATGATATTTAAAATGACACGTCACACAAACAAAATTAGAATTTCTAGTGATGGTACCAAATTCTTGCTTCCACTAGCTGAGGGACCTTATATGTCCACTTACTTAATCTCTCAGTGCTCAGGGTTCTCACCTGCAAAATGGAAATAACTGTGCCTACCTCCTGGTATGGTGGGGAGGAGAGTGAGATAATTCATATAAGCACTGAGAAGACTGCCATACAGAGTGTGTGCTCAGTATTTGTATTTATTATCACTTCTTCAAAAATTTTTTGTAGATAAGGTCCTAGAGAAGAAACAATGTGGATTCCAAAAATAATAATAAAAGAAAAATTATAACCAATTCAAGACTTATTGATATCGACATTAATTTAAATATTAACAATATATCTAAATAATAAGATCTTCATAGTAATATATATACACGTTATAGTTAATAGGTAAAGGATTCTATATGTTGCCAATGATCCGGATAATCAGTAACAAAAGAAAAAAAAACATTCCTGGGTGAACTGGATAATCTACTAAATATATTAGTGTCTATGTGTGTATAGTGACTGTGTATACACATTTGTATATATGCATATGAAAATATGCATAAATGAATTTAACAAAATTAACTATAATGTTAAGTGCCTTATGTTTCATATTTTATACAATTTCTCATAAGATGCCAGAGGTATTTTTTTAAATTAATGCATTTTCCTCAAAAAACATGTAAAATAGCTTTCCTGTAAGGCTAATGTTGAGCTAAAGAGTTATATATATTTTAGGCTATCACCATAAATTTTTAAAAAGCAGAATATCATAGGAAAGATGTATTTTTAAACAAACAAGTCAGAAATACTTTTAAGGTGACAAACTGCAACATACGTTGAAAACAACATAAACAACCTTTCATCCTATATTTTAATATCTTAGTAATTGATCCCTTATTATTTTTAAAAATTCACTTTTTTATAGAATGTGGAATAGTTCAGATTTTGCATTTTTAAAAATACTTGTGAAAGCCATCTTTTTCGTCTGTGTTTTTTAATGCGTATCATCTGTCAAATAGCATTCACAGTTTCCTATCTTACTTATAGCTAATTGATATTTAAAGATTATCATATTTTCATTCTGAAATATTCCCCTCATACTTGTTAGATTTGTTACGCTTGTCATTTTCCCCTAGGTGATTAAACTCCTAAAACAAAATTGTCATTGGAAATCAAAGAAAACTACCTAAATATGCTGGGCTTCATCTGTTTTCCATGGATAATTGAATTTTCTAATCTTCTTATATAAACTTTTTAGGATATTAGAAGCTAGATTGTATTCTTACTTCCTTGAACTTGATTTCCCTGTCAAGTAGACAGGCCAAGAAACTGGGATCAGTATAAGAATTAGGTTGAACTATTAGACTCTCAGCTCAGGCCTACTAAAAACCAAAGGAATCACGGAAGCCCATGGGACACTAGGCGTATAACCCATTGCTGTTGGATATAGCTGAAAAACAAAACAAAACAAACACAACAAAAAAAGCCTGCCACTCAAGATAGGAGATATTAATAATTTAGGTATACTGAGGATCACATGGCAGTGGTTTTGGTCTCGACAGGCTTCTAGAAGAATAGGCATCAAAAAACATTAGCCAGTGGATCAGTTATTTCTTCTGAGGGTGACTGCTCATAGGAGTCCATGTGGAAACTAGAACTAAGGGAAAACCCTTCCTGGGACCATTATGAGTCCAGTGTAGCAGTCATTTTGGCTCTGAATTAAAAACATTTACTCTCTACAAAGTGAAGGGTACTTTGTGCACCCAATATGTCACTGGGTTGTAAAAAACATGAGTCTCAAAGGTAAAATAGAAAATAAGAGGCTTTGAATTATCAGAAAAGTAAAGAAAGATTCCTTATGTGTGACTGAGTCTACAAATTTTTCAAATTTCAAGATTTGGCAGGTAGATAGGAATGCCTCAATTTTCATTCCCTGTGAGAAAAATAGTAAACAAAAATGAGGATGCTCCTCCATTTGGTAAAGGCCAAGTGACCCATATTTTTCTTATGCTGGGCGATGTCCCCAAATTTATTTTAAGCTCCAAGGTCTTATTGGCTAAGAAAATATCTTAATTTTACCTTTAGATATTAGCTGAAACCAAACTGATTGTCTCAGTTTACCTTATCTTTTCTAGATATAATTATTTTTATGCTCTTTGGCAAAATCCTTTTTTTAGACTCAATTGCATCCTGAGAAAATTGATTTATTTAGCATACCTATACTAGACTGTAGATTTTGGCTTGATTTCTAAACTTTGTATTGGGCTGGGATTATAATAACTTTATGTAGGTTATTAATTTGTAGAACCCTTTAAAAGTGAGGACATGAGGTACAGAACCCTTAACTAATTCAGTTCCTGCAGTAACTTAAATTGAATTAAAATGACCCAAATTTCATCTGTTGTAAGAATTTCATTTCTACACAAGATTTTGAATGAAAATTGTTCTAAGAGACTGACTAGGATTAACATTTGAGAAGATGCATTTTTTATTCTACTTCCTTTGAATTTTAATTTGCAAAGATTTAATTTTGATGATATAATTCTTAGAAAATTAAGAATGGGAAGATATATATTCTAACTTGTTGGAATTTTATTATTGAGTATATTTATACTGTCCCCAAATCTCATTTTTGAACCTCTGGTAAGCTATAATAAGCAATGTATATGTAGGTAAAACTGGAAGGAAAATACATTAGAAACTACATTTCTAGTTGAATTATTTGAACCCACTTTGGAAACTTCTAATACAAAATTTCTGGGCTGATGTGCCTGACCCCCACCCCCAGGAGAAGTGGCACTGTCTCAGCCCCAGTGCCCAAGAAGCTGCTGATGAAGGATGGTTTTGACAACTGCTACACCTTAGCCAGGGGCTGCACTGTCACTCTGCACAACTTCGCCAAGGCCACTTTGATGCCATCTCTAAGACCTACAGTAATCTCACCCCAAACCTCTGGAAAGAAATCATGGTCATCATCGAGTCTCCTTATCAAGAATGCACTGATTATCTGTAAAAACCCACACCAGAGTATCTCGTCAGAGGACCCAGGCTCCAGCCACAATTCTATACAAGAAAAATGAAGTGAATTGAGTCTGATGATAAAAAAAAAAAAATTCAAACTGCTCTTCAATGATCCCAAAAGGACATTTGAAATGACAGTGATTGGTATGGGATGATGAAACAAGAATGTCATGAAAAGGGCAATGGACTGTCTTGATAGACTGTCAATATGCTCAGGAGAGAAGTACTTCTAGTTAACCATAAGCACAGGATTGCAATCACCGTATAGATAATATAGAAAAAATATATATGAGGAATGTTGGACAGAAGGATTGGTGATGGTGGAAATATAGAAGATATTTAGTTACTTTCTATAATTCCACTATCAATTTCACTTTTCTTTCATTTCCTCACTCAAAGATTTTTTCTGGAGTAAGTTATGAATTTTCTTACTGGTAAAAATGGGAGAAAGAACATAGTATATAGTATATACCTCCAGCTTATTCTGGGAATTTCCCACTAACAGAGAACGTTCTATAAATGCTTATTTATTTAAAGCAGTCACAATTTCCTCCATCTGCCCTCTAATCATCCAGAATTGTTAAAGTATCTCTACTTGGGATTTCTGTAGCATAGGATTCACACACAGAACCATATCTTATAGAAGTGATTTATTAAAGTTACTGTCATTTAATTCTTTAAAATAGGTCCCTATTTTACTTACAATCTCTGTCTCAGGACTTGACATGTACAAATAAAAATAAAAAGTGTTTATAAAAGTGAATTAGTGTAACATTACAAATATCTTAAATACACAAACAGTACATTATATTTATTTTGTACAACTCATAATACCAATATAACTATATTCAAAATCTATACATGGAATCAATGAAGAGATCAGTAATGATTAATAATATTATACAAAAAAAATTATGTTTAAAACAAATTTAATAACAAAAAGAGTGTTATTATTATTTCATTATATTCATCTTTCAAAAATGTTTGTTACTATTGTGACTTAAAGCTAGACAAGGGTAATATTCCATGCATTTTAAAGTAGAGTTTGGTTAACATTTCCAGTTCTATGGACAGAATAGCCAACCAGAATCGTTGGAGTATCAGAGAGCTCTAGCAGATAATTTATCCCTCTTTGTAGTTAGTATGGAACAAATGTTTCTCAAATGAGTTCATTCAGCCCATCGGGATTGCTGAAAATCTAATACATTTGGAAAGGCAGAGCATATTGAACAAATAAAATGGACCTTCATAAATTGTCACTACTACATTGCTATAAATGTAAATCTTGAAACAAAGTTTGTTCTTGTTATTTGATATTTTACCTTCTGAGTTTTTTCTCAATAGTTGTGTTAGTATTGAATGAATCGTAGGGACATAGAGTATTTGTTGACTGCATTGAACTTGAAGGTGTGTTGAGTTTGAGAGGTTCTTGAGAGAGCTTATACATTCCCAAAGTAAGTTCTAACTCTTATGTTAAATAGTCCACTTGTGATTAGAACAGGATACGTTAGCGATAGAAATGCAAACTCAATGATCTATGCTTCTGGCAGAAAAATGCATGCATTTTAAACTAGATTTACCCTAGCTTAGATTCAAAGCTATATTAAGAAAATGATGTAATATAGTTCAGCTTAAATTAAAAATTAAATGTTACATTTTTGTAGTGTAGGTCTGAATAGTTGTTACTCTCTATTTCTGCTAATAAAAACATATTTCCCTGCATTTTATGGCTATATGAAAATCTTCATATGCTGATCAATAAAGTAAACAACAAGGTAATCAAAGTAATTAAAATAATTGTAATAATTATAAATATAATAAATTAATTCAGTGTTATGGTGGATATATTGGTTGAAAACCAGAACTTACATTTTTATCTGGTGTTTATATTAAATAATATTAGATACATACAAATTATTATGTTAAACAATATAGAACAAAGTATACCATTCTGAACTTATATTAAACAATACTGGGGCAGGCATTAAAAAATTAATAATATATTAGCTACTTGCTCCAGGTAGCTCAAGGTGCTTGCTCTTGGAAGATAAGATTATAAACAAATAAAACAGCTTCCCTATCAAGATTCATTTCAAGACCCTCTCCTTAGCTTTGGAGAGCAATAAAAAGTGATTATCATGAAATTGGTCCATTCCCAACCAATTCTCTGCTTTGCAAGACAAAATCAAAATAACACAATCAAAGACTTAAAATCTTATAAGCATCTCTATCTAATTTTCTTACCTCAAGATATGACAAGGGAAGAAAAAAACTAGTTTAAGCAATTCAAAGGTTAAAAAATGTATTTAGCTGAAGTGCATTATGGAATAGCTAAACACTAAATAGCAACCTGAGCCAAGAAGTTGTGGAGATTTTTATGCCAAGGAAAGAAAAGAAATGTGTGTCCTTTTGGCTTGACTGAGGTAGAACTATTTCTTCATCTCTAACTGCTGAAAAACCTATGGCTGGAAAAGATGGAAATTGTTGTGGAATTCCATGACTGTTGATAGAGGTTGTGGGTGCAGTGCCACTCGGGCAACTGTCAGAAAAATTCTTTCGAGAACTGTTTTTGCAAGCTCCGCACATTTTCAAGGTTCAGAGAAAGGCTTAATATTCAGGAAAAGACAGAGAAGAAAAAAGCAAGACAAAAAAAATTATAAGGAGACACAAGTTGAAGCCAGGGAAACTGGGAACTGTTTTTAATCCTTTTACAGACACTACTAACTTTGTGTCAAGGTAGTAGTTCCCTTTACTCAGTCTAATAAACTTAACTTTGCCTGACCAATAGATTTTTCTGAATTCCTCTGTTGGTTGAAATTTGACAGTTAAAACTACTGGAACAGTAAAGAATGGAGGAAGAAATCTGACAATTGGAAAAAGAGATCACATAAAATTACATTTTAACTGCATCTTTAAAGTGTTATTTTGGATTAAGAAAATGGAGGAAATTGAAGATAGAGCATATCAAAAATGTGTCAGGTGTGGTTTCTTATTGGGGAAAACAGCAAAGACCACTTAATAAAATATAAGTAAAAAGAGATATCATCACATATACTTATCCATTGAAAAGATAATAAGATAATACTATTATGAACAACTTAATGCTCATACATTCAGAAACTTAGAGAATATAAACCAATTTTTTAAAAGCTACAAACTACAAAAGCTCTACCAAAATAAAACAGACAGCCTGAATAGTCTCATAAACATAAAAGGAATTACATTTGCAGTTAAAAACCTTCTGTTAAAGAAATTCCCAGGCCTAAATTGCTTCATTGGAGAATTCTACCCAAAATTGAAGGACCGATTAACACCCATATTGAGTAATGTCTTACAGAAAATAGAAGAGGAGGAAATATTTTCTAACCTATTTTATGAAACCAGTTTTATTCTGACGCCAAAAGGAGACAAAGCATATAAACACAAAAGGAAAATGTGGACCTACATCTCTCATAAACTTACATACAAATTATCAATAAAACATTGGCAAATTAGATCCAGTAATGTATAAAAAGATTTATATAGCATGATCAAGTGAGATTTTCCCAGGTGTGGCAGAGAAGAGGAAAAAATGTTTGCAAGTCACATATGAAACCAAGAACTTCAATTGAATTATATAAAGAAACTCTAAAAACTTAACAGTAAAAAACTTCAAATAGAAAATGGGCAAAAGATTTGAACAGGTATTTCATCAATGAGTATATAGAGATGGCAAATAAGCCCAGGAAATTGCATCAATTTCATTACTGATTAGGTAATTAAAAATTAAAAATACAATGAGATATCATCATACATCTATCTATACAAATTGCTAAAAAGAAAAACAAACAAACAAAAACAGTAACAAGGCCAAACTCTTGCAAAGATATGGGAAAACTGGATCAATCATACATTATTGGTGGGAATAAAAAATGGTAATGCCACTTTGAAAAGCATTTTGGCAGTTTGTTATAAAGGAAAACATGCAATCCATACAGTTACTAATAGCACTCATGTGCATTTTTCCCAGAGAAATGAAAAATTTTGTTCTCAATAAAACCTGTACATAAGTGTTCTTAGCAGGCTATTTACAATAACCCCCAAATGGTAAAATTTCAAATACTATTCCATGGATATATGATTAAGCAAACTGTAGTGTCCATACTGTGGAATACTACTCAACAATAAAAGGAACAAACTATTGATACCTGCCACAATTTGGATAAATATCTGGGAAATTACATTGAATGAAAACAAGACAGTCCCAAATGGTAATTATTACATTTATATAACATTCTTGAAATGACAAGTTATAGAAACGAAGAAAAAATAGTTATCTGTGGTGGAATTTGGTGTGGTTATAAAAAGGCTACAGGAAGAATACTTGTTTTAATGGAACTCTTCTATATCTTTACTCTTCTGTATCTATATGAACCTATACATGTGACAAAATCACAGAGAACTAAAAATATACACTCACATATGCATGAAGACAAGTAAAACTAAGAAGAGTAAAACATACGAAAAATATCTGTTACTTCTTATAGCTGTGCATTCATTAAAATTATTTCAAATTAATAACTTTTATGATTCAATTTTTAAAAATCAACTAATGTAATCCATCACATCAGCAGACTAAAAAACAACAACAACAACAAAACTCTTCATGATCATATCTATAGATGCAGAAAATCATTTCACAAAATCTAAAACCCTATCATGATAAAACTCAGTAAACTTAAAATAGAGGGGAACTTCTTCAACTTGATAAAGACTATCTACAGAAACCCTATAGCTTACGTCATACTAAGTAGTTAGAAATAAAAATCATTTCCACTAGGATCAGCTACTACAAGTATATCTACTCTCACCATTCCTTTTCAACACTGTAATGAAGTCTTTGCTAAAGTAATTAGGCAAGAAAACTAAAGAAAAATTATCCATATTGAAAAGGAAGAAATAAAAGTGCCTTTGTTTACAAATGATATGATTATTTTATGTAGAATATCTGAAAGTATCAAAAAAATATTATGGAACTAATAAGTGATTACAGCCAGGTTGCAGAATACAAAATTAATGTACAAAAGTCAATTATCTTACCATATAATAGCAATGAACAAGTACAATTTGAAATTAGAAATGCAAAGCCATTTATATTAGCAGCACAAAAATAAAATATTTAAGAATAAAGCTAACACAATGTACAAAATCTATATGAGAAAAAATACAAAACTCTGGTAAACAAAATTGGAGAAAAAAATAAATGGAGAGATGGTCAATGTTCATGGATAGGAAGACAATATTGTCAAGAAGTCAGTTCTTCCAACTTAGCTATCCATCCAAAAAATCCCAATTGAAATTCCAGTAATTTTATATGGTAGATATTGACAAACTGATTCTAAAGTTTATGTGAAGAGGATAAAAACAGAATGCCCAACACAACTTTGAAGGAGAGGAATAAATTTGGAGAATGACACTACCCAACTTCAAGACTTACTATAAAGCTACAATAACTGAGACAGGGTAGTTTTGGTGAAAGAATAGACAAATGGATCAATGGAATAGAGGGCCCAGGAATAGGCTCACATAACCATAGTCAACTAATCTTTTTCTATAAGAAGCAAAAGCAATACAGTGGAGCAAAGATAGTCTTGCAACAGATGGTATTAGAAAAACTGGACATCCAAATCCAAGTAAAATGAATCTAGACGTAGACATTACATTATTCACAAAAATTATCTTAAGATGGATCACAGACCTAAATGTAAAATGAAAAAGTATAAAACTCTTAGAAGATAACATAGGAGAATATCTAGGTGACCTTGGGTATGGTGATGACTTTTTAGATACAATAGTAAAAGCATGTTCAATGAGAGAAATGATGGATAAGCTGGACTTCGTTAAAATTAAAAACTTCTACTCTGTGATAGACAATATCAAAAGAATGAGAAGACAAGCCACAAACTGGGAGAAAATAGTTTCCAAAGACATTTAATAAAGAACTGTTATCCAAAATATACAAAAAGCTCTTAAAACAACAATAAGAAATCAAACCAACCAATTTAAAAATGGGACAAATACCTTAACAGACACCTCACCAAAGAATATATACAGATGGCAAACAAGCATAAGAAAAGATGCTCCAAATCAGACGTCATCAGGGAAATGCAAATTAAAACAACAGTGAGATATCATTATACACACTTACAGAATGACCAAAATCTGAAACACTGACAACACTATTTTAATAAGAATGTGGAGTCAGAGAACTCTTATTCATTGCTGGTGAGAATAAAAAATAGCCACTATGAAAGACAGTTCAGCAGTTTCTTATAAAACTAATCTCACTCTTACCATAGGATCCAAAAATTGATCTTTGTTATTAACACAAGAGAGTTGGAAATTTACCTGCACATTGGTGTATACAGCAGCTTTCTTCATAATTGCCAAATTTTTTAATCAACTAAGATACTCTTCAATAGAATGGAGAAATAAATTGTGGTACATCCAGACAGTGGAATGTTATTCACCATTAAAATGAAATGAGCAATCAAGCCATGAAAAGACATGAGGGAGCTTACATGCATATTACTAAGTAAAAGAAACCAATCGGAATGGGCTACATGTAATGAGATTCCAACTGTATGACATTCTGAAAAAAGCAAACTGTGGAGGCAGTAATATCAGTGGTTGTCAGTGGTGGACAGGGACTGTAGAGTGATGAATAGGCAGAGCACAGAGGAATTTTAGGGCAGTAAAAACACTTGTATATAACACTGTATTGATAGATACATGTCATTGTACATTTGTTCAAACCAATATAATATACAACACCAAGAGTTAATCCTAAAGTAAACTATGCGTTTTGGGTAATTTTGATGTGTCAATGTAAGTTTGTCCTTAGTAGAAAATGTATCATCCTGGTTAGTGATGTTTATAATGGGGAAGGTTGTGCATATATGAGAGCAGGAAGTTTATGGGAAATCTCTGTACCTTCCTCTCAATTTTTCTGTGGACCTAAAATGTCTCTAATTTTTTTTTTAATTAAAGGTGCCAGTATAAAGGAAAATTTTCCACATGAGTAGTGTGTACAATTAAATAATTTAAAATAATGGTTGCAGTTTAGGTTAGAATGCTAAAGTGGATTTGTTGATTCAGAAACTGTGAAAAGTCTGAGCTTTTGCCTTTCTTGCCAAGACATAAGACCTCTGGAACAGAGATATACAGTTAATATATTTTTATGCCAAAAGCAGAAGCTGGAATAAATTTCTAGCCTCAAATCTCCATGCCCCAATCCTCTTGGAGCATTACAGAAAAGACCAAAGGTTACCTGTATATGCAGAAAAAGGTAAGAAGAGGTATTCTGCAATTAAGATATGCTTTTTATTTTAGTATTGTTAGTAACCTGTACATTCTTCCCTCTGGGGAAAGAAGTCTTACTTTTACTCTTGAATATGAGCAAATCATCTTCTAGGAGAGAAAAGTAAATTTATTACCCTTAAAAGACTTGGGAGAGGGGGAAATTCTGTCTTTATTACTGATCAGAAAATAAGTCTTGCCATTGACCTAATGGGAGATAGTATTTCAAGCTTCCAAGAATGTTTACATTGAAAACTTTCTTGAAAAGATAGTCAATGCCCTTTGCCCCTACAGGAACATGAAAAATTGTCTCTAATGTGAATCAAGTTTAGAAGCATAAATTCTTTGTAAGAGAGTTTACACTTCATCTTTTTAAATGTCCATTCCCACCCTAATTCATCTCAATCAACAATCATTTATTGAGTACTTATTATATTCCAGATATTTTAGATGTTTGGGATGCAATATAAATATTCATTTTTTAAGAAACCAAGATTATACATTGTGATAGAGCCAGCTAGCAAATAATTACAATATATGAATAAAGGTTATTATAAAAATATATACAGAATGCTAAAATCAGTAACCAAAGGGATTTTTAATTTTTAAGAAGAGAGGGAATAAGAAGGAAGAGACCGAAGGAAAGAATATCGACTACGAGACAGTTACAACTGTCTCTTTAACCCTGCTGGACTAAAAAGTGCCTGAAAAATTATGGCTTTGGAGAGAAGAGGATGTAGTCAAGGATATTTTTAAGATTATTTGGAAAAGCTTCAGTTCAGTCTCCACTGATTGACAGCTATGGTTGCCTGGAAACTAAGAACATTTAATGAGTATCCATTGTTTGGTAATCAAGCTTGATTTTATTCCAGGCAGACTAGAGATGGAGTTGAGCACTCAGGAATAGAAACACATAATTAGCAGAGGTACCAGGTATCCACAATTCATATTTCTCTTGGAAAGAAAAGTCTCTGGGGCAGAATTAGAACCATATTGGAGTGATTGGTGATGAGAAAATTCAGCCACTTAGTAGTGTTAGCTTTATTGTACTTATCAAAATTATTTCTGATAAATTACTATATCAGAAAAAGTATGTTTGGAGAAGCTTAGAGTATTAACATTTGCATATCATTTCTCCAGGTGAACATATAACAAAATAATAATGCAAATTAACTATTAGCACAGGTTCTTTGTAAGAATAATAGGTAAAAACTTTAAAATTTTGATACGTACATAGGCTGTAAATATCTTATCATTTATTTATTAAATTAAATATTTTGTATATTATATGCTTATATTAGGAACCTCTTATTATTTTGTTTTCACTTTCCTTATAGTATGTAAGAAATATAATTACTTATAATTATATAGTATATTATATATAGTAATTATATAGTAATAATTATTAATATGTCAGATATAGATTTTTTTAGGTACAATATATAGGAAATGCAATCAAGTACTAATTTTATCCATTAAGTTCATGGACTCTAAGGCAAAAATATAAAGATAGTTTGGGCTCAGACTGTTAAAACCACAAATATCTTATAAGAGAGTTAAAACTTTATTCTGTGGGCCATCTGCCCATTGCCCATCTATGCCACTAAATTAAGGGAAGTGTATATTTTCATATGAGGAGAATTGTCTCAGACTCTGACTATAATGTAAACATTATTCGCCGTTGATATTTTCATATAGGACATGGAGTAACATAGTAGATCCCTTCTTTTCTCTCTAAACTGTCCCCCACCATCTCCTTGAATCATGTTTATCAAAACACTCTGTGCTTTTTCAATATGTATTTGCATGAACTTATTTTAGTCAGTTCGAGGCAAAAGTCTTCTAGGATAATAAATGATGGTTTATATTTCTTAGAGATCGGATATGGGCCCTCAGAGAGAAGATACCATGTTATGAAATCTAAAAATGGTTTCCTGGATGTCAACTTAGACATCGTGACAAGCAATTTATGCTTGAAAGTAAATAATAAGATTGCTTCCAGTCAAATCCAGAATTTTTCTCAAAATACAGCTTTTGATCCACTCTAGGAACTTAACTAGAACTTAGAAAATCAAGACATCTGTCTTACCAGGTATGGAAGAGTTCTGTCCTAGAAACATGACCACAGACAACTCATTCTTAAAACTACATGGAAACTACATTCCATGTTCTAAAGTACTGGTTTATTTTCAAAATTATGGTATTTCTTTTAATTTAGAAAGATTTTAATGATCATGGAAATTGAGAAAATAAAAATTAAAGAGAGAGAAAATAAAAAAATCTTTTTACTAGATGCTGGGGAAAGAACATTATTTGGACTTTAGTTCAAATAATGGGAATTACTTCGCAAAGGGAGAGATATGGTGTGATATATTGTATATGTGTTTGGAGGTGTTATTTTTAAAATTATTAATATGTTTTACTGCTTTATGCTTTGCTTATTTAGCAAACTAGTAATGCAACAATTCTCTTATCAACCAGTTATATTATAAAACTGAAGCCTCATGTTGCCTAGTTTAGAAAAAAAACTAACACTTAAGTTATTTTCTTAGTTTCTTGATTCATACTCTCACATCACAAAGAAAGGGAAGGAGACAGAGTTGGCGTGAGTTAGAAGGCAAGATTTTATCATTGTTGTCACTGTGCTTGTTTTTGTTGTTTTTGTTTTCTGATTTTATTTTCCATGAGATATGCTGGCCTATTTATCTTTATGAATATTACCTAGTAAGTGTTAAAAGCAAAAAGAATGAGAACATTTAACTCACCTTCCTCACACTATTCCAGAATTTTACTTAGTGCTTTTGAATAATTTCCGTAGACCATGATTTGCCTCCACTCACTTCTCCAGCCTAGATGCTGGATATCTCTAGACAGCATTCTATCACTGTCTCCTTGCTACATATCCCCGAGGAAAAACATTACTGTGTTACTTTGGTCTTCTTTAATGTTTCTATTTTAGGCACAAGATATGTCAACAGATGAATTCAGTCTATTGCCCTAGAGATTTAGAACTGAGGTCATTTTTACTCACTCTTAGAGTTAATGGGGAATAATCTATGTAAATAGATTTGAAAAATTCTTGAGAAGTCTCTGAGGTCATTACTTTGCAAGGAGAATTTCAACAGAATGGAAAGCACCTAGTGTGAATTCTCGTCCTCTCTTCTTTAACTCAGGAAATTCATTAAGGAGAGAGTAAGCTTTGGTGTAAATTTTGGAAGGAGTACAGTTGAGTTCTGCTTTTCAAGTACCCTTGTTGTAATCAATGACTTATCTATGGAAAGAGTCGTCATTTGTATAGCAAGTTACCATGTTGGTTGAATTCGAATTGGTGCATGTGGATCTAGTTCTAGGTAACATAATTCAGGGAATTTTTGATTTTTGTTCTCTACAAACAGCACATTTATTCAATAAATATGTATTGTTACCCAGCAACATTCATGACAATTTGATGTGTGAGATTGTAGCCAACCAACTCCTTCAATAAAAGTAGCATGAATCTTTGAGTAATAATGAATGACCAGAGTTTAAACATGGCTTGACCAAGTGGCTTTAACATTCCCCTCAGTTTGATTAAATTTGAAACGAGTTTCTTCCTAAATGTAGGCCTCTGACCTTTCCTTTCTTATGGTATTTACTTTAGAAACCTCGTAAATTGTTTCTCTTCCCTTTGAGATGTATTATACTTAAAGCCTCCTGCCGGTTTCATAACCTGGGGCCATCTTTCTCAAGGACCTGGCTCTGGTGTCTGAGTTTTCCATAATAGGGACCCTGTCCTAGAATCTAGGATGGCTGGTCCCTAAATATTTCTTCTCAGATGTTGCCTGACTATCTCCTGTCCTCTAGTGGTAATCTGTAGAATTACTTCACCCTTATTTCAAGATTGAACCATCCGATATTGAAAATAATCATCCCAAATCTGGCAAAGGAAGTACAGAGAAAATAATTTTATGTTCTCTGAAACTATTTTAAAGAGTGATTTTTACTACAGATAGATTCTTCTAAATTTATCTTGGGTTCTGTACTGATCTGACCAGTTAGTAGCTTCATTAAATTGAAGGGATAAAATAATAAAATACAAGTAAAAAAGGATTAAAAAGAGGCAAACTTTATTGAGCATTTGTTGTGTATCAGGGACAGTGTTAAATGTTTCACATACATTCTTGCATCTAATAACAAGAAACTGTGAGGTAGATATAAATATGTATGTGATAGATAAAGACCCCCTGAGTTTTGGGGTGGTTAAGTGCTTTGTTCAAGATCATACAGCTAGCCAGTGAAATATTTGAAATCTGGCTCAAAAGTCTAACTCCAGAGTCCTTGCACTTAGCAACTATATATTCTTTATCTGTCAAAAGTACTATGAATAAAATTTTTCAGGTAGCAGTAGATTGTAGCAAAAGCCCAGATATTACCATTCCTTTGCCCTATATTTTTTCCTGATTGCCACTGTATTTCTCTGTTATACATTACCAACCTTCTTTAAAAAGTATCTAATGAGATAACCCACTTCTTCCCTTCCCATTTATTATTCAGTCACCTTCAGTCTGGCTCTGGCTCCAGACCAGTCTCCTGAAAAATACTTGTTAAGGTTACCAATGACCTATGTCAGGTGCCATGAAACAAGAATTATCTATGTAGATTTCCAGTGATCTTTACTGAAACTCTCAAGACTATTAAATCTAAAAGACTACTTACTTCTTTTTGGAATTGTTTTTCTTTTAATTTCCATTACATTATTATTTCAAATTTTTTTCCCTTCTTCCTCTTCTTCTTGTTCCTTTTCCCTCTTTCCCCCTTGATCTTCGGCTTCATATCAATAAAGCTTTTGGGTTTATTTTATAGACTCAAATCCTCTTGAATTTAGAAAGAAGGAATAAGTCAACATCACCTTGGACTCTTTTTCATTTTCATAGATTAAAGAGTAAAAATCCATTTGTCCATATTACAAGCAAACTTGTATCTCTATGAGGTCTTTATTCTTGAATCCATCTAAGTAATTGGCATCTTCATTCCAAAGTCTCATATTCATCTAAAATTAAATATATCAAATATTTATATTGGTTTTCCACACTAAATCACAATGTCTTCACCACACATTCTGTCTTATCTCAATAATTGCCAGATTTATCTGCCTGGCTCTTCAGACTAAAGCTTGGAGCTATGCTTTTCCCCATTTGCTTTTCCCTCCTCTCTAACATCTCATCTATTATATTTTCTTTGTCTCCTCTCTTTTCTCCAACTTCCCCTCCAACAGCATAACTCAGGACAGTCGTATCAATCTCCATAACAACTGCAATAACCATTTAATCCTCTCACTTGTTCTATGCCTAATTAATTCCACACCAGCCATTTAAAAAGACCTTCGTAATAGTCAAATACTATTATTTCAGTTATCTACTAAAAGTCTTTCTACAGCTTCTGGTTTTACACATAATAAAACCCAAAGCCTGCATAGCCCAACACAATTTGTGCCACATTCCCCTCCGTTCTCACCTTGTATAAAACCTCAGACACTTGTCTCCTTTCATTTCCTCACACATATCACATTCCTATGTCCAACCTTTGTTGGAAATTTGGTTCCTAAATCCTTATATCCTGACTAAGGCTAAAAAACAGCAACTTATATTGATTGCTATTTTAGGAATGATTTACCACCCCAAATGGTTTTCTTGTCCCAGAAAAGTGTTGCCATTCAGCTACTCATATCTAAATTCTTACTGATTTGCTATTTTATCCATATCAATTATCACCTTCCAATACAGTATATAATGTTCTTGGTAATTATGCTGCTTTTCTTGGTCAATTTTTCTCAGAATGTAAACCTCATGAGAGCAGGGATTCTTGTATGTTTTGTTCATTTATGTGACTACTCATAAAGAGGCTTTGCACATAGTAGAAGTACCATAATTATTTGATGAATGCATGACAAAACAAATGTGTCATTTTAAGAAATCTATATTAGAACAAGGAAACTAGAATATAGACTTTTGCTAAACCCGTTCTAAAGTCTGTCTACTTTTACTCAAATTATTTTATTTTCTCCGTTTAAAATGAATTTAAATTGTCTGGCATGAGAAATAACATGCGTTGTTTTATTTGGCAAGACACCTGTGGCCGTTATGTTTATTGTTCAATTTTGGTATGCTTTCTAGACATGTATTGAAACTAGAGGTTATAAAAAAAAATCAGATCTAACTCATGTTGAAGGAGTTAATCTGGACTGTCAACACATATTATTACATGAGCACAGTCTGAAGAGCATATGGAAAACATACTTTTATTATAAAATAAGATTGGTTAGAGCATACATTTCTGTTCACTGATGTAGCTCAAATATGCAAGCATTAAATTCCCAAATATGCAAGCTCTCAAATATGCAAGCATTGAATTCCCAGTTTTACTACGTTGGAAATTTTAACATACGAAGATTTAATTTTACCAAAATATTTCTTAAAACTCAACCAAAGACAAGATTTCTTATGTCTTAGAACTTGTACCATACTTGAAAGCTCAAATAGATTTAATTGGAACTCAATAAAGTCTTTTTATTTTAATTAGGTAATAGAATGACTTTCTACTTTAAGAAGAATAAAGTAAATGCATAAATTTATAGATGAGATATTTCAATGTCATTCAAATATTCTAATATTATTATTTTATATGTATTTCAAAGTTAACATAAAATATAGAGTTATTATGCTTTATTTACTTTCTTGTTCTTGGTTAGCTGATTAAATGTTCTTATAGAGAATTTGGAGAACATAATTAAAAAGCAAATGTGTATATAAGAAAATGTTTTCTGAACTCATTTTATTCTTGTATCATTAATTATTGTTGCTTTAACTATTAATTACAATATGTGTATTTCCAAGTATTCTGGTCCTGATTTCACTTTATCACATTATTTTCTTGAGATTCTTTGTATAAGCTAAATACTTAAAAGAAAATGAACACACATAGTTCATTTTGTAAATAATTTTATTTTTATTTTTTTAATTTATTGGGGTGACATTAGTTAATAAAATTATATAGGTTTCAACTGTACAATAATATGTCATGTGTATATTGTATTGTGTGTTCAACACCCAAAGTTAAATTTTCCGTCCATCACCATGTAGTTTATTTTAGAATTATCTTTTCCTGCTTTTAAGTTAAAAGTAACATTTTGTTTTGTTTAGTGTCCTATTATTCAAAAAAAAAAAAAACCTCTTTATGGACTTAGGAAATAGAACAGTGATTGTCCTATATTATTTCAATAATTTATTATATTTTTAAAGTTTCATTGATGTGTGATATATATTTATAAATTCAGAAGTTATAAGTGTACAGCACAATTAATTTTCACAAAGTGAACTTACCTGGGTCTCTGTCACCTAAGTAAGAGATAAAATATTATCTTCAGTGCAGGAGTCCTCTGTTTTGCATCCTGAACCCCATTCTAGTGACTGCCTGAAAGGCAACCATGTACCTGATTTCTAACCCCATGGTTTATATTTGTCTTTTTTTTATATAACTTTATAGAAATAAATCATCCAGTACAGACTCTTTATGAATATATTTTTATTCATTTGGGTTTACCTCTATAAATAGAAATGCTAGATCGTAAGGTGTGTAAATACTCACCGGTAGTAGAAACTATCGAATAATTTTCAAACTCATTTTATCAACTCAAATAGTATATGCAAGTTCCAGTTAATTCACGTTACCAAACAAGAAATATCGCGTGTATTTATAGCCAATTAAGTGAATGCGGAGTAGTATTTTATTGTAATTGAAATTTGTATTTTCTTATTGTCTAAATAATTGAGCACATTTTCATATGTCCATTTGCCATATACTTTTTTTTTTTTGGTTAAGAGCTTTTATTGAGAACCTTGCTCATTTTTCTATTGGTTTGGTTAATTTATTGATTGTAGAGTTTTTTTTCTATTCATTATACATGCTTTTGGATATAGCATATGGATGTGTGTGTATGAGTGTGTGTGTTTGTGCATGTGTGCATAGTATATAATTTCTCCTACTCTTGTTTCTTAATGAAAAACATTTTTTTTTAATTTAAATGAAATCCAACATTTTATAAGTCTAAGAAAATAAAAGCCATAGTTTTCTAGGATCCAGTTCAAGATATTACATTGCATTCAGTTGTCATGTTTCTCTAGTATATGCAAGTCTGACTATTATCTACTATTATTTTACTTAATTGTTCAACCCTAGTATAAGCAACTCTAGCATGTCAAGTAGTTTCTGAATTGTTAAGCTACAGCCCTTTCTGGGGTTTATTTTAGTGACTATTCTGAAAGTCCTCAGTTTTCTGATAGGTAGAAGTGTTTTATGGCTTTGTAGATTAACTAGCTCATTTTGACTTTTAGAGTGAAAGTAAAATGATGATCTCTTGCAATATATCTACATCTGAATTGTAAATCCTATTTTCTATTTTTTTATAAAGATGATTAACTCATAATTTTCCATTATTTCCTCCATTGTATGTATTTAAGGCTACTCTATTAAATATCACTATATCTGTCCTAGTTTTAACATGCAGGAGTTTTATAATTATTAAAATAAGATCTTATTTATATTATGATTTCTTTTTTGACCATAGACTATTTATAAATCTACATATTTAAATCCAATTTTAAGTAATTTTCTAGTTATCTGAGAGTGACTTTTAGCATAATTGCAGTGTCATAAGAGAATATATTCTGCATGATTTCAATTTTTTTATTTTCTTTTACTTTTTGATGAAGTTTACATTAAGTTTTTGTGTCTTATGTGTTTGGAAAGAGTGTTTACTGAATATTTGAGTTACAGAGCTTTATACATATTACTAAGGCAATTTTTATTAGTAATACTGTCTAATCCTTTATACTTTTACTGATCTTTTGTTTGCATGTTTTGTGTACCTCCAATAGAAGTATGTTTAAATCACTTTTTCTTTCTTTCTATGCTTTTTATATGTATTTGAAAACCATGCTATGAAGTACAGTATGTCTAGAATAAATAGGTTGCATTTTTCAATATTATAAATAATCCTCTTTTTCTATAGAAATTAAATTTTCTTGACATCTCTTATGTGTTATAGACACATTAGCTTTCTTTTGGATTGTACATTTATAAACCAATTTCCATTATTTTACTTTCAAACTTTCAGCATAACAAAACGTTAGATATATTTATTGTACATAGAAACATTTGGGTATTTATTTAGCAATCTGATTATATTTAGAGCATTAGTGCATTTACACTTAATATAATTTCTTATTTATAATGTGCTTTTTAAATTGTTTCACCTGATATATCGGCCCACTTCCTCATGTCTTGAAATTTTTATTATTTTCAGCTTTCTATTTTTTATTGTGTATGTTTAATAATTTTCTAAAAATTGAAACTTTCATCCTTGGTTTGGAAAGAAAAATATTAATGGACAATTTTACACTTTTGTAATTCCAAAAAAATACCAGGAATTTAAAACATTTTAACTCCATTTGCCTCTCATTTGATTCTGCTTCTTTCCAATGCTTCAATTCTTCACCCACTTCATCTGATTCCTTGAGGATAGTACTCACTTCAAGGTGACTATGTTAACTTCATAAATATTTATGTGCAAACGTCTTTAAGCTAATTAATGCATCACTACTTCTGGCAACATAAGAATTTAAAAGTTATAGATTATTTTTTATCAAAAAAGCAAAGAAAAAAGAAAAAAGAATTATTTATGTGTGGATCTAAGTTTCAGAATTTCATACATAATTTTAGTATATTGAATAGTATGCTTATGAAGACAGATCTTTTTTAAAAATAGCATTCTACTATAATTTTTTATTGTTCAGGAACACTGAGCTCCTGTGGTTTTTTTTTTTCCATTTTAATATATGTCAGTAGTCTTCTCTCCATTTCTCCCATCATTCACATTTGCACCTCTAATTCTCAACACCGTACAAGTCAGTGATCACATTTCACCAAGTAAACTCCCTATTTCCTTCTTAAAACTTATTTTGTTCTTTTAATTTGTTCTGCATCTTCTGCTGTTCAAAAGTCTAATAAGTTTTTACATGTTATACTACAAAATCCTCTCAATTTTTGCTTTGATTTTCCTCTATAATAGATATATTTATTTAAAATGCTGATAGCAAGTGCCTTCACTTGGATCAAACTCTACAAATAAAATCACCTTCATTACCATAAAATAAAGCACAACCATCACATAATATTGAATGCCTTCCATAAGCTGGTCTTTGCCCAACTTTCTAGCCTCATATTTTTTCCACTCTCTCTTTTGCATTTTATTTTATAGCAACACTCTAACTAAGCTCATAGGCTTTGTCCAATCATTCATGAATTATGAATAAAGAAAAGAAGGATGAAGGAAAAAAGAAGTAAGAAATGAGAAATGGATGCTTCATGAATTATGCTCAGTATAGTTATATTACAGTAGATGTTTTAAGAAAATAAATATAAGAGTTTTGAAATGGAACACCTAGGAAAATACTACATGCCAATGTCCATATGGAAAATAAAACAGGACCATTTGAGATGAAAACATATTCAAATCTTTAAAAACAGTCTCTGTGAATTTTAGTGATCAGTTATTAAGATCATTACATAATCAGTGTTATTGCAATTATTTTTACTGAATAGTCATACTGTTTATTTTCTGTATAATTTCTTTCTAAAAAGGAGGCAAATTTACCAGTCTCCTATGTGAATCTGACATCTGCCTATTGCTTGGAATATTTTTTTAACTTGCTTTCATAAATTACCAAATATTTCTTTCCTGTGAGAGAAGAAACTTCCCCAGAATATAATTTTACTTCTGTTGTAGTATAAATAGTAGACTCCATGGCCCTCTACTGCAGGATATTGAGATGGCATGGAATTAATTTTAAGGAAATTATTTAAGATGCTTAACTTTTGCAAAGATCAGAATAATTTATTGTAGCAATTTTGAGATTGAATTATGACCCTGAAACACTAATCTTATAAATGTGTTTCATAGATATGTTTTAAAATAAAATATTGGGTTTTTCTGGTCTGAATTTTAAATAACTTCATTTTTTTTTCTTCTTTTTTGGCACGGGGGAGTGGGGTAGTGGTGTATTATGTGTTCATTGTAAATAATTCCAATAGCACAGAAAAGTTTTAAAGAAATTACCTGAGTTCCCAGTCAGTTTGGTAATTATTAGATATATTTTCACAGTTTAGGGCAGGCTACTTTGGGGTATTTCTTCCGTTTCTCAGGTAGGTATTTCGTTTTTTTTTCATGAGCATAAACAGGTGTACCAGCATTTGGTAACTTGCCTTGGGTGTATTGAAATTGAGAAAGAGAACAACTGTTTCATTGGTACAGATTAGAAAGGGTTTACTCATGGTGTCAGAAAGAGTAGTTATGAATCCTTGATCATGATGGCTTCTTCAGGTTTTCAGCTCAGTTTTCTTCATAGCTGAACCTAAGAACATTGGTCCACAGAAAGAAGCAGAGATACAAAATCAAAAGCCTAGAAGAGATGGACATCAAGATAATCTAATCAAAGAGATGTTTCAAAAATTTTTTCTTTTATTTACTTTGGAATTATCTGGTAATCTTACAGATGAGAGATATTGTGATCTCTAAAAAATCCTTGATATAGAAATAGTCCTCCTAATAAATTTGAGAATTTAATAGACTATATCTAGAAATGTGCATTTCTATATATTGGAAGTTTTCTTAAATTAAATCTGATAATGTAAAATTTTTATTTTTAATAAAATTTTACATGTATAGCCGAATATTCTCTAAGCACATTTATTTTTATTATATTAGCACAGGTATACTGATATTCTTTATCCTCAAGGACACTCTAATTTATAGTTCTTTATTTATATAGAAATTTATCCAACACTTACCTTGGTGACATTCATAAACCTTCTGGACTATCTTGAAATACTACCAGATTATCAACTAATTCTGCTAATGGGGTCCCTGAGATCTAAAATGATAAGGTTAATGTGCTCCATAATAAGATTTATATGAAAATCGGCCTATGGCGAATAGAATAATTTAACCTTTCAAGATCACTCTAGGATATACAGTTCTAGAAATGTTTTATTAGGCAAAATATCACTAAAAATTGTTTCTAAGATATGTTAAATGTAGTGTGGCTTTTGTTATGTCTGAATAGCCCCTTACAGACTTAACTATTTCTCAGATAATAACTATAAATTTCAGATAATTTTTAAAAATAATAATAATCTGAATGGTCTACATGATAAACAAAAGGAGACAAAGTTTTGAGTTTAATAAAAGTTTAAAAAAAGAGAATTACATGATTTGAGAACAAAGTTCATATTTCTCAGTTATTGAATAGGACAAGAGAGAGCAGGCCACAGTTGTTGCATAGGACAAAAACAATAAAAAGTTTACTAATTGAAAATAAAAATGTATTGGACAAATTAAATTTTAGATTACATATTACAGAAGAGATCATTTTCGAAATGTAATGTAGGTCTGAAGTAAGTTAAACTGAGTGAGGGGAAAAGGATAAAATTAAAATGTGAAAGGGAAAAAAAGATTGAAAGGGAAGGTGGTTAAAACTTTTGCTTCAGGATAAGTTGCCGGAACGTGGTGTTTTCACTAGGAAAAAGAAGTCTATGTTAATTAAAATTTGAAAAGGGGAAAAATATTTTCTTGGTAGATTTCCCTCTCTAGAACCTACAATTTCTTGGAAAATACCATTAAGAGCTTCTATGATTCTTTTAAATATAAAATACCAGTACACAGAGGAAAATAAAAACTAAGAGTGAAAATAGATAAATGGAAAAAAATTGTACAAACAATGGAGAATTGTTGAAGCAGTATATATATTTCAGAAAATGGAGGTAGAAAGGTATAATTTATAAAGCCAATATAAAAAAAAGTGAATATATAACAAGGTATAATTATAAGATACATGTTCTACATAAACATAGACACAAAACCCTTAATAACATATTGTATTCAATAATATATAAAAATTAAGATACATTTGCAAACATATTGGAGACATCTAAAAAATCCTATGACTAACATTGTACTTTATAGTTAAAGATTGAATTATGTTTCTCTATAATCAGGAATATGGCAAAGAAGCCCACTCTCATTACTTCTACTAAGCATTTATCAAATGACAAAACTAAAGCAATTAGTAACAAGTGTGATGTCCTTTATTCAAGATAAAACAATTCATGAATTGGAGGATTACAAACAATGTACTGTTCCACAGAGATTTGAGGACAAGAGCAAGTTTTATAGAGCATTAGAAGAGGCAATGAGGAATTGGGGAATGATTGTCTGGCAGGTGGGGATTTCCTTATGAGGATAATGAGTACTATTTTCTAAGATAAGCTGAGGTTAGCTAAAGCTAAGTTGGAGTACTGTGATGCGTGTATGTTAGGTTTCTTTGGTGTTCCTGTAAGTGCAGGTTGATTAAAGTTTAAATTTGTGACAGGTCAAGCTGTTGAAGCAGCTTCCATTTTGTGAGTCCAGATAAATAAATAAATTTTATCACATTATACTGGTCAAACTGGTCAGTGAGATAAGATCAAAACAAACAAACAAAAAGAACATAAAAGTTATAAAGGTAAAAAAGAAAGAAAACTATTCGCAGTTATATTTGCTTACATAGAAAAAAATCTGAAAATCTATAAAATAGAACTAATAAGTGAATTTAGCATAGTTCAGAAAAAAAGTCAATATATTCAAGTCAATTATAGTTTTATATGCTGGCTATAATAAAAAAAAATGTAACAGAAAAATCTATTCCAAATAACACCTAAAAAACAAAATTCTTAGAAACAAATTTAATAAAAGATGTATAACATCTCAACTTAAAATAAAGATTATAAAACACTGTTTAGAAAACTTTTTAAAAATCTAAATAAATGAAGAGGTACTTCGTGATTGGTAAACTTAAAACTGAAAGATAGCAATTCCTCTCAAATCAAACTACAGATTTATTGATATCAAAATGCCAATTATATTGATTCTTCTTCAAGCTGATTTTGTGTCATGTACATTATTTTAATTCTTAATTTTTATTTATTTTAAAAAACTTTTAAATTCATAATAATTTTAGATTTACAGAAAAGTATCAAAAAATTACAAAAAGCTCCCCTGTAGACCACATCCAATTTTTCTTATGGTTAACAACTTACATTACAAAAGGTTTTGGCCACCAATTCCAATGTGTGGAAAAGGAGGTCAGTTCCCACACACCAATAAGAAATTCTCCAATACCAGTTGGGGTGTCCTACAGTGAATCTACAGTTCACTTTGAGAGGAATTGCTGCCTTTACAGTGTTAAGTCTACCAATAAGTTTAACTCAGTTCTGACACTATCTACCTAGAGATAGACCCCACAGATTAAGGAGTCAGTCCTACAAAACTAACCCCCATCCCCAATTCAGATGCCAGTATGGTAACAAAAACATTAAAACTTAATACTAGTGAAAGAGTAAAAGGATGCTTATAGCAAAATTTAGTAACCTAAACACAATATTAGAGAAGAAAAATGGCTGAAAAATACTGAGCAAAACATCCAATGTAAGGAATTACTCAAGGAATAACAGGATAAATGCTTATAAAAGAAGTAATTCTTAAAAAGTATCAAAGAACACATTAATGAAATGGAAAAGAGTAAAAATACAATCAACAAAATCAAATATTCTTTTTGTTTTGGAAAGAAAAAATAAAACTTTTTCAGACTAATCTTGGAAAAAACTAAGGAGAATCAATTACATTAAAATGGAAATGTAAAGGGTGAAGTTATAAATATTGCAAAGATAAAAACAATAACAAACATAAAGCACAAAAAAACAGAAAAATTAATGAGAACATTTTTATTATTAATTATAATACACAGACTTAAAAGTAAAAATAATACTGATAGGAAAACTTTTGAATCTGCACTATCCCCCCATTCACTACAAAGACTTCCGGAGCAATGACCAGGAATTTCCAGTGGTCTCTTTTTATTTTTTTTGTGTTTCTGAACCGAGTACTCTGAAACTGCCATCCACTGATTAGATGTGGTTTTTAGTGATGGTAACATTCTTCAGATTACAGTGTTGAATTTCTTAATGGAATAATAAATCTCAGAATCTTAAAATTATAAATCGAAATTTTTCCTTTCTGTAATTTTGTAATCTGGAACGACGAAATGATGGGAGGGAAATACTATAAGGGGAGACTAAAAAATATACATAATACATTTTTTTAACCCTTACAATCTATTTATAAATGTATGTTTTTCTCCTGAGTGAAGCATGGCTGGTACATCGTGTCGTTGTCTTGGTAGGAAGGGTTATGTGACCAAAAAAATTTGTTCAGTGTCTGTCTTAATCAGTTAGGGCTGCTATAATAAAATTTCATAGACTAAGTAGCTTAAACGACAAACGTTCATTTCTCATAGTTCTGAAAACTGGAAAGTCCAAGGTCAAGGTGACTGCAGATCCTGTCTGGTGATCCTCATTCATAGATGGCCATCTTCTCATCATATCCTTAAGTGGCAGGACAGAGCAAATAAGCAAGCTATTATGTCTCTTTTCATAAGGGTACTAACTCCATTTGTGAGGTCTCCCCTCACATGACCTAGTCACCTCCCAAAGGCCCAAGCTCATAATACCATCACACTGCGGGTTAGGATTTCAGGGTATGATAATTGTGGAGACACAAACTTTCTGTCCGTAGTATAGACTTAGAGTAAAATTAACTCCACTATCACCTAACCTTTTTTTTTTTTTTGGTGGGGAGGCGGTGGTGGTAAGAAGCATTCCCTGAGTCTGAGAAACCAAAAAAGTTCTATAAAGTGAAGATGTTTTAATATATAGAAGTATAATTATTATCTAATCATTTACATATTTCACATATCCATTTAGCACTCCTCACAGAAAATCATAACATTTTGACAACCCAGTTTAAATTTTATGATGACCACTTTTTTCTTACTGAAAGTTTTTTTTAATTTTTTTTCCTGATCATACAAGCAACATACATTAATTATAAAAAAATACATAGGAGATATAAAAGCACAAGGAAAAAAAAGTCATATGTAATTCAAATCAAACATAATTTCTATTAACATTTTGGTATGTGTCATCCTTTTTTTTCCCTGCATGTATGCATATATGTGTATGAGTGTATGTGCAAGCAAATAGCAAATGCGTTGATGGCCATTTCTTGATTATAGAAAATGGTAAACAATGAATAAAACCAGTTTCTTCTGAAGATTTATATAGATTAAATAGAGTTTAAATGCATTGAGATAAAAATTTAAAAATATAGGAAACGATTAACTTTATAGATAATTCTGCTATTCTATTATTCAAATTGATCACTATTCGTGCAGTTTTACTCCTTTTGTCTTCAAATCATTTTTCTACATTAGAAAAGCAATACCATTCATGCATAAATTGTGTATGCACCTACAGATCTGCAGGCAATGCTTTTTTAAATATGCATCTTCATTTAAGTCTCATAACATTTCGCTTAAGTTGTTGAACTTTGTAGTCTGTAATTATCTTAAAATGAGTCATGCCTCTGTCTTCATTGGTTAATCCCTTGCTAAGTTACAAAAAAAGACTTATGAACATTATTAAGCTAAATTTACAGTTTTTTTCTTTTCAAAAAGCAAGCAGAGTGACTGTCCCTCCTCTGTGCTTCCATAGCACCTAATACAGTCCACTTTTTTTCATTTTAGCACTTATCTCACTGCTGTAATTATTTGTGTGCATTTCTCTCCCATTAAATAATGATCCCATTAAAGCAATGCTCATTTCTCATTCCTGGCACCTAGCAAAATTCTTGCATATAGTAGATTTCAGGAAATAATTGTTAAATGAATAAAAACCCTTTTATATTACTTTCATCAGCTTTAATGTCACAATTTGTACAGCAATGTTGACAGAATGATCTGCTTTCATTGTTATCTATAGAGATTTCACAGCTGCTATACATATATTGAAACATCCTTAGGTTTAGCAACCTCTACATAAATTTACAAATCATTAGAAAATACATCATAGTATTTGTGAGTTGCCTAGGTAAAGAACACATTCACAATGGCTAACAGATTTCTAATTTGGTCTTTGTCAACATCGAAAGAAATAGGCCAGTAGTCATTTTATAATATATACATGTATCAAATCATCAGGCTATAAACTTTAAACATACACAATGTTATATACCAATTATATTTCAATGAACCTGAAAAAAAAGATGTTTAAGAAAAAAAAAAGAGATCAGAACATTTCTGCAGCACACTCAGAAAGTCACATTGAATCTTCTTTACTGAGATCAGAAAATCTTTACATTTTGAGAACTATAATGGAAGATAATGGACACTAATATCTGGTGAATCTTTGTTCTGTAGAAAAGGTAAAAAAAATTATTTTAAAACAAATGCATTAATTTCGTTAACCTGTTTAAAATTATGTTGTGCATAGCCTGCACAAGTCGTGCTCATTAAAAACTAGAATAGTCGTCTGCACAGCTTTCTATTAGGATATATGTGTTTTAACTAATTGTTGGCCTCTTTAGATTCTGCGAGTGCTCTTTAAGCATCTTTAAGCTTTCTACTGGAGCTACTACCAGACTGTGTGTCATATTCTATTGATGATCTATTCAATTTTGATTTATAAATATTTCTTATATATATTCTTATTTCTGGTACAGAGGTCCCCAAAACACTTGGTTTTTCCTAAGTGATGAGAGAGATAAAAAATGTATTTTCTTATATTAATGAGGTGATTTTTGGACTCCACCTAAGGATGGGGACTGCTGCCAGGAAAATAGACCAGGTGATTAGAGGGTTGGAACTTTCAGTCACCCCACCCAGTCTCAGGGGAGGAGAGGCTGGAGGTTGAATAGACCCTAGTGGCCAATGATTTAATCAACCATGCCTACATATTGAAGCCTCCATAAAATCGCCAAAGAACCTGGTTTGGTGAGCTCCTAGTTGGTGAACATGTGGAGATACTAGGGGAATGGTGCACTCAGAGAAGGTATGGCAGCTCTGTGCCCATCCCTTGCCCTATGCATCTCTTCCATCTAGCTGGAGTTACATCCTTTTATAATAAACTGGTGATCTAGTAAGCAAAATGTTTCTCTGAGTTTTGTGAGCTACTCTAGCAAATTAATTGAACCTGAGGAAGAGGTCATGGGAATCTCTTATTTATAGCCAGGCAGTCAGAAGTACAGGTAGCAACGTAGACTTGAGGTTGGAATCCTGAGTTGGAGGGGTCATTGGCACCTCCAATATATACCTAGAAGGTGAGAAGCATGGGTGATAACCTGAGTTTACAAATGGCATCCGAAGTGGGTGTGAGGAGCAGCTTTGTAAATCTGAACCCTTAACCCGAGTAATCTGACACTATCTCCAGGGAAATAGACATCAGACTCCAGTTGAATTGTAGGGATATCCACTTGGTGTTCAGAGGCTCTTGGCAGTGTAGGAAATAACCACCCCCTCAAAGGTTACAATTGGCTCCAGAAATCCTAAAGATCTGCAATGGTGGCAACTTAATTCTTAATTCTCAGAATTATAACATTGTATCTCATCTTAAAGAATCTAGCTAAATTTTACAATAGTCCAGAAATAGCCTGCAGCATTTTAAGACTATATATGGCAGAAAAAAAAATAGTATGTGTGATTTTTCATAATCTGAGAAGGCTTGGCTCTGATGTAATTTATAATGACATTGTGTGAAGAGAGACCAAAGGGAACTGGTCTCTCTTTGGGAGCTTTAAGTTCCCAAAAGCTATTTAGCTCTAGAGTCGAAGCTGGAAAATATATCTGAGTTAAAAGTACAGAATGAAATTATATGAGTCAAATTTAGCTTTAGAGTCATTAACATAAAATCAGTTCTAGTTGATTTGAAATAGTCAAAAATAGGAGGCACAGATAATATAGAATGTTTGGAGTTAGGCTCCAGGAAATAATAGTTTACTATTGTCTGCTACCTCTATAGCTTGAAATACACAAAAGAAGAAACCCAGCCTGAATTAATGTATTGGAAAGAGCCTGCCAAAGAGAACTCAACATAGCAAATGAAAGTGCAAAGCATTTCAACCAAGGTAGAGAACTCCTGCAGCTCCTTAATTTCCAGATTGACATATTTATTTGGGAGCTACATAAATATTTTAAACCTCTGTTTTTGTTTTTAAAACCCTCAGTTTTTCATATTCTAGGTAAAAATTGCCAAAAGCCATTATGACTCTCAAGCCAGAGATTTAAGAATCATCCTTGGTTCCTCCAACCCCTTCACTTCAACACATCATCTTCTCTCTGTTTCATATGATTCCATTCTAGTCGCCTGTATCATCTCACCTACACCACTCAGCTGGTCACCCGAGCAGTTTCTCTATTTCTGTCTTGCCTCTCTCCCATCTTTTCTTCAAAAGGAAGCCAGCATAATTTCTACAATCACAAATTTACTCATTAAATCAATTGGACACCTTCTAAATGAATTAAAAAACAAAACAAAACAAACAAACAAAAAAACAACTCAGTACAGTTCATAGCAACTTGTGTGACCTGACTCAATTATCTCTACAAAATTTGTCTTGTGATGTTCCTTCCTCGTGAACAAGTCTTTATTTTCAAATTCTTCAAGATGACAATCTTTATCTTCCACGGTCTTTTGTTTTGTTTTGTTTCATTTTGTTTTGTTTCGTTTTGTTTTCTTTTCTTTTCAAATATATCACATATAAAATTCACTATTTTAAAATGCATACGTTGGTGATTTGGACCATTCACAAGGTTATACAACCATTACCACTGTATAATTGCAGAAAATTTTTTATCACCTTAGAACAAATCCTGTACCCACTGGCAGTCACTCCCTGTTACTCACTACTCCCAACCTCTGACAGCCACTGATTCAGTTTCTGTTCAAACATTTCATATAAATGGAATCATAAAGTCTGTGACCTATTGTGTCTGACTTCTTTTACTTAGCCTACTGTTTTTAATGTCCATCCATATTAAATATATCAGTACTTTATTCTTTTTGTAGCTGAATAATATTCCATTGTATATGGATATACCACTTTTGTTAATTCATTGGATAGTTGATGGAAATTTGGGTTACTTTCACTTTTGGGCTATGATGAATAATGTTGTTATAAACATTCATGTGCATGCTTTTTTGTGTGGGCATATGTTTTCATTTCTCTTGGGTATATACTAAGGTGTAAAACTGCTGTCTTATGTGGGAAATCAACATTTAGCTTTTTGAGTTCCACAGTAAATATTTCCATAGCAGAGGCACCAGTTTATATCCCATAATGAATGAAGGTTCAATTTCTCCATGTCCTCATCAACTCTTGGTATTGTTCTTTATTCTTCTTATTATAGCCATGCTAATTGGTGAGAAGTTGTATCTCAGTTGTGGTTTAATTTGCATTTCAATAAACACTAAGGAAATTAAGTATCTTTTCACACTTTTATTGGCTGTTTGTATACCTTCCTTGAAGAAATATTTATTTAGATCATTTACTCATTTTTTAATAATAATAAACCAGTAATATAAATAAAATGTTTCTCTGCATTCGAACCACAAATTATCAAACTCAAGGAGGGGGTCATGGGTACCCCCAATTTGCAGCTAAGTCCAACAGAAGTGAGGGTAGCCTGGGGACCTACTACTTGCACTTGGTGTCTGAAGTGGAGGCATTTTTGTGGGGCTGATCCATTAACTTGTAGGATCTGCTAACTCCAGGTGGTTAGTGTTTGTGTTCAGGAGAGCAGGAGCATTGCTTAGTGTGAGAAAAATAAAAAAACACACATTTGCTTACAGAAATATTCTCTGAGTAGAAAAACAGAGTTTTTTACACACAGACACACACACACACACACACACACACACACACACACACACCATTACCACCATCACCGTCATCACCACATCAGTCTGGCTATAAACTAGACCAAGAAGAAATTATAAAATAAGAGTTAAAGACAGTTTTAAACAGTGGCAAAATTCTTGGTCTTTCTACATCATATAGCCAGTTTGATAGTCTGAATGGTCTAATACTCAATTGAATAAAGTAGTAAAATTATTTACGTTTCTTTATTATAACAACTCATAGAATCTCACAGTTTCTTATTAGGATACAGAAAAAAAGAAAAAAATTCTTTGATTTGTAACATAAATTAAAACACTTTCAAATAATCAAATTAATTCAAAGAAATTAGTAATGTGGATTTATTGTTATTTTAGAACTCCCATTCATTAGGGAACCTAATAAGCTACATTTTTTATTATTTTATTTACTATATTGCATACTGCCTTGAAATCCCAGTGAATATATGGTGTAGATTTAGCATAGTAGACCAAATAACAGGTTACAAACAAACCATCTAAATCAGGGATTTAAATGTAAGCTGGCGGGTAGAGTAAATACCAAGAAGGCATTTGGAATATCTCCACCAATCTCAGGCAAACACGAGTCTCCATCTGATACATTTGACTGATTTTATAAGGCTGTTCTTTGTTTAAACTTCCCCTCAGTGAACAGTAGGTTTAACTGGAATTCTCCTTCCTACGCTCACCTTTACAGAGCAGGAAGGGCAGCTGCTTATACAAGGAGGCAATTCTGTGGCCGAAAGTGAGGATTTGGGGCAAGCAGGTAAAGTATGAATTCCCCGTTTATAAACCATAACAATTACTGCAATACAATTGAGAAGATCTCCAGTGTGTCTTGAAAATACTTCCCAGAAGAAGTGTCTCATTAGGAGGAGAATGAATGATTTCACTGTCTAAACTCTGGCTTAAAAAAAAATCACCCTCTTTCTTCAGAGTGCCTGATTTCTTCAAAGACCAATCACCACCTGGCCATATTATTGGAATGTTGATGAGTTATAGGAGTTTTCCTTCCTGACATCTTTGGCTGAAACTATATGAAAAGTGATATTCTAGTGCTAGGGAACAAGCTGCAAGTGAACCACTCCAGGATTTAACATTTAGTAGGACAGACAGATATGCGAGCAAATAGTTTTAATACAGTATTATATCAAATATCTATTAGCATACAGGTTGTCATGTGAAAAAATGGAACTCTACCTAACTGTGCTAAAAATCCAATGGATTAATAATTCTCTATTCTGCAGTTAATTCAATCAAATCATGCTCATAATCTGAGTTTGTGAAAGAAAATGTCTTTTTATTTTTATGAACCTTGGTATACATAATTGCCTTCTGCTTTTCAATTTTACTCTCCTATATACAATAGATGTCACTAAGTAAAAATTGCAGGAACGGTACATAACATCGATGCTCATCAATGAGGAGATGAACTAAATAGGTTGACAACTCCTTAATTATACTGATGAATAAAATAAATAAGTTTTTAAAACTAATTAACTTTTAAGTTACAGATAATAATTCTAACTTTTGTTACATTTACTCTAATGCCCGAGGCACTTGGCATAACTAAAAATAAAATATATTGTTGTTAATCAGACTGGTAAACATGCTGTTACCTTTCCACTAATTTTTAGAGAATGTTAATTAGAGAACTTGTTGCAAAAATACTTAATGAGTTCTCATGTGAAGTGGAAATCCTAAGTGTCTTCTTTTTGTGCCTTAATACAGACTTGATTAGCAGCTCCAAGGTAATTATGTTCTAAAGTACTAAAGCAAGAATATCGGAAAGAGGTACTTTTTAGATTGTTACTAATAAAAAATATGTAAAAGAAATCTTTCAAAGATATAATGTATTAGAGAGAATGTAATTTTGGCAAAATATGCAAGTAGACTTGAACTGGATTAATTCTAAATACATTTTATTCCGATTTTAGACATGATGTGGTTAATATAAGTATTTAGATATACTAAATCTTTTACGACAAATGTCAGTTTATTTGATGCTATTTATAAGGAAATACAAACTTACTATATACTGCTAACTGAAAGGCTCATTCCTACTTTACATACATGGTAAGTACTGTTCAAGGTCAAGTTCATCAAGAGTCTGCCATGAATTCCAATCTCTAATTTTCACCTTTGTGTGTTGTCTCAACTAAAACCAGTAGTTCCATTTTGTGTGTATCATGACTATTGTTCCATGAGGTATTTAGAACATGAACATTCTAAATTACATTTAAAATGTTGGATATATGAATAAATACAAATACATACATAAGTGATAGTCACATTTTAAAGAATGGCATTAAGATGCAGTTACCCAGCATCAAGCTGAAGAAGTAAGCCATAATAGTATATTCTTCTTTATCGTCCTTTAGAACTTTATTAGGTAAATATTAGATTTTCTTTATTTCCCGTAGCTCATGATTTTTTTTTTCTATCTCAGCTATCTACTGCATTTCCCCCCTCCCACATCTATCACTAATTAATTGTAGCTTCATCTCTGTCTAATCTGATATCAAAAAATGCAGCAGTCCAACCTTACTTTGGGGTTAAGGTCACCATTCCACTCATCAGACACAATTAGGATTTGACCTAATACTAAATTTATGTAGCTTTACCGATGGATACAAAGCAGTATTTACAATAGGTGCAAATTCCTCGTCTTTTTGCGAGACCCAAAAGCTAAACAGTACATAGCTTCTTTTGCCTCCTCATCCACACAGGCTGCACACACCAGAAATGAAACAGGCATAATATTCAGATGATGTTCTGTTTTTCCAGAAAGAATTCACATTCATATATCTGTCATCCGAGCATTGTGCCATAGCAATCTTAGACCACCTTAATCCTTTCAGAGGTTGAACAGATTTGAATCAGATTTTCAAGTTCCTGAGAGGAGTGAAATATTTAAGGTTTACTGTTATTCTTAGGATTTATTCACTAAGTTCTGCTATCCTTAATTAGTCCTAAACCCCATGATGATATATTCGTTTATGGATCTCACTGGGCTGTATGTTGTCTCTGTAGTTCTTTCTAGTTGTATTTTTAAGTTCATTACAATGGTAGCTGTGAAAATTCCGAGTCTTGAACTTAAGTTGTTTTGCCAAGAAAACATTTATATTAACTTTTTGCATGTTATTTGTGAGCACTGACAACCTATGATCACTCAGAAATATTTTTTTTAAGTGTAGAGAGATGTTCCAAACTGGAGAGTATATTTCCAAGGAATGGTCTTTTGACACTGAATTCTCAGTGAGTGATTTTGTTTTGTTGTGTTTTGTTTTTCTCTCTCTTCAGCATCAGACATCTACAAGCTGACTAGTATTTTATCATATTTTTCAAGAATATGATACATAAGCAAATTTTAAACACAAGAATTTGAACTGAAGAGAATCAGTTTAGATTAAAAGAATCATAAAGTCATAAGGATAAAAGTGGATCTGGAGAGAATTACCTGGATACCTTTAATAATGGGGTGGTAAAGTAGAAATTAACTAGCTTTTGCTGCTTAGAATAAAATAGGAAGATGTTAGACTAAAGTTCAAATTCCTCAACTAGTTTTCTTGTCTTGTGCTAGGATTCAGTTTACAAAATTTCAATTTGGTTTGGCTATTGTTCTTTCTCCTGCATTAAATATAAAACAAATGGTCTCATTAAACATATTTAATATGTAAAAAATATTTAAAAAGTCAGCAATTTAAAAATGTAGAAATATAAAAATTTAAGGAGTATCTGTTGTGAATCAACTTGGGCAACTATCATTAGGATTCCAATACTAGATCTTTCTCATTAAGGTGTTTATTGCTACCTATATAGACACTAAATAACTAAGATAATAAAGATTGGTGAAACTATAAGCAACAGCTGTAAGTAGTAAATACTGCCATGAGATGATTGGTTACATTTTATCATACCCAAAATATAACTTCCTCATAGGGTTTTTTCTTGTCTATCATTGCAAAACATAAAACTTAAAATGTACTATCTTTTAAACAATATATAATATATCTATATAATTACATACTAGGAGTATAAAATAGAGCAATAGTCTTAGAAGTCTGTCAGCCTATAGGTACCATCATCTATAAGATATTGTGTTTTTCCTTTTACTGTTTTCATAATCTTTGTCCTCCTCTGCTAGTTACATTATTTCCTTGAGTAGATGATACACATATGAAGCAAAACCATTTTTTTCTGAGTTATTTTTAGCAATTTTTTTTGTCTTGTTAAATTGTTAAGTAATCAGAGAGATTATATGGGAAATTATCCAATTTTGTTTTTGTTTTCGTTGTTGTTATTTTTGTTTTTATAATATAGTGAGTATTTTAATAAAGTTATTAACATGATAATTTGCCCAGCCTCAGATTATCAACTGTCCATTCCCCAAAAGGATTCCTGAAAAACTTGTTGAACAAACAAAGCTGAGTTTATAAAACCTATACATGTAATAGAGGTCAGAACCTTGGAATGTCTCAGACTGTGTGATTTTACAGTGAAATTTGCAAAAGAGAGAGCTGTTTGGGATTGCGCCTAGTTTAAAGCGTAATCATTTTGAATTGATATACACAGTGAAGTACGGATCTTGAAGAAATAATTGATGAGCGATCTGTTAATTTTGATAGATAAGCTAGTTTAGTTGGTTCATTGTCTTATGTTATAGGAGAAACTATTTTCTAATGCAAGAAACTAAGCCTGTTATCATATTTGCCATTTCTCAGTATTGTTTTTGCATGGGCTAAAAACATATATCTTTTTCTAGTATTATTTAACATGAGGAAAGGAAAATATGTTTGTTCTCAGTATGGCTGAAAATCGTTATGTTGGTTTCAGCACTAAGGACCTTCAGCTTCATTGTCCTTGCTTCAAGGGACCAAAAGAAACAATCTTCTTAATCTTTAAACTTCTGATTTTATTTTTTGTCCTGCTATAAAATTGTTCTAGAAATCCATCCACTCTTGGGATTCATACCTAATTAACCCAACTAAAATTTTATTTCTCCTACTGAGTTTCCCCTTAGCATTTACTAACGTAGTTTAGACTACATTATTTTGCTCATACTTTGCTGTGTTCAGGTTATTCATGTGAACTCTGACAAATGGGGCATATTTCTCACTGTGGCATAATTTTATTCGGTTCCATTGTTTCTGACAGTGTCTCATTATGTCCTCATTCAGTTTCCCTTTAGCAACTATTTACACTAATTTTATTATATTTCTGTTGTAATTTTGCATATATTTAGCTCCTCTCAAAGAAAGAACAGGGAACTTGCCCACAAGTGCCAGAATTATACATGTGTTATCTGACCACAGTGAAACAGAGGCTCCATTTATCTCCACAGTTGTCAATATAGACATTGTTTCTAAGAATTTAGTTACAATATCCAAAAACAACACAAGATAAGAATTATTCCATTAAACTAATTTTTTTCCTAAAAATGATCTTTACTTCCTCAAATTGATTCGTTTTTTATTTTACAACTATTTAAAATAAAGAAATCTTTTAAATGATTGTGTTTCAAAACTTAGTGGAAACCTTATTTGTAAAAATATAACTTTTTTAAATCAAATATAAAATTAGTCTTGTTTTTATATTTGAAATTTTAGAAAACAAGTATATCTGTTTGTCTTACATTTTCTTTTTTTCCAATGGTAGTACACAATTGATCAAGACAGCAAAACTATATTATAAATAATTACAAACATTTACTAAGCAAAAAATATATAATTGTATTAGAAGTACATCTGTTATAGAGATGATCATTTTATAAAAAACTAAATATCTATTCATGACTATAGCGATAATAGAAATATGTAACTTTCTCATTAATTTATATATCTTAATATTTTATTTTTATAAATATAGTTTTTGAGAAAAATTGTTCAAGTAAATAATAGATATAGATAGAATTTGGATATGTAACATGTGCTTTAAATGTATTTTTTAAATAAGATTTTGAAAATACAAATCTAGCTCCATCAATTTAGGGGAATGTTTCCTCACATCAAACCAGTCGCCAAAATTAGACCTACTTTCTTTTTTAAAAGTCTCGGCTTTGTTTTTTAATTCAAACAAACATGTTAAAGTTGAGCCCTGTGACAAACATCACAATTCAGAGTGAAGACAAATGTTTAAATAGAAGTTAGATTCCCTCAAAGCACTTATGAGACAGATATTATAGTGTTAGATAAACCAGGTTTCTTAATAAGCAGCAAGAAAATGAGCCTATGATACACAAAATATTTCTGCCTCGTCAGTAAATATATATTTTGTTTCTTCCTTCATCTAAATCTATGTCCGTTTTTAAAAATGAAACCAAACTCATGTTTGGTAAGTGAAATTTGAACTAGAAACAACATATTTTGAGTAAATTAATATTATATTAATATTATATTATAGAATTATAATTCTATTATATTACATCTATTATTTAATAACAAATCATAACAATATTTTTTCTCAAAGTTAGTGCTAGTAATGCCTTTGAAATCTTGTAAAATATATTCAGAAATAGTATAATCAAGCTCTTGTCAGAGAATGTAGTTATAATCCCAACTCCCATTTGGGTCAAAAAGAGAGCATGCAGAACTTGGAAAATGCATGATAGATGGCCAGAGAATCCACTGACAAGGCCTAGAGTAAGTCTATTCTTGGTTCTTATTTAAACTTGAATACATTATCCCCATAAATATTAAGTTGTACATGATAGTTGGGTATTTTTGATAAATTTCAAAAAGGGGGAAAAAAACTTACAGGATACTTATGCTGTGAAGTAAGGGACAGGAATGGGGCTGCTGTAAGTCTAGGAAATCTAAAAGTTTGTTCATTATCTCATTAATAAAAAATATAAGTTGTGCTACTAAAAATAATATTTAAAAACAGTTGATTTTAAAGTAACAGTACAAATTTCCATTATATCTTTATGGACCAGCCTTACTACTAAACAACTAGTCATTATTTGAATTCTAAAGCAAAGCCTAAAGTTTGATGATCGCATCATAAGGTATAAAAATGTTAAATCACTATGTTGTAGACCTGAAACTAATATACTACTGCATACCAACTATACTTTAATAAAAAATTAAATTAGAAAAAATGAAAGAAAGAAAGAGAAAGGGCCTAAAGAATGACATTTTGAAATACTATCTGACTGTAAGTCGAAATCCACTCAGACTTTAATCTCTTCCTACACCGGAAATCTAATCTTTCCACTTTAGCTTCTGAAATTCAATCCCCAGTTTTTAATCTAATACAGTTAACAATACTTTCGGCATTATTTTCTGACTCGGGACATAATGAAGTACAGTGGAGCACCAGCTTCACTGATTACAGCTATGTATTGGACAGGATATTTATCCTCTGAGAGCCTCGATTCCTTTATCTGTTGGTAATGCCTATCTCACAAGAGCAGGGTGAGGATTAAAGGTAAATGCCACGTCTAGTCTCTTGATCCTCTCTTAATAGTAGTCCTAATTATTATCATCACATTTGTTGTTGCTGTTGCTATTAGTTAGGGTGGGGTCTGAACTTGCTCTAGCTAGTTTCCCAAGAACTCCTTCATATCATTAAGAGTTTGTAGGTCAAGGCCCTATTCTCCCTGTTAGACTTCCCTGATGCTTTCTGTCTAACTGGTTCTAATGCTTTGCTTTTCATCCTCTGGCATTTTGTCTTTTCCTCTAAATTTGTGTATAAGCATCAAGTGAGTCTTGTACTCTCATCTATCACCTTCTCATCAAATTGATTTTCCTCTAGTGCTAGTAGTGACGTTGGGGTCCAACCAGTTATTAAGCAAAGGAGGGACCTGACCCAGGCTTTAACTGTGATATAGTTCCTATAAAATGAAAGGTTTTAATTATAAAGCTATATATATATGTTTCAAATTTATTTATTTTAAAATAATCCTTATAAAAACAATGCTTGCTTGAATTAGATATGATTCATTCTCACTGCATTAAAATTTTAAATTTTGTAATATCCATCATTCAATTACATGTTTTTCTTTTTTTTAATGAGGAAGGTTCACCACTGCCACCACCCTCCTATTGTGTATATGGTAGTAGAAACATCACTTTCAAAATAGAGAGAGAAAAATAAGTAGACTCCTTAAAAAAAAAACAACAAAATTTAATTTTTATCAAGTCTCAACGAATTTGATTTTATTAGACAGGAGTCCTAAGGAAACTGACTCTAAACACCTAAATAGTATTTTTAATTATACTAGCCCTTTGAAATGGTAGACTCCAGAAAAGTAATATGTCATAATGGAGCTTTTAAAACCACATTAAAATTTTGCTTTGGTTGCCAATATTTCTCTTGCTTTTTGTGCTTGAGGAAAAAAAGTTAAAAAGTAGCATTATCAAGATGTGTCTTGCTGTTTTTTAGTTGTTCTGTATTTACTTGGTAAGAAACCATTTCTTTCATCCATATTCAAACCATCCTCCAACTTTTTATCAAATGACAGTCTTGCATAGCATCTCACATGGCCTCCCTTTTTTTGCTAAAATAGTTCCACGTGGCAGCACAAAATACAAAATTTAATTTAAAAGGAGGCAATAGAATATTGGCATCAGCCAACTGTCGATGTCAGGACAGAAGATGCAATAAAGGTTTGCCTATTACTAAAGGAACCTAAAGGTAATTTGTGAATCCCATTCACTGTCCAAAAGACATGTAAATCCTGATGCCATTAGCAACAGTACATTTTTCAAAGATTAGATAGAGTCAGCACTTGAGCCCTCAAGGCTTAAAACGACTGCTAGGGGGAACTAAAAATAATGGCAGAAAACCTGGGGAAGAAAGTAGCACACAATTCTTTATGTTTACCGATATTTAAAACAATAGTATTATGTTGATAATTCAAATAATATAAACAAAATATGACTGGTTAATGACTTGCTACATAGCCTCTGTGATGCTTTATGAGGTCTGCCTTGTGCAAAAGTCCCATAAGAGGTGTTCACACACATAGATGGATGGATTTGTAAAAATATGACCACAGGAGACTGGAACTGATGCTGGCTTTATCCAAATGCAGCCATTTTAACCTGGCCAACAGCATATGATACAGCCTATTGAAACAGTTCTGTACAATATGACTGAAATGCAGTTAGTGACGATGGGGGAGACAGTATCTCCAGTCCTAAAAAAAAAAAAACAACAAAAAAAAACTCAGATAATTCAAACTAGGAATCACTGAAATATTGCTAATTTATCAAAAGACATTTAAGATCCAGAACATGGTACCTTCATTTTAGACTCTTAATTTGACTCTTTAGTCCAGCTGAATTTGTTTGCAGATTGAAATAAATCAAAGAAACTAATAAAAAAGCATTGCCTTCAAAGAACTTACATTCTAATAGAGAAGATAAGTTGCAAATACAAAATTTTATTAAATAATATAAAGTATTCACTAGAAATGAGTAACTTTTGTGGGAAAATGGAAGAATTGGGGAATTAATTACTTTTGCCATGTCAAATGAAGGGAGGTTTCATAAATAAGTGACATTTGAGATAAATTCTAACGATAAATAGATTTTTACCACAAAGAGAAAAATAGAGCATCCCACCAAATTCATGTAAATGCACATTTTTAAAAATGTATATAATGATTTTCTGAGTTTAAGTCAGAAGTTTTGAATGACTGAAAGGCAAAGGAAGAGAGCAGAAGAGAAAAACCAAAGTTAGCAAATACTAGATATGATTGTTGAACTGAAATTAACTTTTTCAATCGTCATTTTTCTCATCTGTAAAATAGAAATGGTAATCCTTGCAGCAAAAATTTCTTCTAAGAACTCATTGAGCTCCAAGCGTAGAACCTCTCAGATTATAGTTACCCAATAAACAGCAGCCTCATTTCCCTTTTCCTGTCAAAGATGTGCGAATATAGGAAAAAATACGATGTGAGCTTGCACTAAATTGCTAAAGATAGTTTGAAGAAGCTGCAAAAAAATAATAATAATTGAATAGAATGTTTAGCTCTATCTTATGCTACAAATCTACTATCATTACTTTCCTATAAGAGTGATGAAAAGCATTAATGTGTAAATTAGAATAAAATCCTAAAATATCAGAATTAGCTGTCTCTTGATACATAAGTGGTTTCTTTAACTTTTTTTAAAAGATACAATTTTCTATTAAGTGAATCCAATTTTCTATTAACCTCTGACTTTGATTATGAAACCAGAGATATGTACTGATGAGCCAAAGCTCCTTAAATATAAATACGTTTAAAAAGGCAAAAAGTCTCCCAAAATCATACATTTTGAAGGGCCTGATTACTTGCTGCCATGTTTATATTATCTGCAAATTGTGACTGGTCCTTTAGGAAAGATTAATTCACTTAAATTTAATATATGTTTACTGACTTCCTAATACATGTCAGGCACTTTTATAGTCACTATATTTTAACACCTAGATTTAGGTATAATTAAGATATAGATAGAATCTCAAGAAATTTATGATTTACATTAATGTTAGAAAGCTGTAATACTATACATTTTCTACATCCCGTAAATACTATGTAACGTTGCATAACTGAATCTAAAAAGTTATACTAATTGTAGAAACCATAAGATTAAATGAAAATTCATTTTAATCAATTTATAATTATTTGAAACTAAAGAGCATAAGTGTATTTTCCCATTTACTCCAGTAAGAAATCAAACACAGGGAACATTTTATAATATTTTTAAAGTGAAGTTACATTTTATGCAATTTAATAATGTTTTACATTGCACTGAAATCTAGACTTTTAATTCAACAAGTAAAAAGAGAGAAAGGCAGAGGAGAGACAGAGACACATAGAAATACATGAAAGTGCTGAGGAAACATGACAAGCGTGTTCTCCTTTGCCGTCTTGCATAGCAATAAAATGCATTCGGGAGGAAATGACATTTGAACTGGGTTTCAAATGATGAAGGAGAAAGCAAGGGAGAAGATATCTTCAGTAGAGAAAGTAAGTGCACTGAAAAAGAGGGCTAGACCTGCATAGCATCATCAGAGAATGGGGAGAAGTTCACACTTAACTTTGGGTAGTGAATGCACGTGCAATATACATATGATGTATTATTGAACTGTACACTTGAAACCTATATAATTTTATTAACCAATGTCTCTCCAATAAATTTAATTAAAAAATAAAGCTATAAAAAAGAGACAGAATGGAGAAGTGGCAAGATATAAAGATAGAAGTATAGAGAAGGCCTGTATTAGAGAGACTTAAATTCAGGTCAAGAAGTTTAGATATTATCCTCTATGTAACAGAGGCTATACCAGAGGTTTGTGGAGCAGCATGCCTAAATGTCTGTTTGAGAAATATGTTGACAACAGTGAGAAGGATGGATTCAAGTTGGGCAAGAACATGCTTATAGAAAGATTCCATGTGAGAAATTAGGATGGATTAATCTAAAACATGATAGTGCTGAAAGGAAAAAGTTATTTCCTGAGGACCGAGTGAGAGGGATCTCATGAAAACAGTTCTCTAATAATGCATATAAAACAAGCTTATTATAAAGGTTAATATGTTCATGCCTTCTTAGAATACTATTTTAGGAAGGAATGTAAAAAGTATTTTGCTCATCTGTCTACCTAATACAGAATTCTCTCTCAAATAGCAAAGCAACCACATACTCTTTCTTCTTCACCCTCTCGTGCCTCTCTATTGCCTGAAACAATCTGCAATAATTTCTTTTTCTCATTTATCTTCCATGATGAACAACACATTATTTTCTATGTGTTTATTCTTTCCTTAATTCTTATGCGCTATATTCCATCCATATACAATGTCTCTTGGCTCTCTTCAAATCCCATTTCAGTGTGCTAATTATAGTGAGCAAGAAAGTAGAGATCACCGGGGGTTATTCTTCTGAAAAATATGAGACAACAAAGAAAAAAAAAAAAGGCAGAATAAACATTCTAGTTCAATTAGCCAATAAAAGTAGTAGCTGTAACCATATAAGAAATTATTCAAATGTGAACTTGTTTGGGGGAAGAGTAGTCATATAATGAGTTTTACTCTATGCACTCTTAGATTGGATCAATATGTAAATTCTTTTCACAGTAATAAGAAATTAGTTCAGGATGGGAAATTTTCTGAGCTGAATTGGCTTAATGAAGATGGACAGAGTAGATCTCAGCTCTGAAATTAGAGTCAGATAGATTTTCTCTGACGGTAAGATATCAATTTATTAACTGCATTTTAGAAAAGATGTTCAAATCATCCACAGTTACATAGATTATTTAGCCCTGATTTATTAAGATAATTTTATAATTAGCTTGATTTTCAATGTGCCAAGCCTGAAACAAACCATGTAAACACAGAAATGAGAATATTCTGTAACATATGTGACAAGCACATTTATATATGTAAACCAAAGAGTAAATTCTTAATTTTAAATAACTTGTATTTTTTTCAACACTCTATTTCTGCAATGATTTCCAATCATCATATTTTTTTACCACCATCTGAAGATAGTTATCTGTTTATATGTGGCATGGAGGAAGAACTTCAAGGGAAATGACATTTTGTTCTTTTATTATTTTTTGAAAGTGGTTATCACAGAGATGATTTGTACAGCTAAAACCAAAAAAAAAAAAAACCAGAAAAATAAAAACATGTAGAAAGCAAGATATATTATTTTGTTATTGTTGATCCTCTAAATAATGGAAAAACATGGTATACTTTTAAGCCTTGGTAAAATCACATTTGTAATTTTGGAAGTTCTCACTATTGACAAATCTGAATTAGAAGAGGTTAGAGTAAAAAAGTATAGGGATAGTTAAGAGGCTATTTCAATGAAGGAAGCATGAAAGGATATAGGACTGAACAATGTACCATTTAGGAGAATTAAGGAAATAGAAAAATATTTTAAATTTTTTGGGAGATATTCTCAATATAACTTGATTATATAGGCCACTTGAGTGAAATGCTAACTTCCATGACAATACCATTAATAGGATTTATAGGAGGTGGTACAGGTTTGGTGAAAACCACTTGCCTTAAAAAAAAATCACAAAAAATTATAAAAGTAAAAGACAAGAGATAATATCGAGTTTCATTACTCAAAGTATGATCTGTGCACCAGTAGTCTAGGCATTCCCGGGGAGGTAGAAAATATGAAAGACAATGAGGATAGAATGAAAAGTTTTAAAATCCATCTAATAGAAAGGTCACAGGAAGAGATAGAATGAATGAAATATACTATTCATAGATATGAGAACCAAATGTCCAGAATTTATCCAAGAAGGCCAATTAATAGCAAGCAGAATAATATAAATAAATTAATAAATGGAACTTTGTGAGATAGTTCTCAAAACAGAGAGAATACTTAAAAAGACTGTCAACCAATAAAAATATTTAAAGTGATAAACTTATCAATGAAGGTACATATACTCCAACAGAACAGTGTTAAAAGAACTTTTCTGAAATGTTCTCTAATAAGGAAAATCCAGAACCATAGTCTTGTTGTTTTAAAAATAAATTCAATCTTTAATTAATGCATGCATGGAGACCAACATTCTTTGTTGCAAAGGAAACATTAAGAAAAAAATATACAATAAAAAATTGTCAATAGTTTTTCAAGCAAAGGGATTTCTATGACTTTTTCATCATTACATTTGTTATTATCTAATCATTCTCCAATAAATATGCATTAATTATGTAATAAAAATTATGACTATTCAAAAAACAAATATCAATTATTCACATTTACATGAACATCTTTTAAAACTAATCCAGAGTTAATTAATTTTGATGATGGTTGTTTAAGAAAAAAAATATCAACATTTTTCCATTCTTCTCTTTTCCACTTTATAAGGGCAATCAATATTTTCCACAAACAAAAAGAATACTTGGAGTTTGAAGTGTTAGGCACGCTGTAGTTGTGTGTGGGATGGGGAAAGGGTGATTAACAGTTGCTGAATGTGTCACAGGCCAATTTTCCCCATATGTGTTTTATTTACTAATAATTTTAATCTTTCACAACTTTGGAGATAACTCAAATACCAAAAATGATCATTAAAAAAATTTTATTTTGAAATAATTTATGGGTTATAAAGATGGTTCAGAGACTTACTACATACCTTCCCCTAGCTTCTCCTAATGTTGCCATCACACGTAACCTTTTATCAACACTAAGAAAATAACATGATACAATACTGTTAACAAAGTATGCACTTTAATCAATTTTCATCTTTTCCACTGTCTTGTTTTTTTAATATTTCATGATCCATCCCAGAACATTACACTGCCATTTACTCATTTTGTCATTTTGCCCTGCTCCAATCTGTGATAATTTCTCAGTATTCCCTTTTTTATTGAAAATCAATTTTTTGAGGTATAATTGGCATATAACATACTAGTTTCAGGACTATAATGTAATGATTCATGATTCGATATTTGCACATATTGTGAAATGCTCACCATGATAAGTCTAGTTAACATCCGTCACCATGCATAGTTAAAAATGTTTTTCTTGGGATAACTTTTAAGATTTAGTATCTCAGCAGTTTTCAAATATGCTATACATTGTTTTTAACTGTAGCCACCATGCTGTATTTTACCTTTATGATTAATTTATTTTATAACTAAAACATTTTGCCCCATTCCCTTTCCCTGCCTCTGGAATCCACCAATTTGTTCTCTGTATCTATGAGCTTGTGTTTTGGGTTTTGGTTTTTATTTTTTATTTTTTTAATTTCACATATAAGTGAGATCATACTGTATTTGGCTTTCTCTGTCTGACTTATTTCACTTAACATAATGCCCTCAAATTTCATCCATCTCGTCACAAAAGGCAAGCTATCATTCCTTTTTAAGGCTGAATAAAATTCCAGTGTGTGTGTGTGTTTAGCACATTTTCTTTATTCATTCTTCCATTAGTGGGCACTTAGGTTGTTTCTGTATTTTGGCTGTTCTCAATAATGCTGCAATGAACATGTAGGTGTATATATTTTTTCAGGTTAGTGTTTTTATTTTCTTCAAATAAATATGAAGAAGTAGAATTGTTGGATTTGGTAGTTTAACTTTTAATTTTTTTGAGGAATATTTATACTATTTTCCATAGTTGTTGCACCAATTTATATTCCCACCAACATTGCACCGGGGCTCCTCTTTCTCTACATCATCATCAACACTTATTTCTTGTCTTTTTGATAATAGCCATTCTAACACCTACAAGATGGTATCTCATTGTGGTTTTTGTTTGTATTTCCATGATGATTAGTGATATTATTCACCTTTTCAAGTACTTGTTGGCCATCTGTATGCCTTCTTTGGAAAAATGTTTACTCGGAACCTCTGTGCACATTTTAATCAGATTTCTTTTCTTTTTCTTTTCTTTTCTTTCTTTTTTTTTTTTTGTTGTTAGTTTGAATGAGGTTTGATAAATTATTTTTGAAATCAGGTAAATGATTTTTAAATATTTTTTCACTTTCAATAGCTCGTCTTTTCACTTTGTCGATAGTTTCCTTTGCTGTGCAGAAGCTTTTAGTTTGGTGTAGTCTCACGTATTGATTTCTGCCTCTGTTGATTGTGCTTTCGGTGTTAAATTAAAAAAATCATAACCAAGACTGATGTCAAAAAGCTTACTGTCTATGTTGTTTTCTTCTAAGAGTTTTATGGTTTCAGATCTTACGTTCGAGTCTTTAATTAATTTTGAGTTAATTTTGTGTATGGTGTAAGACAGTGGTCCAATTTTATTTTTTGCATGTAGCTGTTTAGTTTTCCCAGCACAATTTGTTGAAGAGAATGTCTTTTCCCCATTGTGTATTCTTGACTCCTTTGTCATAAATTAATTGACCATATATGTGTGAGATTATATCTGAGCTCCCTATTGTGTCAATGTGTCTGTTTTTATGCCAATATCCTACCGTTTTGATTACTATAGCTTTGGAATATAATTTGAAATTAGGGAGTGTGATGCCTCCAGGTTTGTTCTTCTTTCTAAATATTGCTTTAGCTATTTGGGATCATTTGTAGTGCCACACAAATTTTAGTATTATTATTTTATTTCTGTGAAAAATGTCATTGGAATTTTGATAGGAATTTCATTGAGTCTGCAAATTGCTTTGAATAGTATGGATATTTTAACAATATTAATTCTTCCAAGAAATGAGCATAAAATATCTTTCCATCTATTTGTGGCTTCTTAATTTCTTTTATCACTGTCTTATAGTTTTCAGTGTACAAGTCTTTTACCTCCTTGGTTAAATTTATTCCTAGGTATTTTATTCTTTGTGATTCAATTGTAAATGGAATCATTTTCTTAATTTCTTTTTCAGATAGTTTGTTGTTAGTGCACAGAAACACAACAGACTTTTGTATATTGATTCTGAATCTTGCAAATTTTCTGAAATCATTTATCAATTCTAATAGTTTTGAGGGAGAATCATATATGTATTGTAATACATATAAATATCATATAAATATATATTATATAATATAAAGATATTATTGTATGTGTACATATAAATATTATATATATATATGTATATAATAATGGGTTTACTTTTTCCTTTACAGTTTGGTTGCCTTTATTTCATTATCTTGCCTGATTGCTCTGGCTAGGACTTTTAATATTATGTTGAATAAAAATAATGAGAATGGGCTTCTTTGTCTTGTTCATGGCTTTAGAGAAAAGGCTTTCAGTTTTTCATCATTGAATATGATGTTAACTGTGGGCTTGTCATATAAGGCCTTTATTATATATAGGTATATTATCTCTATATCTACCTTATCGAGGGTTTTTATCATAAGTGGATGTTGAACTTTGTCAAATTCTTTTTCTGTGTCTATTGAGATGATCATAAAATTTATATCTTTCATTGTGTTAATGTGATATATCACATCGATTGATTTGCAGATATAGAGCCATACTTGCATTTACAGACTAAATTCTACTTTGGTGTGTTGTATGATACATTAATTTCTTTAAAAAGAACATGCCTGTGAATATCTGTCCTATGCTTTTCAGATGAGTTTTAAGTAACCATTTTAAAATAAATAATTATTAAAGAAGTGTATTGATAATGTATTTATTACATGCACACACACACATACACACAAATCAATAACTACATTATATCAGACATAGTGGCCTGTCTTAAGGCCATTAACCATTGTTAGCATATATGTCCATTCTCACATCTGTCTCCACACTCTATGCACCATTATGATATAACTAAAGAATAATAATAAATATGTTATGTGAGACCAAGGGGATAAATGGAATCTCAATACACTCCCAAATATTAAGGAAAAAAAAAGGAGAGAGAGCTAACTGATATTGAATATTTTCTATGTGACACTGTGTTAAATAATCAAATTCCTTACATAATAAAGTCCTTGAAGCAATCGTACAAGAAAGATACTATCATAATCCTTATTTTGTAGATAAGAAAACATTCTTATTTTGTAGATAAGAAGATAAGGTAAGCAATTTTCTCAAAGGCACATATAAGTAGTAGAGCCAGAACCAAATGCAGAGCTGGGTAAGCTTAATAAGTTTAATGTCTGTAGGTCTGGCTTGTTCACTATTAAATTAACATGCTTAACACCATGCTAGGCATAGCAGTCATACACTATTGCACATTTTATGGATGAGAGTGTATTTCTGAATAAGGTATAATCCCCTCAATTACTGTGTAATCCATTTGCTGACAAGTCATTTTTATTAATTTATAGTTTTTCACGGAAGTCATTATGGTCGCCACTTTAAGAAGAATAAGGTTGTAAGCTATTATCTGCTTAAAAATGTACTTCCTTAGTTGTGTAACTGCAAATATCATATTTACTAATAACTCTTCCTTTTTAAATTGAAGACTTTGCTTCTAGATGATCTCTTGTTTAAATAAATCCAATTTGGGGGTTGAGCTAGGCATGAAAAAATTTTAACACTAATTATTATTTTGGAAAATAGAAAGCAAACTCCCAAGAATGTTGATTCTGTTAATAAATATGTATTGACCTCCAGAATTTTAAGGGAATCTAGAGATAGCAAAAGTAGAACATGAGATGCACTCTTGGGTGAAAAAATCTCAAATAGAGATTTAGATGTGGAGAAATATACATCTTGGGAGATGGGGACAAAAATGAGAGAGATGGAATAAATCCTAAAGCAAAGAGAATAATAATAATACTTAATAATGGTAATAATAACATTTTATGTTTTCCACTTCATAAATTTAACCAAGACTGGCCTTATTATTGAAATAAAGCTGATTAATGTTAAAAAAAAATTGATAATTTCTATTCATTCATTTAATGCCATAATCTACTTAATAAGGAAAATAAAGGATAGACTATTATTATTAATCATATCTGAACAATGTGGTTATTCACTGTATATTGATATGCTGATCTTTCTTTTACTCTTAGTTGTTTCAGAAGTTCTCTTTCCCACTTACTCTCATGATGAGATAATCATATGTTAATGGAAGAAGATAACATTTCAGAAATTAATAAGCAGGGAGCTATCTTGCCATCACCACTCATCTAAATTACACCCCTGAAAAATCACTTAATATATTTGAATCTTAGATATATTATTATAAATAGACTACCCAATTGCATGTGCTTATATGAAAGAAAAACATAATTTTGATTGAGAAAATGCTTTTTACATTGTAAAACATCACATATACACACCAACACACATACACAACTGGTAGTATTATTATTGACTATTATATCTGAATGATTTTGACTCTCATACTTGATATCAGATTAAATGTTATATTCATTTGCCAAACTGCACATCGGATTCTCATCTTTTACTTCTTTCAATTATATAGCTGTACGTCTGTCATTCTTGAATTAAACAGGCAAAATTTGCCCCTTCTGGGGTAGGAAACTGTTCAAACTTTTTTCTAAAGAAATTAATGCAGTATCGCTGGAATGTATACTCATTAGATTGGATCAAAATCAGATGCCCTGATTCCTGGACACTTACCATATATACAACTGTGTATTTAAAACAGAAACTAAAAAAACGAACCTGAGCCATCACACTATTAAATGCACAAACTCCTCAAAAAAAGACATTATTATTATTTCTTAAAAATGATTAGTTGACACAAGTTTACGTAAGTACAGAAAAATTTTAAGAAGGACTAAGCTTGATGAATACCAGCTTAAAGAGAAAGCCTTACAGCAAGAAGCAGATTCAGATAGCAAAAAATCCAGACACATAAAATGTATTGTACAATGGCATTTATTGAGTGATTTGTCTAACTTCCCAATAATAGTTCTATTAAATGTAGTGCCCTGGGCTCCTCCACTAGTTAAAATAAACAAAAAAGCAAACAAACAAACAAACAAACAAAGATTCAGACATCTCCATAGACTCTGTCACTCTTTCCAATACTTACTGTGCTGCAGCTAATGTAAAATATTTGGTGTAATTTTGTTATAAAATAGATACTCAGTGAAATAGCATAGATACATTTTAATGAGATCTTTGAAACAGATGGGGATGTTTTCGCTGCCCTCACCCCTTTTGCTGGAACAATACACTTTGTAATTAGTGGTGTGATAAAACATTCTTTTCAAAAGGATAGAAACTGAATACATTTTCAGGCTGCAATGAGAAACCTATGAAACACAAGCGATCCGTAAAGCAAGATTTTAAAAAAAAAAATGCTTATTTGCTTTGCAGTGGAAATTTTAAAAGCCATTTGTAATTTTTCTACATTTCATTTGTGTAGTTTCATTTCAGAGGGTATTTGCGTAAACAATTCGCTAATTGCAAATTAAATGAAAGAGGTAGTCTTTTTTCTTAATTTTCTTTTATGTCTCTGACCTTCTGATTTTCTTTCATCATCAAACAGTTCTTTTCATTCTTCTCTGTTTCCCTCCTGTGTTTTTATCTTTTGAATGCTGAATGTTTATCTCTTCTATTTATCTTTTCTATCTTTTAGTTTTGTACCCAAATATGTACAGATTAATATATCTTTATAACAGAAATTTTTCTCTACTTAGATATATAGATGGTATGCTTTAAAAGTTTTACTAGAAAAAGGTAAGAAGGTAAATTTTTAATATTCCAACTCCCACATAACTGTCAGAAATGGAAGCTTCCTGATGCAGGCCTAAATATTTTAAATATGTTAACTCAGGTGACATATCGCTACTTTGCTCCATATAGAAATGTTTTCATTTGTTGCTTAGGAAATACATTTACATGAATTGGTTATTTTTAGACTTTTCATAAGAAGAATCAAAAATTGATATATTTGTTTATTTGTTTTGCATATTGAATTCGATCATCAATAACACCTCTGTTTAACTGGATTAGCTCTGTAACTTGTTTCTGCCTTTTCTTCAGACATGTTGCCTTGAATAGTTTCCTTGGTTATATAAATCAGTCCTAAAACAAATTTAGGAGTAGCTACATAAAACCAGTCCTAAACCATTATTACGCTGTTCATTTTCCTATGACCTCTGACCTTGGGCACTCCAACTCTCAGTCACATTCTGAGTTCTCCGAGTACACTCTTTGCTCAGATATCCTTATTCTTGCACAAATTCCTCTTCTAGTTAGAGAACCTTTTTGCTCCTGCTCTAAGATTCCACTTAAGCTTACGCTTTCACGGGATTTCTCCATTCCTCCCACCACCACCCCTGCCAGATTTGTATGTTTGGACATTGAGATCCAAAGCACTTTGTTTTCTTTTAGGGATTTTCCCCACATCTTTGGTGTTTGCCCATCTCTCTTTATCAAAGTGAGGTGAGAGCATGCTTAAAGATCAGTCAAGAAAATGTTTGAAAGGCCCAACAGGAGAGAGTAGGTGGGAAAGCTCTTTCTCACCAAGGGTAGGGTAGGATAAATAACCTGAAACTGGGTCAGCAACACAGACCAGGATCAAGGGTGTCAGGGCTCTGTATATGGTTTCCACAGCCATACTTTGCAAGTAAAGTAACACAGGGATTTTAAAAGAACAATGAGGACTAGATAATTAGTTTGTGATATGTATTACTCAGTCATCTTTGCCACTTGCCAGGAGTTTCTTGAAAGAATGGTTACATAATCTATCTCAATATCCCCAGAAAACAGTGCTTGGAATAGAGAAGATGCTCAATAATTATTTGTTGAATAAATTAATTTTTAAAAGGGAAATAGCCACTTACTGAATTATAATTAAATGACCAACTAAAGGGAAGTTCCTTCAAAGAATCCTAATTTTTAAATATCTGCACATATTTGAATTAGATCTACTTCATTGAACATTTCCCAATTGATGGGAAGTTCTCAACAGAGTTCTCAATATTGTAATATAGCGTTTAGGATTATGTGTTGCTTTCATTATGGAAAAAAAATAAGAGGGTTAAGTGATTCTAATAATATCCTAAATCAATTTGTTTTGCATCCTATAAGCACATATATTTTTTCACTTATTTTCCCCTTTTCAATGTGCTTAATTAATATTTAATTACTTTAAAATTTTATTCAGTCAGTTTAAGTACTCCTGACAGCTTCCACTAAGGAAATGATTGCTTTCTCTTCCAAGGCACATTTTAAGAACTTTCACCTTAAACGTCTTATAAATCCATAACCCTGGAAGAAATATCTTCTACAATTTTCTTCAAAGCAAGTAACATATAAATTCGCTAAAATACTGTGTTCCAAGGGTGCTTGGCAACTCTCCTAATGATAGCAGTCATGTTATTGGGCTGAGAATTTTCAGATGAGTGGACAAGAAGGGAATTAAAGAAAAATTCCCCAAGTTTTTGGAACCTAAAACATTGACATCTGCTAGATGTAAAAACAAGACGTTATCCTAAGAATGAAAATGATAGGATGAATTTTTTTTAAATAGCATTTCGTTACCATCAGTATGAACAAAAGTCATGATAAGAAAGCTGTTATGAAATACAAGTAAATGCTACGCAGTGGCAAGATTTTTCTTAACACCGAATAATTTCTCTATTGTCTATATGTATCATGAGAGAATGTTTATATCAAGGAAGAGAAAAAAGAAAGAAGGCAGAATCATCTGCTTAAGCAAAGTGGAATATGTGAAGTTTTATAAGAAAATAATAGCCAACCTAATTTATTTTTATATATGAGATGTTCTTGCTGTAGGTTTGGGTTTATTATTTTTTTAAGTTTTCACCTAAAATGTACAGACATTTTTCACTTTTACACTTTTGCCTGGAAATCAGTTTCTTTCTTCTACTTGTTACAACAGAATGTTATTTCAGAACGTATACAATTTATATAATTCAAAATTTAGAAAAAGGGAAAGTGATAATATTTCTAAAACCTATGAAACTGAGTATTTTATGAGAAACAGAACATTTGTCTATTAATCTGGAATAATATTACTTAATATTTGTATAGGGCAAACTCACTGTCAGAGCTTTAAATAACCTTTGTAAGTTAAACACTACAAGCAGACTTTGTGTTATGTATGATTATTATTCCTATTTTATAGATGAGGAAATTGCTATAGCAAAGACAAGTATTTCTCATGGTCACATGAGTCAGATGTGGGGAGCTCTGATTTGAACACATCCTTTAGAATTTGCCTCTCTCTCATCCTCTTTCTTTATGTGGAATCTCTTTCAAAAGTTCCTCAGGAAAAAGTGAAACTTCATTATCATATATTCGAGTCCTCAGAAAAATAGCGTATATTTACTTTACTTTGGCTATCTAATCATAGAATTTGTTTATAATCGGTTATTCTGAATAAAGTTTTTTTTTCATTTTTAGAAATGATTTTACACAGTGTTTTACACAGACAAAAATATAGACAACTTGAGGCCTTCCTGTGAACTTATGATCTATGAGACTTCGTAAGCCATTAAAAGCAATTGAGTTACAGTTTTACTGCCTGTACAGGTTGCTAAAAATCCCAATTGTGCCTACCTACCTTATAGTGCTAAGGTGGTAAATTCAAGATTATAACGTCTGTAAGATCCATAGTGATGCTCTTGGCACACAGTAAATTCACAATAATTTATTTTAGTTCCTTTATATTCCTGAATCTCAACTTAATTGTCTTTCTCCTTGAAATCTGCTACTATCAATTCTATATTTTGAGTCTCCTTTTCCCACCGAATAAGAAGAATTTGACTTAGCATCTCCTGCATACCAACTCACCCTCAATGCTTACTTTTCCTCATCATTCAGACACATATTATTCTTGTTAACATTGCCCACTTATAAGCTGAGATGTTTCTTCTCTTCTATTTTTCTCCTGCCACTTTGTTGGCAGGTTCACATCCTGCCTCACCCAGCATTCCCATAGAGTCTTGCTTCTGGGTTTTACCCTCGTCTGTGTACTGCTGTCAGTTATAGCTGATGCTGATGTCTCCCTGCATATATGTCCCCCTGCTTTGACTCCTGGGAATCCCCACTGTCTTAAAAATAAAGTCAATTCCTTAATATGGCCTAAAAGAACATTCATGAAATAAATCCCCGTTATGTCATTGCAGGCCTCCAAATTTTCTCAACAATTTTATTTTCTCCCATCCTTTTCGTTTTGCTATTTCTTTTGCCAAGAACTGAATTTCCCCATCCTTTTTGAAGTTTAAATTAAGTAAATCCTCTTTTTTGACTATTTTCTGAAGTCTATAGATAGTGTAGACTCCTTGGCTCTTAGGCATAATTGGGCCTATTATTAATTTCCACCAGAAGATTTGGTTATTAAGATCTCTCAACTTATTTAGATACAAACACACATAGCTTATTTTTTCAAACCACGCCCCAATTACGCAATATCAAAATTTATTGCTAAATAATGCCTGTCTTAAAAATATCTTAGGCTGTCTACGGCCCTGCCACTCTGAACAAGCCTGATCCCATCTGATCTTGGAAGCTAAGCAGAATTGGGACTGGTTAGTACTTGGATGGGAGACCACCTAGGAAGACTAGGTGCTGTAGGCATAAAAAATAAAAAATAAGAGATTGTAAGCTGATAAAATCCTTGCAATCTATGAGGTCAACCAAAGGTTGCCTCGCCTATAAAAAAAATATATATTTTTTAGGTTTATACTATAATTTGTAGTTACTTTGGTTATAAGAGCAATCTTATTATTTTTTTCAGTCTCAGAGGTGCTTATGTTAAAATGCTTAATTTAGGGTTTCAACTTCTTTTAAAAATTTTTTATCGAAACATCTTTGATATATAACATTGTATAAATTTAAGGTGTACAACGTATTGATTTGGTACATTTAGTGATAATTAGCACCTTTATCATGTGACATATTAGCATTTCTTTTTAGTTTTTTTGAATAATTAAGATCTAGTTTCTTAGAAGATTTGATGATTATAATAAAATAATGCCTACATTCACTATACTATGCATTGGATCTTTAGGACTTATTAACTACTCATTTCAGGTTTGCTCCTTAAGTAACACATGTCCTATCCCCTCCCCATCATCCCCTCGTAACCACCATCTTACTTTCTGTTTTGCAAATTTGGCTTTTTTAGGTTTTATATATAAGTGATATATGTAATATTTGTCTTTGTCTGACTTATTTCATTTGACAATGTTTTCAAGTGTTCTTCATGTTGTCACAAATGGCAGGATGTCCTTCTTTCTTATGACTAAATAATATTATATATATATATATATATATATTTAGTGTATCACACACACACACACACACACACACACACATATCTGGAAGTGGAATTGCTGGATCATTGCACAGGAAGGCAATCCGCCACCACTCCAAGGTCTTCTATCCTCACCAGTAAGCTACAAATTCACTTATACTTCTCTTTTTTCCAGAAAGTTAAAGCTACATTCAATTTCAGATTCTTGCAGAACAAAACATGTGACATTGTTTCATGGTCCTGAGAAACCTCAGGAAACAAAACAAGACAAAACATAACAAAACACTGTATTTTGATAATGGGCTTTCTGTCTGTGAAGAACCAGAACACTGGAGTTAAACATGTTTGACGATCACGGTGTAATTTTTAAGGTGCATGGCCTGCACAAACCAGTTCATTTTCTTTATTCGCCATGTTACAGCCCCCACTTCTAGGGCACTGTTTCTTTGTAACAAGGATTTGGAAAAACACGTGAACTTTCTTTGCTAGTTCACCTTATCTGGGCTTTTCACAGCTTGTCCAACTGTTCTATTGATGTAAATAGCCAACTGTTCTGGAAATTTCTTAACCTCCTTCATGTTCTTATTAGTGAAATTAGAGAGCCTTTCTCTAGGAAGATCAATGGAATAATCCTCAATATCATTACAAAAGTATCATATTTTTACCATTCTGAGTTTCACATGCCATAATCTCTGGAACAGTGGCAGTGCCTCAGCCTAGCCTTGGCATTGACTGGCTGGGCCAGCTGGGAAGCCTGGAGGATCCCTAGGCTCCCAGCCCAGCTTCACTCAGGGCCACTCAAAGGCAGCCTCGCCCACAGCCTGCAGGGAGTGCTGGGTCCATACTTTTTTTTTTTTTTTGTATTACTATAGCTTTATTGTATAGCTTGAAATTGAGGAGTGTGATGCCTTCAGGCTAGTTCTTTCTCAGAATTGCTTTGGCTATTAGGAGTCTTTATGCTCCATATAAATTTCAAGATCTTCTTTTCTATTTCTGTGAAGAATGCTACTGGAATGTTGATAGGAATTTAGATGACTAAGTTCAATAGATGGCTTTGGGTAGCATGGACACATTCTTTTCACTTTCACTGAATGCTCTAGTTCTGAAGTTTGGGATAGCTTAAAAGAAGCTGTTTGGGTCTAGCTTTCACATGTGTTTTTACTCCCCTTCTCTTGGTCCATACATATCCGAGGTTAGTTAAAATGGGAATACGAAAATGGCTTTATACATTGAAATCTAGGGGTCTGCTCTTCCACTTATTTAGAAATGCCTTACCATATTATGTCTCTAAAAAGTCCCTTTTCCTTGATCCAGGAATACAGGGGCAGCTCTACAGGCTGAAGGACAAGTGGGTGTCCAAGTTCGGAAGAAAAAAATAAAAATAAGAAGTTTTGTTTTTTTAGAAGTGCTTCCAAAATTTATAAGTATTACTCTTTGAGCTCTCTTTTCAACCAATAAAAAGGGTGAAGCAATACTCTTCCCTCTTATAGAGTAGGAGAGAAAAGAAAATAGGTAGGTACCCTTTAGACAGTTGATGCTAGTCATCTAGGGCACATGACCAACTTGCTTTAATACAACTGAAGAACTCTCTCATCAAAATGTTAGTTTTGCCATCATTTTATTACCATATATAGAGGATTCTCAAAGGAAATGCCACTTGAGACATGGCCGACTCTGACAAATTTTACAAATTGGAAGTGGTAGCAGCTGCCAAATACCAAGTCTTACTTCAGATGTTATTCTTTTTCATATAACTTATTGAAATCACTTAATTTGAATATCCATACTTCCTCTGCTCACCATGTACCTGAAATTCCAGAGCTGAAAGGAGCATAGGTCAGTCTATTAACATCTACTCTCTTTTGAGTAAATCTTTCAATATGTTCCTCCTTCTGGTATGGAATTTCTTAGGCATGTGAATCCTGCCTTTTAGATTAGGTTTATTCCTCTTCCACTGGAGAACACATCAGCTAGAGAATATTCTTCATCAGATTTCTGAAAGGAAGTTATCATTAATACCTTTGCAATGGGTTCCTTAGGGCTCAATGAAGACCAGTTTTTCCATGTGCTTTCAAAAGCTTCTAATCCTATAGCTATGGTCAAGGGTCCAAATATATCTAACTAAGCCCAATTTGACCATGTGGTGAGAAGATAAGATGTCTCTGGGCCCTATGTTCAAACTACATGAATCTAAGCATAGCTTTTTAAATTGCCCTTAATTTGTTGCAAAAATGAATGGAATTTCACTCAGCTGCTCTAGCACTGTCTACTACCAGAAATCCAGAACCTCACAAACTAATGCTTTGTGACACAAACTATTTACTCTACTTGTCTACATATTGGACAGAAAAACACAATAAAAGTAGCAAATAATTGTTACATTTTCTGATATTTCTAAAAGTTGTAACTATGAAGTATCTCTTTCATCATCATATCCTAAATCTTTCTCAGAATTTCATGCTTACTAAAAAACTTCTTAGCTTTCACAAGTACATTTTAATGACTATTCTTAAACAGTTCAAAATTAAGTCGCAGCAAGTCACAAAATAGTGGTTTTGATGAAGTTCACATGTTTCTATTAAGCTCTGTGCCTTATAAAATGGCCATTCACCTGCATAAAAATAACCTCTCCCCTGTGGACAAGGTCTCATTTGCTAGTCACTTGTCAAGACTTTATAACAGTTAAGACAAGAGCACAACTTGAAAAATTGGCAGCGTTCCACAGGACTGGCCTTGCAAACCACAAAAGTGAAAAATCTACATTGTCTACATTTACTGAACTATCACTAAAATTTAAACTCACTTGATCAAGTCCCCCCAGAAGTTTCCACCCTTTCTTTGCTGTCAAGTCCTCTTCCTTGGAGAGTTTTCAAAGCCTGGAACCCAGTGCACCAGATGCTAACATTTCCCCTGAATTAAACTTCCTCCCTGTGCCCCAGAACTGTACAGGTCTTGCATGAAGCAAGTGGGAATGCAGGTTTTCTGCAGGGAGAAATTAACTGGTCCCAGAGATAAAGGGATAAGTAAGTTTCTCCTTCTGTTGCAGATGAGTGAAGAAAGAAGAGAGGGGTGAGAGGATGTGCTCTCAGCCTAAAAGTACCTACTTAAGAAGGTTGTCATTAGTATCACTTATAATAGGTGATTTGGCACCCATTAAATAGGAGCTTTTATTATTAATATTACAGTTAACCTTTTGTGATTTATTCCTTGGCCTAGATCAGACCTATGTATGTTGTGTTTTCCACACAATTTTTTTTTTTTTCCTATAATCCTCTCTGGTCCTTTTAAAGCTTTCTACACTGAGGTAAGAAGAAGAACTCCTAAAACACTAACTTCATGCCGAAAAGAGGTATAAGTCAATCTAAAGAAGAAACTAAGAGAGGACCATCTGGTGACTGCCCGAAGGGAGGGGGTTTGAAGGGCTGGGTGAAAAAGTTGAAGGGATGAAGTACAAATTAGTAGTTACAAAACAGTCATGGGGACATAGAATACAGCATAGAGAATATAGTCAATATGATTTGTAATGTGTAGAGCCAGGTGGGTGCTCCAGTAATTGGAGGGATCACTTCATAAATTATATAAATGTCTAACTAATATACTGTATATCTGAATCTAATATAAAATAAAAATAATTTTTAAACTTTCTAAATTCTAGGATATGTTTTTTGAATTTAAAAAATTTGCTTTAGGGTGAAGTGGGTAAAAGGAGTTAAATATATGTTAGCTGAAGGAAATTGGACTTTGGGTGGTAAACAATAAAATATACAGATGTCAAATTATAATGTATACCTGAAAATTATATAATTGTATTGACCAATGTTACCCCAATAAACTTAATAAAAAAAATTTTGCTTTAATTGCTGTGTTAGTAAAGGTTTCTCATTATTGATATTAAATAATGGTTAGTTTGATTTACTTAATGAATATATACAATCAGTTTATTTTCATTACTTTGTAAACAGATACATCCAAGTGAATTATCTTAAAAATTCATGCATTCTCCTCTGTAATTTTATATATTCCTATTTTTATTAAAATAGCAAACTTTAAAAAATGATAATGCAAAAATACTAAGAGAATTTATGTTTTTGCTCCTTAATGTAAAAGTTTACCCCAAATACAATAAGATCCTCTTTTATGCTCAGGATAGCATATTTTAAGACATATAATAATATAATCTAATGTTCTTAATAGGCCAACAAATTGATAGAAACAGAACGCACACTAATAATTATAATAAATGAAGTGTAAGGCAACATAAAATGGAAGTACACAGGTGTGTTACTTAATAGAGAGAAGCAGGATGATGGAAAGCCTGTTGGAGAAAGAAGCTGAGAACATTTGGTTTCAATGTAATTCTACCTAATTTCTGCATTTCCGTAAACCATATGTAATTTTTAAGTAATGTAGTTAAGAGAGAAATATTAAAATTTTAGTTTCTTCGTGTCTTTTTGTCTTAGTCATAAAAAAGAAAAGAACACATGTTTGACAAAGTAAAATCCATAACTCTAAAAATTAACTCACTGTTTCCAATGACAGAATTAGGCATACACGTAAATAATGTATTTTGTGGTATGAAAGAGACAAGTGTATGTTGTAGGAAAAAAACAAACAACTTACCGAAAGGCAGCTGAGTTGCTGTGAGAAATACTCAGTGGCATTGAAAGTAAAATCAGGTGGGTTTGCTGGGATCCATAATTGATTTTGATACAAAAAATGTGTAAATATTTTTCAGGGGTAATGAGCATCGCCTTTTGGGTTTGTTTGTTTTTAATTTTTTAGCAAAGTCTGCATAATTTGCATTCACCTAGCAAATGTAATTCTTTTGTTCATGGATAAGTAGTATTTGAATTTGATCATATTTTATTTCTTCCATTTTTATGGGAATACAAATGGTCTATCAGTGAAATTTAGGAGATTTCCCAAAAGGTACACTTCATATACCACTTCAGACCTGAATAAATGCTGGGGAAAAGTGTCTGTATTTTTAATGGAAGTAGAAATTCCTTAAGCTTAAATTTTGAATTGAATAAAACTACTTTTATACCTCATTAGAGAAATGTTTTAATTTCAAGGAAACTGTCACCCAAGCAAACAGTCAGTTTGGATATTTCTAACCAATTACAAAGAGAATCATGTCCAATTGCCTTTTCCTCTGGCCAAAGAACATTTTCAAGGTTTTAGTGAAATGTTAAGTATAGTTAACTACCTAATACATAACAGTGAGCAAATGTGTACACATTATTCTGCTTGAGCAAAAACAAAGCCCAACAATTTGTTTTAAAATAAGGGTCTCTTTTGTGTTCACTAAATGAGATATTCACTATCTTTCTCATTCTATATAATGATAACAGATGGGAATATTTTTCTTTAGATCGAGAATTTGGCATTTCACATGTTTAATTTGGCTCAAGATACATTTATAGAACTGTATTCCAAGTAGTGATTTTCTAAAAGGTTCCCTATAGAGTATAAATGTAATTATGTTAAATATTCCACCCATAAATTATAACCCTAACCCTAAAGGTCATTCCTTGGGCACAAAACAAAAACATAGGCCATTTTTGCTATAGTTTTTAGGCTACTCAGCGGAAGTCTATAAATTCCTACTCCAGGCTAATAACTGACTTAAAATTTGAATATGAATGCGATTAGTTTTAACTAACTCCCAAAATGACATATTAAGCTTATTAATTATGGACTTTCACCTTTGTATTTTGATTAACAACAAGGCTGTTTCTACATGACTGGCAGGCAAAGGGCCCACAGTAGATCAAGGTAGGAGGAGGAGACAATTTAGAATGTCTCAGCCAAAGCTTTCTCTGCTTTTGCTCTTTTGCAATTGCTCTGCTTGATAAAGGGGACTGGGCCACCTACACAACTAGCGCAAATCATTAAATCAATGCTCATTTTTAGAAGAGAGCAAGAGGAAGCCAGGCTAGCTTAAAAGACCCTATCTCAGGTTTCCAGGAAAATTGTAATGAATGAACAGCTTGCTGTGGCAGGTTTGGAGTCAATATTTAAGCTACAAAAAATCACAAGCTTTCATATCAGTGTGATAGAAGAGTAACTTCCACAGAAGTATCAGAGTTTCAAAGAGAAAGGAATTATGTTAGTTAATCCTATGCATATATAGCTCCTCTAATATCAGGCTTTTTTCCAGCATCATTTTGTAGGTTTTTATTTTAAATAGCAATAAATTGCAAACTAATATTGTGAATTTTGCTTTCTTTCCTAAACAACTCGGATGTAGGCCTCTTATCTTTTGTAACTTAAGATTAAGTTATATGTCTTACCTATAGCAAAGCATATTTAAATGTGAGATTTAATTAAATGGAAGTACATATAGCAACATAACTCAGTGGATCATGTGTTGAATTATATATATATATATTTTTTGAATAGATATAAATATGGATAGATATATAGATATACTATCCTTTATAGTTATTAAAAATTTGGTTGCAAGGTAAGAATTTTATACTAATAAATTTTAAGTAGTTTAACAATTACATATAATAAAAAGAAGAATATGTTAACTAATCTTAAGCTTTTAAAATAATGTACTTTAAGGATACGGAGGAGAAGTAATGAATTCATTTTGAAGATCGGGGAAAGTTTTATGAAAAAAAGAGAAATTTCATATGGACAAGGAGAAAGAAGAGGAGGTAGTCTGGTTGGGGAGGCCAGCTTAAATGGAGAAAAGAGTGTTGGGGAATCCTAGGCTTTTGAGAGGAAGAGAATTGGAGGGAGAAAAATATGTGTGTGTGTGTGTGTGTGTAATCTCACTTTTTCTCATTCTAAGATTTTAGTTTAGTAATATTTCATTTTTTTTCTGGACTCCCACTTTCCACTTATTTGCTGACCATGTTCAAATTACTTAACCTCTTCATCAGGCATTCTGAAGAAAAATCCAGCTGGAATCCTGCTAATCTTATAGTTTTTTCCGGGAAAGAATTGTCCTGTTATCGCACCATCCCACAATATCCTAATGATAACATGGTAATTACAGAGCTAAAAGGGTCAATAGACTAGCAGCTGAACTTCATAATGAAAAGAGAACATACAGGTAAATTGGAGACATGTATCAGTATTTGAGCATGGTCATAGAAGGTAAAATTCTCTTGTTTTTCATATCAAAGAATTGGAATGTAATGACTAAAACACAGAGACCAGATTTACTAAAACCAGTGCCCTGGTCACATGGAGCATTTTCTTGGCTGCCAGGAGATACTTACATAGATAAAATTTCCAAGGTAACCAAAGTTACCTTAATTCTTTGAGGATTTAGGGTTCCCATCAACACCAAGAGAGTTATCTTTCTAAACACCAGTAATTAATTCTGGTAAATTCTAAAGACTATTTTTATTCCACCTGCAACGTGTATGTTTAGAAAAAGAATGCTTCTCAGATTTGGCATGGACCATGTCCAAGTCCAGGAAAATTTTGCTCAGGTAAATGTAGCATCCCATTGCCAGAGAAATTATTTATATATTGTCCAGTATGTGACTTGGATGTTTCCACTTTTGATTATGTCCACAATACTGAATACGTTGTCAAAAAATTTGTTCCCTAGTTGAGTTGATCATGCCATTGATATGCAATGTTGTGTTGATGCTCTAATTTTTAAAGGCATCAATTTTTCCTGTGTGTCAGATCACGGGCTGACAATACTTTCTTTATTTTTTTATTCTCTACTTCTTATTCTCTTATTGGTAGCTCCATTATAAAGCTTAGTACCCAGAGTTATTTTTCAATGAGCCATTCATTGTACGTGAATGTTGTAATATGAAATAAAACATTTGATATTACCAAAGCATAAAATAAAACAAATATATAGAAATTTCATCCTCTTAAGTCTTCATATCATTTGACAGCAAAACTATTGCCACATTGATCTCATGATAATAATTGTTTTCCAGTCTGGAAAAAAAATACTGAGTACAGTAATTGGTATAAGAAAATTAGAGAGAAAAGAATCCTTTTTCCAATCTACTCTCTCAGGAAGAAAAATGAGAAAAGTTTTAAAGAAAATGCTGTGTAAATTCTATTATATGTATTTGTTTATATGATTTTTTTACACTAATTTTTAGGGTGCTATTTTTCTTCAACTTTGTTTTCAAAATAACTAAACCCCTTCCTGTTTCAAATGTCAGAGTTTTTTGGTTGTCATAGGTGAACAGTATCATAATTCAAAGCTAATACTTTTTTGACTGGTTACAGTTCAGTGGCTTTCTATTTTGGCAAAAGGACATATCTAAAATAGTAGAAAAAAAAGTCCTGACAAGTTCTCTCAAAATCCAGTTTAAATGCAGTCGTCCCTATCATGCTTGCTTAGGTGACCTGGTTTACATTCTGTCAGTCTGTCAGAGGTTGCTACACATAAAAAAGTTCTGAGAGCTTGGTGCAGTGTGTTGGCTGTTCGGAGCAGTGATGAAAGAAATAAGTCTACCAGAGCTGAGAGCAGTCATACTTGGTTTCAGGGTTGTGGTTGTGTGCAAACACCTGGACATATAGCTGTGCAAGTTAAGCAGGCTCATCTCCTGCCCCTTCACTCATTCATAAAAATGCTCAGTCACAAATAATAAATAATCAATTCCTCTCATCTGTTATTACGGAGTTATGAGTTTACATATGTTATATTCTCCTAAATTCCTCATGCTTAAGGCTAAATCACATTTGAGCTGCGTCGTTTCAGTTGAATATACTCTTTATCTCCTAGGGCTTGCTGAAATCAATGAATTAAACACTAATTTAGTACATTAGGTGAGTAAAGTTTCAAATGTGTTTGATCATTATATGTGCCCCTATGATGAGAACAAAGTTATGGTGCTGCTAATTTGTAAATCATTGATATTTGTCTTAAATTAATGATTGGATAATTATACTAAAATATACACTGAAATCAAAGTGTTCATAAAATATTGCTATAAGAGTTGCAATGATATGTCGTTTCAAATGGAAAATAATACTTTTTCCAAGTCCTCTAAATCCTATAAATTAGGATGCTGGAGAATTTACCATGAGAAATTCTAGTTGTTGGCATCCAGAATACATGTGATTAATCTAATAATAACAACAAAAAAACATGAGAAGCCATTAAATGTTACGGACATTTGAATTTTCTTTCCTGAATTTTACACTGTTACCTTACAATTCCACTTCTCAGATTGCTTGTTCAAAATAAAAATTTGAAGCAATTTTAGCTCAAAGAAGCAGAACTGAAAACTGCATCTCTCCCTTTCTTAGAACAAGAAAAAAGCTGGACAAAGGGCAAATAAATGACTTTTCTTCTATCCAACAGAGCACTGAGGTCATAGGGCAAACTACTGGGGAAGGGGAGGCATATGTCCTAGTCCAACTTCTGTGGCTGGAAGAGGGGCAGAGGCACTTGTAAAGATCACAGGACTGAGAACTAGGATCATAGTGCTAGAAAAAAAACAGGTTTATTCTGAATATCAGAAAACAGCCTTCCCTTCCAGTCCCAGATCACATCACCATGCTTAAGGTATCATGTAAAAATGAGAGGAATGCAGCTGTGGAAGTTTCAAGAGACAGATTTTATTGGTGGAAGAGTAGAAAGGAAAGTCAAGCAGATAGCAGAAATTAGAAAAACTTTCTATTAAGCTTGCCCATCCTTTCAAAGGGTGGGTTTTTATTCATCTGTTAAGAGCCCAGCTGGGTTTAAACTTGTGGTTGATATGGTTACCTTGGATGCCCCAGAGGCTCCAGGGCTTCTAGGAAAAATGGCTGATTCTAGCATTGCAGCAGAGACAATACAAGATGAGCCCAGAGCACATGGAACATCCTTTAGAGCCAGAAAGTTAGAAAATGCTACAAAGAAGAATAGATGAGTCCTGAGGGACACAGAAAACAACTTAGAAAAGCAGCCAATGCTAGAATGGTTTGAGCAATGAGATAAATGACAATAGTATTGGGTGATAATCGAAAGTTAGAAAAACTAAATGAATGAATAGTTAAAGAAATGAAAGAAAAATAATTAAATGCATGGGAATGAATAATTAAATGTGAGAGAAGAAACAAATTTTTCTTACAGAAGAATTTTATTTAATAAGTTAGAAGAAAAGAATAGAAAATTACCATTAAAACAGCATAGCAATAATGGCTATTGGCACAATACATTGGAGAACATTAACATTAATGAAGAAACTGTAAGAAGCATGATATTTGCACATCGTCGGTGTATGCTTCACATAATAGTCACCAATTATGTGGTGATTTTAACATAGGTACACAAATTATATGATACTCCTCCCTTCAGGAGATAGAGTTTGACACCCTCCCCTTGAATATGGATGGGATTTAATGATTTACTTTACATTGTAACTTTACAGTGGAGGAACTGAAATACTGAGTTAACAAGTGATCAAGGAGAAACTCACCAGTGATAACTCATGTTGCTATCATGTATTCCTCTAATACGACACTCGCAAAGGGATATTACCTCTGTAGTACTCTCCCCACTAAATCCATAATTCCAGTTCAATCATGAGAAAATATCAGAAAACACAAAATTGAGTGACATTCTTTAAAATATCTGACTAGTACTCTTCAGAAGAATGAAAAGTAAGGCATGATATAGAAACTGTCACATATTGAAGGGGATTAGGTGATGTGATTAATAAATGCAACATGATATTTTGGATAGGATTTTGGAACAGAAGAAACCCAATAGAGGAAAATTTGGGGAAATCTAAATAAAATATCTAGTATAGTTAATGAAATTGTACAAACATTAATGTAGCAATTTTGATTTATTAGCCATAGTTACGTATGATCTCAACCTTAGTTGATATTGGATGAAGGGTACATAGAAAATCTCTGTACTATTATTGAAACTTGTCTATAGATCTAAAATTATTTCTAGATAAATTCATTAAAACTTTAATGAAGATTAATGGTTCTTTTGATAATATGAATGCCTTAAAATCTTTAACAGTGATTACTCCGATAAATATAAACATATGTCTTGATTTTCAGTAGTAGACTCTTGTGCTCAATGAGCTAGAACCTTAGTTGAGATGAAAGTCTGGAAAAATGTTACTGGGGATTGAAATTGTAAGCTACAAGTAATTAATGCATCACTTTTAATACTAATCACTAAAGATTAGAACTCATTACTTATCTGACAATGGTCAATATTTTGATGTCTTCATTTTTTTCATATAAAAGTATTCTCTTAAACCAGTAACAAAAAAAATTTAAACCATTAGGACACTTGTTTAAACTAAATATTAAAAATATTAAAATCTTTTTTATGTGTAAATATGTATAATTTAATTTCATATAATTAAAAATAAATTGTGTTCAACTGAATTCTACATTCAGTCATAAGATTCCTCAAATCTTGGTATACATACACCTTTTCCTAACTAGAAATAACTTTCAAAATCAAACACTAATGCAAATGCTATGTGAAGAGATCTTATAGATGTAATTAGTCCCAAATTAGTTGCCTTTAGAAAGAATATCCTCACTGGGTGTCACTCAATTTAGGTGATCCTTTGAAAGAGACTGGGCTATTTCTATTGGAGATTTTACCAATTGTACCATTTGGAGATTCAAGTCATAAAAGGGATTTCACACAAAGAGATTACCTATTGCAATCTTTGAAGATGGAGGAGGCAAAGAATGCTGACAGCAAACAATGAAATGGGAATATTAGTCCTCTAACTGCAAGAAACTGAGTTCAGCAAATAACAAGAATGACTTGGGAAGTTTTTTTGGGGGAAGGCTCTATAAGAGAACTCAGTCTAGTCTGCACATTGATTTTAGCCTTGTGATACCTTCAGCAGAGAACCAGCCATTTCACATTGCGCTTCTAACCTACAGAACTGTGAGCAAATAAATGGGTATTGTATTAAATCACAGTTTGTAGTAATTTATTTCACAGCAAAAGGAAACAAATACAATAAATCGATAAGAATGAATCTGGATGAGAGCAAACTTTTGCTACAGAGGCTTCTTAATGAAATTTCCAATCTTCTGTCAACTTCAGTATCACTTAGTATTTTGTTTTAGATATATTATTTTGAAAATAAATCCTGTTTCACACACATAAGAAGTTGCTTATTATTTAAAAAAATTTTTTTAACACTTCACATTGTGATTTTATGATCCTCTTCAATTAAATTAATCTGAAAATTTGGGGGTGAAGCAACAGATTTTTTTCAAACTAAGATCACTATAATAACTTAACAATTCTCATATTATTTAAAAGACACATTATATAGATAGCTGTTGATATATATCATTTAAAACACACTAAGCAGCAAATCTGTATAGTATAATACTATGTTCTATTATGTTTAAACTTATTTTTTAAAACTTACTATTATGTCATTTTGAACTGAAATGTTCTATCTAAATCTTGCATCATCAATCAAAATTTTAAAAAGTCAATCAAATAATCTGAAGAGTTTGGAGTCATTTTGGAGAAATATAGATTATGACAATATTGTTATACTGTATTATTGTACGCTTTTACATGGAAATTTTTGGATGTTGGAATTTTTTAAAAGTTAATACAGAACTACCAGCTCCATAGTCAATTACTTATTTATGAAAATGGAAGGCTTAAAAAATTCCCAGTCCTGGCAGAGGAATGTTTAATTCCTCTTTAATATAAGCACATGAATGCATTAAACTAATTGCATAACTGAAAATAATTAATCATTCATGTCCTAAAACTTGGTATCTATAGTAAAATTAAGTGTACTTGTTGTTAATTGCAATTTTTAACAGGTAAACTATTTAAATAAAATTTGAATCAAGTATTTTGGATCCCCTGAATCTTTTCCATGTAAACGCATTTTTAAAAATCATTGACTTAAGCAATGTAGAATATAAACATGAGCACATCAGTTCAAGAGTCCTGGAATGAATTATTGACTAAGAATGGATCACTGAACCAAAGCTAAAAAAACCACAAGAGACCAACAACATTCTTGTAGGTAGAAGATGAATATCTAAACAAAATTGATGACTGCTCTCTTGATGATGATTTCTGGGCACAATACCTCTATATTCTTCACATTCCTGAAATTTAAGAAGCTCTACATTATATTTGAATGTAATCTCCCCTATTTAAATGTGTATCTCATTCAGTCATAATTGTATTGAAATACCTTCTCAAGTTTCTTTTAATAAAAACTTTATTTTTATGATTTTACCTGAAAGTAGCAATCCTTTTATAAATTTAAATGTTCCTTATCATTCTTCATTTTTATAAAATTCTCCATGACTTTGATTATTCTTAATACTGATATCTGCATTGTCACAATCATCTTAAGGTTGATTTTTATAGTGTAGTGACCAAAGCCTGTAGGACTCACATGTGGAATTTAAAGCACAGTTGTCAAAACTTTGTACTGGTGTGGTGTCATGAACCCATGAATAAAATAGACCAGAGTGAAATGCTGTCACATCTAAGTAGACAATAAATGTTATCTATGTTCCATCATAAAGGATTGAGGCACATGTAAATTGGTCATTATCATGCCAAAATACCCCCACGATAATTTTGGACAGAACAGATGAATTTGCAAAGATTTAGATGAAGAAAAAAAATAGAGACATCGGAAGAATAAGATTGCTTGGTGACTCTTGACTTCTACTTTTTCCCACTACAAGAAGGGCATTTTGAGGGCATTTCTGCAGGGAAATAGATCCATAATTTGACTCCTTTTACACTCCAGCTGTTCTTACCCAGGTTCATTCCATCATCATCTCTTACCTAGAGCTTGATAATTATCTCCTAAATTGTCTTTCTGCTTCTACCTTTATATAACTGAATTCCTTCAACACGGAAGGCAGAGTGAACTTTCCAAAAGTAAATTGTGTCATATCATAGTTCGTCTTAAAACTGGACTTTCCCTCCTACTTTCCTTATTGTAAAAACTGGAACCTTTGCAATGGCTATGAGACCTTATATGACCTACTCACTATCCATTAACTCTCAGATCTTCCCCTTCACTCACTCCCCTCTAATTAGGCTACCTTTAGTACCAGATATCAAACATACCAAAAATTCTTTATCCTTCAGACCTTTGTACCATCTTTTCTCAGAACATTCTCTGTCTAGATTTCAGCCTTCTACCCTCATTTCTGTTAGGTCTTGTTTCAACTCTAACATTCTCAATGAGCCCTACCCTAATCAGACTTTCAGAAATTTTAGAAGAGATACTAAAAAACATGCTTCACTTTTCTATTTGAAACTAAAAGTATGTGGGATGAGAGCTGCTGTAGCTAATATTTTCACATTCAGCTGCTAAAAATGCGAAGCAGAAAGTCCAGCAAAAGGATTAAGAAAAATCAATTCATCATGAATTGGTCTGAATTTTGAAACTAATATTTGAACCTGGATTAGTCAAAAATGTGAAAAATTATTTTTAAAATATTGATCGACTTTTTTCTTAAGCCTATTTAAAATTGCAAAATGTCCATCGCATACTCATCTCTGGTATCCCAAATTCCTTAACTTTTGCTATATTTTTCTTTCTCTTTCTAAAGCAGTACTTCTTTCATTCTACCATACTGTATATTTAGTTATTATGTTTCTTGTTTATTTTTCACTTCCTTTACTAGAATTTAATTTCTATGAGGGTAGAGATGAGGTTCAGGAACCTATTAAAATAGTTCCCAGCATAGAGTAGATACTCAATAATAACACGTGATTTGAATGGATAAATTTTGGGGAGCATTTATGAGGAAAAGCCCAGCTGTTGCCTGGGACAAGAGGACAATCATCATTTGAGATAAGCATCTCTAAAAGCTACTAGAAGTTTCATGAAGTCAACAGGAAAAAAAGTCAGCCTAGGTGAGATTTCTAAGCTTCCAGATAAGATCTCTTTGATGAGGCTGACAAGTTGAATGAAAATGGATTTTACAATTTTACTGAACACAGTGAGAAACCAAAAAAATGTGGAAATAACTAAAGCCATCCCACAAAAATCTATGAGGTAGGCAATGTGCTGTCTCAGACAGCCCTAAGAGATGAGGCTTTCCATTTGAACTGAATCTTGTTCAAAGGCAGAAAGATGGGTTGACATTTTAAAAAACACAAAAGACTAAGAAACCCTATCTCATTCTTTCTTACTCCTGTTAGCCAATCATTTATGCTGAAAATGATGATACAGAGGAAAAGGAAAGATAGGGCAACCCATAGTTCCTCTTTCTTTCAGTCAGTTCTTACTCATCAGCAAGGCAAAGCAAGAGAGTGTTGGTATAAAGTGCACATATCATGAAATAAGTTAACAACAGTTGAGTTTGTTTCCATCAGCATCCCCAGTCCATTGTAAGAATGAAATACAAAGACGTTTACAAACTAAGAAATACAAATTATATGTGTATTCTGCATATGAGTGATTCTGCATATGAGTCAAATGCTTTTATACTTGCATTTATAACTGGTATTACACAATATAAATATGAAAGATAAAATTCATACTAATGCTTTCAAATTGTATTTTTTTACTTAGAACTATATTAAATATCAAATAAAAATAAAAAGCACAAAAATTCAAGAGAGATTATGAAAGAGAGGGAGAAGTTTATATTTTAGTGAGATTAACAGCATTTTATCCTGATTTTTGAACAAGGGGTTTTATAGTTTCATTTGGCACAGGGCTCCACAAACTATGTAGCTGGCTCTAGTTGTAAAGGAAAGAAGTTCTGTGGAGACATAATAGTCACCAAAAAAGGTACATTAAATAAAGGATTTGCTATAAGAAGACATTTGAAGGTAATCTCAATGCAAGAGTCAGGGAAAATGTCCTTGATGTATGTTAAATGTTTCCCTATACATGAAGGTTGTTACTATCCACCAGTTTTATTCATTATCCTCAAGTTATGGGACCTCTCAAAACATCTATCTCAGGAGTGTCAGCTAGAAATCTTTTGGTTACAATTAAAAAGAAAACTGGCTTAAGAAAATGATCAATAAATATTTTAAAAATCGTTTTTTACATATTTGGATAATGCACATTCAAATGTTATTTTCAAAATTCAGAACAATTCACTATGGATTGATTTTTCTCAACCTCTTGGCTGCATTTTCTGCTTTTTCATCTTTAGCAGGCTGCACGTGAAAAAAAACTAGCCATGGCTATAGCTCTTATCAATGTACTTTTAGGTTCAAATAGATAGCAATGTGAAGCATCTTTTTCAGTACCTCTCGTAAAAGTTCCAAGTTTCATTGTAATTAAGTGTTCTTAGTTTGTATGCTCACCTCTAAGCTGATCATTATGGACAGGAATGAGTAATGGAATACTATTTAAAGTACTTGGGCTCAACATAATGGTCACATAATCTCAAAGAAAAACAATAGAGTATGCCAATTTTTTACCTATTGTTTCTCAAGTCCATACATTTCTGCAGTGTATGCAAGGGATGGAACCATGAAATCTATACTTCTAAGGCTCAGTAGTGGATTGGCTTTTGGTTTAGTTTGATTAATGGATGGCATCAGTAAAGAATTAGGAGGCAGAAGATGGAATCCAAACACTGCTTCTCATCTCTTTACTTCTTAAATGCTCACTGGCAAAAACGAGTTGCTCATTCTCCAGAGGCCTGCAGTGATCCTTTCTAAGATAGCACATGGTGACTAATGATGCTTTGTGGAGGATATAGCCCCCCAAAACATCAGCCATGCCAGCATGGATTCAGCAGTAGTAGCTGTCTCCAGTAGCACAAGCAACAAGTGCAATTATATGCTGTGTTAACATCATCTGCTGTTTTTCATTTAGTCTTAAAGTCGATAATGACTTCTTGCGGCTTCTAATATTTAAGTTACCTAATCTTTCAATGTGCACTCCCTCAGACTTCAAACACTCTTTAACCAGTTCCTTGTTCTGAAATTCATAGCATGTTTTCTGTCTTCATACCCGCTTGATGCAGAGGATGTTCCTAGTTATCAGAATAACGAATGTCAAAGGACCAACAATTAAAGTTCCCCACTTTGTTTGCTTTGAATAAAATTGATATTGGGAGCATTTCATTTTGCCTCTCAGGTTTTACAAACAAAAGCATGTGAAGGTTGAATTTCAGAGAACTATTGGTATCTGTAATTATCATCTGTGTAATTCAGGACATGATAAGACAGATCTAATACAATTTTATAGTGTGACTTGTTTAATCGCAGGTTTTTAAGTACTGTATTAGTGATAGTGCCAGTGTACAATTTTATATTTCAAACAACTATTTTTTAGGTTGATGGAATATCAGAAAGACCATGTTTGAGCATCTTTTCAGTTACATGTTTTCTTCTTCATGAGATCTGAAAATAAAAGTAAACTTCTGGAGTGTCACTTTGAATTGGTTACAGATAATAAAGATAAAAAGATAGGTTTACCAAGCTGTTATGGGAGAGTCCATGTTATCATTTTATTTATAGTTAACATTCAATTCTGACAATATTATGTCATGTATGATCTTAAGTCTCATGGTATCCAAAATCTTTTGTTCTTAGCTTAGATATTTGACAGACTTATGAGACTACTGATCCTGATTTTGTAATTATAGAAAAGAAAAACAGTATGTTTTGGCAAAGAAGATATAAACTTTAAAATATTTCATAGAATATTTTGGACATATGGGTCATCTACTACTTCTAATAAGTATAATAATTATCAATGGTAGTAACATTAATTAGTAAGCAACAACAAAGTTGTCATATAAGACTGGCAGTTGACAAAGAAAGAATGATTCTTTGTTGGGTCCAATATGTTACTTGCATAGGCAGGTAAAGCAAGATGAGCTAAGGTGATAACTTGCTGCCATATCCCTTGTCCCATAGGATGGCACAGATACAAAAGGGGCCTGATGACATGGCGATGAAATCTGCACAATTGGCCTGTACTGTTGAAGAATTAATTCTGTGCTGCATTAATTCTAAGCAGTTTCACAGCCTGCAGCGGTGCCATAAGGTAGAGAGGCAGAAAGTCTCATACCGTATCAGAACTCTGGAGTTGATAAGAAACTGTCATGACAGCTGTCTGGAAGAGAGGGGAGTGAGTGAGAAATGGCCTTACAGCAGCTCCTCACTAACCTCCTAAGTTCTCATGTTATGGGAGGATTACTGGTGTTCTGTTGAGGCTCATGTCAGCTTTGATTAAGCCGTGGCTAGATGGTCTGTGTGGAGACATGAAACATCTATAGGGTGGCACAGCAAAGCCATTCCCCTGGGAAAATTACACATAATACCAAATGGAGTAATGTGTTCTATGATTAGAACTAGTTACACATAGAAAGTTATAATAATATATCTAGCTATGATTTGTTTAGTCTAAGAGATATCCCATCCTAGTTTTTCCTTACCTTTATTTACTTGGTTATGAGATGACAAGCATCAGTCATAACTTGCTGAGATAAATTTTTCCTCTTGCTTTTGAGGAGGCACTATTAGGTTCTCACATGAGCTTTTTGGTGATGGGACGCTCAGAATTTATTGCTCAGTTCCTGTTATGTTCAGTTCCTATTATGTTCCTGACTCTATCCTCAAAGAAGTCTGTGCTAGTCTATGCTGATCTGGGTTTCTAAAACACAAGGACAATCATGGGCCAAAATAATATATATATGTTTCAAAGAGGTTGAATATTAAGTGGAGATGAATATATTCTCTTCGTTTGATTACAATGAAGTGTAACGGGCAACTTGTAAGTATGTGAGCAACTTTGTTCTGTATTATACACATGCACACACACACAAATATTCTCTCACATATGTCTAGACATATGTATACAGGATTTGAAGCCAATTTTATCTCCCTTTAGATCCTTTCTGCTTTCAGAAAGTAGAAGTGAACTATCCTTTCCCTGAATGTCTACAATTCAGTGTTTGTCTGAGATTGAAAGTACACAGTGGGAATCTTTTTTTTCTGCTTGCATTCCAGGCTATTATAGCCACTTAATTATGCAATAGTATTCAAGGTTACTTCCTTGAATGTACTTTTGAGGTTAAGTTGAAGACCCAAGTCATCTTACTGTGCTATTTTACTCTTTAAAAAAAGCACGTACATATTATCATAAAAAAAAGAAGCAACAAATTCAAAGTCGCCTGTGCTTTTGATGTTTTATCTATGAAAGTATTGCCAGAAAACAATATCATGAGGGTTTGCTCTGTGGTTTCTACTAGATTTACAGTTCTTTTTCAGTGTTTTATTTTATTTTATTATTAGTTTCAAGTATACAATACATTGGTTAGACATTTATATAGTTTATGAAATGATCCCTGTAATTACTCTATCTTCTCTCTGGCTCTACACACAGCCATTACATTACTGCTGACTGTATTCCCTATGCCATGCTTCCCATCTCTGTGACCATCTATCAACTACCAATTTGTATTCTTTAACCCTTTACCCCTTTCTCCCAACCTCCCCACTCCCCTGCCCTCTGGCTGTCACCAGATTGTCCTCTATTTGAGTCTGCTTTCAATTCTTTGTTCTTTTTTTCCTTAGATTCTGCATATAAGTGAAATCACATGATATTTATCTTTCATTGTCTAACTTATTTAGCTCAGCATAAAAACCTGTAGGTTCATCCATGTCTTTGCAAATGGTAGCATTTCATTTTTTGTAGCTGAGTAATATTCCATTGTATATATGAACCATAATAACTTCTTTATCCAATCATCTGTTGATGGGCACTTAAGTTGCTTCCATATTATGGCTATCGTAAATAGTGTTGCCATGAACATAAGGATGCATAGACCTTTATGAATTATTGTTGTGGTTTTCTTTGGATTAATACCCAGAAGTGCAATTGGTGGGTCAAAAGGTATATCCACTTTAAATTTTTTGAGGAACTAGATTGTTTTCCATAGTGGCTGTACCAATTTGCAATCCCACCAACAGTGTATGAGGGTTCCCTTTTCTCCGCATCATCACCAACACTTGTTGTTCTTAGATTTATTGATGATAGTCATCTGAAAAGTGTGAGATGATATCTCGTGGTGGATTTAATTTGCATTTCTCTGATGATTAGTGACTTAAACATCTTTTCATATGTCTATTGGCCACACTACCTGATATCAAACTATACTATAAGGCTGCAATAATCAAAGCAGCATGGTACTGACATAAAAACAGATACATTGATCAAGGGAACAAAATAGAAAGCCCAGAAATAAATTCGTGTCTATACGCTCATTTAGTATATGACAAAAGAGGCAAGAATATACAATGAAATAAAGATAGTCTCTTCAATAAATGGTATTGGGAAAATTGGACAGATATATGCAAAACAATGAAACTGGACCACCTTGTTACATCATATAAAAGAAGACTCAAAATGGATTAATTTTACAGTTTTAAGTGTTAAGTTTAAGTCTTTAATTCATTTTGATTTGATTTTTGGGTATGGTGAGAGGTAAAGGTCCCATTGACCAAATGGGATTTATTTCTGAGATATAAGGATGGTTCAACATATACAAATCAATAAATGTTATACACTATATTAATGGAATGAAGGATAAAAATTATGTAATCTCAACAGATGAAGAAAACACATTGGACAAAATTTGATACCCTTCATGATAAAAATACTCAACAAAATATTTTTAGGAGTCATGCACCTCAGCATAATAAAGGCCATATATGGTAAACCCACAGCTAACATCATACTCATTAGTGTAAAACTAAAAGCTTTTAATCTGAGATCAGGAACAAAACAAAGATGCCCTCTGTAGCCATTTCACTTCATAATAGTACTGAAGTCCTAGCTAGAGCCATTAGGTGACAAAAAGAAATAAAAGACATTCAAATTAGAAAGAAGTAAAACTATCTCTTTTTTTCAGATGAAGTGATGAAATTATATATGTGTATATAAAAATATATATAATATATAATATATAATTAATATACAATATATAATATATATATTCCTAAAGACTCCATCAAAAAAAAGCTATTAGAACTAATAAACAAAATCATGAGTGTTGCAGGATACTAAATCAACACACAAAATTTTCTTGTGTCTCTGTACACTACCTACTATTTGAAAAGGAAATTAAGCAAACAATCCCATTTATAATAGCATCAAAAAGAATAAATACTTAGAAATAAATTTAACCAAGGAACTGAAATACTTCTACATTGAAAATCGTAATACATAGATGAAAGAAATTAAAGAAGACATATGAAAACTCATGCCATGTTCATGAATTGAAAGACTTAATATTATAAAAATGTCCAGAGTACAAAACGGGATCTACAGATTTAATGCTGTTTCCATCAAAATTCCATTGGCATTTTTTTCATAGAAATAGATAAAACACTCCTAAAGTTCATATGGAAAAACAAAACAAAACAAAAACTAGAATAGCCAAAGCAAGCTTGAGAAAGTAGAACAAAGAGGCATGATATTTCCTCATTTCAAAATATATTACAAGGCTATAGTAATTAAATAGTATATTACTGGCATCAACACAGACATATAGCCCAATGGAACAGAATAGAGCCAGAAATAGACCCATCGACTACTAATCTCTTAGAAAGGCTCCAAGAAAACACAAAGGGAAAATGACAATCTCTTTATAAATTACATTGGGAAAACTGAATATCTGCACTATTTTTTTTTTAATTTCCACTGAGATGTTGAACAGTATTTGTTAACTCAGCTTGCTGGTTGGCCTTGTAATAAAGACAATTAACGTTTTGATATACTATTTCTTCTAGTTTAGTTTTAATTTCTCAATATATAAAATCTCCCAAATGGTCATGAATTAGGACCCAGGAAAAATGAAAACCAAAAATATTTATTAATTTATTTCTATCATTTTTCCCTATTTAACTTCCCTAGATAAGACTAATATTCAATTATGACTTATAACTGGTAACATTTATGTATGTCTAATTATTTATTTGTAATCATAGATTAATGAATTAATTAACAAACGTTTAATAACCACTCACTAAGCAATGTACTCATATGAGATATTTAATATTGGAAAAAGTCTTCTCCTTTTTGTAATTTATGATTTATAAGGGAGGAAGAAAATAAAAAGTCAAGTATTAATAAAATTACAAATTATGACACAATAAAATGGAAAGCAGCTATTTCCTAAGGTAAAGAATATTAGATTCAAGATTTACGGATTTAAGATTTTAAGATTTGTAAGTTAAGTAGAGAAAAACAACCAACAAGGAAATACAGAAGAGACAGATAAAAACGTTGCTGTCATGGAGGCTAAAATAAAATAGTGCATCATAAAGTAGACAATGCACAATTATTTAAGATGTTGCAAAAATTGCTTTTAAGGTTAAAAATAAAAATTCACAATAGAATTTAGCAACATGAATCATCATTTACTTAAAAATAAAAAATACTCATGTTGGATGGCAAAATCTAGATTGGAGGGTACTAAAGAAAGAATGGATGATGACAAATTAAAGAAAGCATTTTTAGACAACTTTATCAAGAATCTTCCCTTTTGTAAAGAGAAGCAGAGATGTAAGGCAATAGCTGCAGAAAGAGTTGAGAAAAAATTTTTTTTAAAGATATGCTACATTCTCACATGTTTAAATATTAATTAGAATAATCCAACAAAAGTGGAAATGCAGTGTTAATAAGATGTGAAGAAGGAAGACTTGAAAAAGCAAGAAGCATGAGAATCAAGACCATCCTTGGAATGAATGGCCTTAGGTATGAGGAAGATTTGTAAAAAGAGGACAAAAAACTCAATGGCACAGGCAGTTTAGAGATTGGTAAAATGAAGGAGTTGTTGTTTTAATGAGTTCCATTCTCTCAAGAAATTATGAAGCACATAGTTAAATTTACCCAGGTTTGAGTATTTTTCAGATGAATACATTTGACTAATAGACGAGAAAGGGAGCTGAGGCTTTTGAGAGGCATTGTTTATAGTGATAGATTATTAAATTTAAACTTGACAAGGAAAAATGGGTTCTGATTAATGGTGAAAAATTGTAAGAGACAACTAAAAATTGGAGGTCTTGATAAAGTCAAAATATTGTTGAATAGGGGAATTTGTGCAAGTGAATTATAGTCTAGAGGAATTGTATTGAGAATGCTTAATCCTTAAATTTGTAATTTCAGATTGGTATCATTTTTTTATGATGATAGAGATTAGCGTCTGTGTGTGGGTGATTCATAATGAAAAGAGAAAGTGATGATTGGATATAAAAGGTTCTAGAAAATGACAAATGGATTTATTTTATTAAATAGGCTAAAGACCAATTAGGGTGTTCCCAATTTTCTGTGTGGGTCAAATGTAAAACTAGTACACCAGTCATGTACAGTGGGACCACATAAAATGTATGGTGTTTAAAATTAATTTGCCCAGACACTTCTCCCAAGAAGACATACAAATGGCCAACAGACATATGAAAAGATGCTCAACTTCACTATCTATTAGAGAAATGCAAATCAAAACCACAATGAGCTACCACCTCACATCTGTTAGTATAGCTATCATCAACAGGAAAAGTAAAAACAAGGAGAGGTTTTAGGGAAAAAAGAACCCTCATATGCTACTGGTGAGAATGTATGTTGGTATAACCACTATGGAAAACAGTATGGAGGTTCTTCAAAAAACTAACTTAAATTACCACATGACCCATCAATCTCTCTTCTACGTATTTACCTTAAAAACCTGAAAATATTTATCTGTAAAGATATATGTACCTCTATGTTCATAACAGCATTATTCAGAGTGGTCAGGACATGGATGCAACCAAAATGTCTTACGATAGTTGATTGGATAAAAAAGATATGGTGTATATATATACAATGGAATATTATTCAGCCATAAAAAAAAAAAATGAAATACTGTCATTTGTGACAACATGGATGAACCTTGAAATAACCATGCTCAGTGAAATATCAGTCAGACAGAAAAAGTTTAAAACCACATGACTTCACTCACATGTAGAATATAAAATTAATTTGCCAACTGCAACTCAAATGTTTGGAAATAAGACAATGTAGACATTATTAATGAAAGTTACAAGCTTGGAAGAACACAGTTTCTATAGATTCATATAACTTTCAATAATTTAACAGCAATTATCAATGACGTAGTTAATTAACATGATAGAGATATTTGTTTAAAAATATTTTTATTGCAGTGTGTATTTTATAGAATATTTGATTTAGCATTTCCCAAAAGAAAGGTCAAGAATGAAAATTTTATAAATCTGTAGTAAAAAAATTATAAATCATTAGTAAAAATAATTTAATTTGAATACACATTTAAATACACCTAATTTAAATACATATAGGAGTCCTTCTATATCTACGGTGGATCCATTTCAAGACCCACAGTGGCTACCTGAAACTGCAGATAGTACCAAACATCATATATACTATGTTTTTTCCTGTATGTACATATCTTTTCTCTTTAAGAAAGCACTTTATGGCTTTTTGGCCTATTCGAATTGCTAGCATCACTACTCTTGCACTTTGAGGCCATTATTAAGTAAAATAAAAGTTACTTGACCACAAGAACTGCAGTCCGGAGACAATCTGATGCCTAAGAGAGGTAGCACATATGGTGTGGATATGCTTGATAAAGGGATAATTCACGTCTTGTGTGGAACTAAGCTGGATGGTACAAGATTTCATCATGCTACTCAAAATGGCATGTATTTTAAAACATGAATTTTTTATTTCCAGAATTTTTCACTTAATTTTTCAGACCATGATGAATGGTGGGTTAGTGAAACTCAGGGTGATTTTGCCCCCCAGATGGCATTTGGCAGTGTCCAAAGATGTTTTTAGTTTTCATAACTTGAGGATTTATTACTGGCATCTAGTGGTTATAGGCTAAGAATGTTGCTAAATATTCTACAAAGAACAAAAAAGCTCCCACAATAAAGAATTGTCTGCTCCAATATGTCAATAGTGCTAAGGTTGAGAAACCCTGCTTAATCGGAATAAATTGTAGTAAGGGGCTACTGAAAATATATTTGAAAATACAGTATCAATAGCCCTGTTGTGGATAAAAGTTAAAAATGAATATCTTTAGTTTCTTTAAATTGCTTTAAAATTTATTCATTTCTTTTATTATACCTTGTTGATACAACTTTCTTTACATGTATATATTTAACAATGAAACAATTTCAATATATATTATTTTCTGCAATTATTGCTATTAATTCTACCTAGATTAAATAAATTAAGAAATAAATCATTTCACTTGGTATGTTACACAAACAAATATTTTAAAAGGAGAGTAACTATTTTGCTCATAATTATTTAGTCAGAATTGAGAAATGGCAAAATCATTACATGTATTATAGTGATTATTCTGATAGCGGCTAACCACATTAACTACATTAATTTAATTTAAAATAATTAAAATTAAATTTTAAAAATCTAGTTCCTTGGTCATACTAGTTATATTTTTAGTGTTCAATAGTCACACATGGCTAATGGTTGCTGTGTTGAACAGCCCAGGTATAGAATAATTCTATCGCTTTACAAAGTTTTATTGGACAGCGCAGCTGTATATTAATCACTTAAACCTATGCTTCAATGAACAACATCCATTCTTGAAATATTTGCAATTTTTCTATACTATGTTTGTTTTGATTATATTTAATTTAACATTATTTTATTCTTTTTGAAATAAATAATAAAATTTGAAATTGTAAATTATATGTCTTTATTTTATTTTCTTGGTAATTTATTTTTTGTATTTCAAAATAATATCAGTTCGCAATGAACTGGAAATTAAAAGGAAAGAAGGAAGCAAGGAAGAAAGAAGGAAGGAGGGAGGGAGGGAGGAAGGAAGGAAGGAAGGAAGGAAGGAAGAAGGAAGGAAGGAAGGAAGGAAGGAAGGAAGGAAGGAAGGAAGGAAGGAATAAACTCAAATGTAATATTTCATCCTTGACTGAGAAAAGAGAAGTACTAGCCTAGAAGATTCTGGGCCCTGAATGGACAACAATATATAGAGATTCGTAAATAAATTTGTACCATGAAGACAGATTATGGACTCCTAAAAAACAGAAACTAGGTGCTATATCTCTTCTAATCCTTAGTGTTCACATATAGTTAAAATTAATAGATGCTTGATTGTATTAAATTGTATTCTCAGTTTTTTTTACACACTTTTAAGTCTCTTTGTAGTCATCAAATTGCCATTAGTAAGCATCATCATAATTCCTATTCATTAATCAATAAACTACATATTTTGTATTACAGAAAAACTCAGTCAAATTATAGTCAGATCATATTCTCCAGAACATAAAACTTAGATACATACCATCCTGCTTATAATGAAATTATGAATATGTGAGCATCAAGCTGACATTTTAAAGAGTTTATATATCTCCTTGGAGTAAAGATAGTCATTGCAACTTTATGCAAGTTTATTGCTCTGTCTGGAAAGAAATGCAAACTCTTTTTTGAAATCTGAGAATTACTCAGACAGAAGAAAGGTGGGGCTTTCTCTTAACTTCCTAAATGATGGGAAGTTTATTCTTACTGCTAAGGCATTTTAGGCCTTAGATTAGCAAACCATCTGCTACAGCTAATATTTACAAATCTCAGAGAAAATAAAACAAATTACAGAGAAATTAAAATAAACATATATGTATTATAAATTGTGAATACAGAATTTTGTTTTCGTTTTATACTATGCTGAACCTCAACAGCTTCTCTCTCCTTATGCTACAGGGAAGTCACACATGTGAAAATGTACAAATGTGAAAAGACATTCTTATTTTTTGTAGTTTCCTAAACAATATATGTGCATTTGTTTAAACATGACAATTTATTTTTCTGTCTGGTTTATTTTAATATATTATAGAAACATATTATCTCACCATCCAGACTGCTAAACATTTTAGATAACTTAGGGGGAAGGAAACAAAAAATAATGGGTAAATATTTAGGTTACTTAATGGGGGCAATTAAGATGATAAAATTAGAATGTGTGTTTTGCTTTTTTTTTAACATGATAAATGCAAATTAAAGGTTTACTATAGTAAGCTGTTGAGATTAAAAACAACATAAGAAGGGTTCCCATATTTCTGGAAATTAGTTACTAGAATGAGATGATATACAAATTACCACAATAATAGAATGTACTTAGTTCATCATCTACAAATGATGTACATTGTTTTACTAATTTCAAAGGGCCAGTGGTTATTTGGTGGAGTATGACAGAGTAGGATAGAGAGAATGACTAGAATTTGTCCTGAATTTTAGCTTAGGGACAGAATTTTGATATATGGACAAAGTATCTGGAGAGACTGAATTCCTTTCAAGTTATTTGTCAGGTAGAGAATTGTTAAATCATTTGCCTACCCTTCTCTTTCACATACATACACATACAAATTCCCCTTTATTTCCATTTCCAAGAAGGAGATACATTGTTTTACATTGATCAGATCCTAATTCATGAAGATATGGGAAGTACATGAAGACATGGGCAAATCTTTGATATGCTGCTAATCTCTCTGGGGACACTAATACATCCTTGATGGCCATATTAATATATACTAGTCGTATTTTCTTAGTATTATATTAGTATTATATATAAGGTGATTATCTCACACTAAATAATAATCAAAACTTCTTCCTTACTTACCTCTGTGTTTCAGCCTCAAAGAAGAAGACAGCTGACAAAATTTATAACATTCCAGTACACTGTATGAGAAACAGTATTTGAAAGTAGAACTTTATTATGAGATATATTACTGAGATGATATAGAAACTTAAGGGTTTTTTCCTTATATTTCTCTTCTAATTTAACTCATAATAGTCATCTTAATATCACTTAAATATCTTCAAAATTTGATATGTGTGCTTAATGCCTGTCTATCATCTATTTATATCTTTATATTTTTATTTACTGTTTTAGTCATTAAGTGCTACAGTAACAGCCTTTAAGTAACAAGAACAAAAAACTAAATTTATCTTGTAAATCTTTGAGGTATTCATGTTATCTGTTGATAGTTTATATGAGTTCAACTTCTTCTCATTCCGGAACTTAGAACTTTATCTAGGGCATGGTGTTCTCTAATAAAGGTGAAGAAAAGAGGCAGAACCACATCATAAAAGCATAATTTAATGTCTGCTTGAATGTGGAATATGTCACATCTGTTTATATTGAATTGGTCATAGCAAGTCACATAGCCAAATAAAAGGAGTTGAAGTGTTTTACCTGAAGAGAATCACATTAAGACATTGAAGAAGTGAATAATTGTGAATAAATAATGACATATGTCATACCTATTTACAATTATTTTAAGAAACTCCTTTTAGACTCTAATTTGAAAAACTGACATTGTTTTATACCTATTTTTTTAAATTGCTCATTTTCCATTAATGTAGTACATATATTATTCCATAGATATTAAATTTATACTTTGAATAAGCACAAATATTATATAGTGTGTGGATAGTTATCAAAATATTTACTTACTGATAAACAAATTATGTTGCCTTAAAATCTATCATTACAAACAGTGTCTCAGTAGCATCATTAGATGTATGCGCCCTTGCCTACACAATTGTCATTACTGGAAGGATTCCAAAATGGAGAACTACTGGATCTAAAGGAATATACATTTAGAAATATATTTTGAAATACACAAATATTCCAAGTAGTGAATACAATAGAAATGTTGAAACTGTGAAAAGTATTCTAAAACAAACACATATTTAACTAACACCTGATTAAGCAAATATACTGCTAAAATCTTGGAACCTTTCTCCAACCATGTGACCATCTCAAAATACAATCTTCACAATCCTGATTTTTAAATTAAATGGTTCTTTACTTTTTTATAGATTTAACTTTTTAATGCCTGTATCTCCAAATAATATATTGTGAATTTTTTGCCTTTTTTTAAACATTTATACAAAATGGATGACAGTATATTTTTCTGATTTTCTTCTGCTTTCTAATCAACATTAGGATTTTAGACTTACCCAATTGATACAGACATGTTCCAATTCCTTCTTTTTTACTATGGTGTAGTAGTCCATTATATGAACATAACATCTATTATGCATCTATCTTACTTTTGTTGAACATTTACATTATTTCTAGCATGTGACTATCACCAACAATATTTCAGTGATTATAATTGCACATTTCTTCTGGTATACATATATGAGGGTTTCTTCATACCTAGAAGTAAAATTGCTAAGTCATAGCTATGCATATGTCCTACAATATTAATTAATATCCAACTGTTTTCCAAAATATTCAGGCCACTATATATTCTCAATAGCATTGTATGACAATTTACTTAACTCTACATCTTTGTTTTTACACGTTATTAGCAGATTTTATTTGAAATGTAAAAAATAGAAAACATACCAGTACAAGGAGCATATGGTATGTTACTATAGTGTTACTTTGCATTTCCCTAAAACATAAGGTTGTGTCTTTTCACATACAATTATATGCTTATCATGATCTTGTTCTATGAAATGTCTTTTGACATCTTTTGCTCATTTTTCTACTTTGATTATTCTGACACATTTTGTATTCTGTCGCTATTTAACTATCCACAATTCATCACATATATTTTTTAATTTTAAAATTAAATTTATTGGGATGACATTGGTTAATAAAATTATATAGGTTTCAAGTATAGGACAATTCAATAATATGTCCTATGTATATTGCATTGTGTGTTCATCACCCAAGGTCAAATCTTCCTTTATCCTTACGTACCTCCTCCCTCCCCTATTTCCCTCTGGTAACCACTAAACAGTTGTCTTTGTCTATGAGTTTTTGTTTGTTTGGCTTGGTCTTTTGTTGCTTTCAGTTTTATATTTCACATATGAACGAAATCATATAGTTCTAAGCTTTTTCTGTCTGACTTACTTTGCTTAGCATGATAATCTCAAGATCTCCATAGGAAAAGATGAAATACTGCCAACTGTGACAACATGTATGGATGTTTTAAATACATTCTTTCAGCTTCTTTATTGCTTGTGTCTTAACAAACAGAACTCAAATCGTATTTGAATTAATTTGTATTTTCACAGTTTTTTATTTCGTGTTTCATTTAATAAATGTTTTTCTACTCTAAACTTATGATTATTCTCATGTAATTACCACTAAAGGTTTTATAATTTTGATTTTCACATTTGAATCTTAAACTTGTCTGAATTAATTTCATAATGATTTGGTTAAGCATCTACTTTATTAATGTTTTCTAGACAGAAAAATTATTTTTCTGGCAACGTTTATATAATAGCCCATCCTTTTAATACTGATCCGAACACCCAGTTTGTGATAAGAGCAATTTTTCTATATATGTGTGGGCCTTTTTCTGGCCTCTATTCTGTCTCATTTGATTATCCCTTTATATATTTCTCAATGACTATATTTTATTGAATAAATATGATATAAATTTTAAGATGATAAATATACCATGATAAAGTGATTTTTAATCAATTCAAATTTTTACTTTATATTTACTTATTGCAAGAGTTTGTTTAACTTCTATAGGCACAAATTATGTCACATTTCACTTTTTTTTCATAAGTAAGAGGAAAAAAATTACACAAATTAAAAAATTCTTAAATCTCAAAAAATCACTTTAAAATTTTCTGAAACACATATTGACTAACAAATACGGATTTCCATATTTTACTATCTGTTGTGCCATCCAATATGTTGCTGATGCAGAATTTCTTAAAATAATTCATAAAATGACAAAAAGCCATTGTTTATCATTATAAAGCATTAGCTTAATTTGACTCACATAGGGAATTTATAACATACTTCTTACCCATCTTCACCCCTGTTCCTCCACATGAAAACATTTCTTAGTGTTACATGGGTATTTGATTATTCTTTTGTCACCTGACTTTCTTTTAAACCACTGACCCAATACACAAGTTATGATGCTATAGTATTTGAGATTTTCTCATGTAAAGACATTAACAACTACTGTATCATGATAGCTTTTTAGCTTACATCTGTACAATGCATCATGGTTTTAATCATGTTAAATATATATTTTATATATTAAAAATGCATATATATATTTTGACATTGAAGAACCGTTATGCCTTCTTTTTGACTTAAATGTAATTTCAAAATTTTACAGTTGTTAGCTCTTGTGAGATTGTGAGATGACTTTTATCAGAGATGTTTTAATTATACTTCCTATTTGCTTTTTGTTTTTAGCATGAATATATAGTAAAATATACTGAATAGTTTTTCTATAGCTATTGATATGATCCTATGATTTCCTTTCTTTAAAACTAATTATTGAAAATTCTATTAACTGATTCTCAAATATGACATCAATAATGCAATACAATTTTGAGATAATCCAAGCTTAGTTATAGTGTATTATTATTTTATTTATTGGGGATTTGGTTTATTGGTAAGCATTCTTGCATAAATTAAATGTCAAAGTTGCATATCTCAATAAAAGTAATTTGAGAGTGGCTGTTTATTTGTTTCTTCCTGGAAAGTATATAAGACTGAAATTACATAACTCTAAATGTTTGATGGAAGTACTTTGATTATGTGTTTATTTTCTATTCTTTATTATATTATTCTGTCTTTTCATTTTCTTTGCATGTATTATTTCCATATTATTTTATAACTTCTATTGATTTTCTCATTTAATTGTTTAGTATTATATTTTGTATAATGTAACTATGTAAGGCAATAAATTTCTCTTTAGGTATCCCTTTATCTATATCTTACAGATTATTTGCATATCGTTTTCATATTTGAGTTATACATATTTATCCAATTTCCATAAATATTTATTCTGGAGTCAGAAATGTGTTTTTAAATTTCCAAACATGAAGAATTTTTCTAGTCACCTTTTAATTATTGGTTTCTAATTTAATTTTATCATAGACAGAAAGGAATCTAACTATGGAAGGTGAACACACAAAACTATATATATATATATATATATATATGCCTTCCTGTTAAATTGTACACCTGAAACTTACTGGATTTCATTAAGAATGTCACCATAAAAAATAAATTTAAAAAAATAATAAAAAATAAATAATTTTATCACGGGCAGAAGATGTGTCTATTTTGATGCTAGTTTTTTGAACTCTTCTGAGATCTTATATATGTCCTAGGTCGATTTTAATAAAAGTTGATTTATATCAAAATAATTTATTGTCTGAATTATAGAATGAAAAGTCTAAATATAATGTTGATAAAACTTACCAATTTTTATGTTTGAATCTTGTTTTTCCTATGATAGTTTGTCCAACTGAACTATCAATTACCAAGAATCATATGTTTCAAATTCTTATTGCAGTGTTAGATGTGTTAATTTTATCTCACAGTTCTATCAGTGTTTACTTCTAGAAAATTCTTACTCCATATCTGTTAAAATATAGACTTCATTCCTATTTCTATCAACTTCTTTTGAAACTCCTTTAAGACATATGCTAAATCTTCATAATCTAACCTCCCTTAATCCTATCGCTCCTTTGTATTGTCTTTTTTCATTAGCTGTACTAAATTTTATATATTTCTTTTGAGCCCACCTTCCCATTTCTCATTTCTGTTTAATTTTTTCCAATCTATTTTTTTAATGTATTGAGTTTTAATTTCAGTTTTTTTTTCTATATAATCTTCTCACCCATTATTCTCGGTTATATTTAAGATTCTATTTCTTCTAATATCTTAAATATATATATAGTTAGTGATAGGAAGCCTTGGTGCATTGCATCTTTTCCTGCCTCTTACAATTAAAACTTTTATCCTATTTTATTAGCTAAGAGTCTCACTTTCCTTAGGATTTCTATATTTTCTGCAGGAATTCAATGAAGCTTTAGTTTGAAGGAATTTCTCCAGATGGTTTGTGTATGCCTCTGTCAGTTGCCTGGCACTATCAGTACAGCACCCTATGACTAAATTAATTGTATTATCTTTTTCAGTTGTTATGGACCATACAGGTAACACAAATTTATGCAAGAACGAGAGGCAGCTTAGTTCAGTTCTCAAAGATCACCTACCAAGACCCCTTTGTGACCCAGATTCTATAATTTTCTTATTAACCCCATCTGTGAATTAGATTCGTTTCTCATTTACTCTTTCTCTGAAGTTGGAGCCCCTTGAGATATTACTTTTATGCATGGATCCCTAGTTTTATGCTTCTTGGGTGAGTATGATTTTTTTTTTTATCTCTCATATCCTATACAACAGTAAAAATGGAAGGTCTCGGTTACTAGGATTTGGCTCATACCCTTAACATAAAAACTACTTTGAATTAGCTTACCTCCATTACCCATTTCACTGAGTTTTTGCCCTCTGCTAATTCCGTCATCTTACGCCAACATAGTCATTCAAATGTGTGTATGTATGATTCAGCTTTTTAACTGATTTTTAAAATGAGTGTTTTAGACTATATAATCCCCAGTACGACCAGGAACAAAGTTTGAGTATATAAATATACATATTTTAAACATTAACATAGATTACTTTTATATTTATACACTTACAAAAAAAAAATGTTCTCAATATTTTGCCTTGGGATTTATAAACTATATCTCATTTTATAAATCTTAATTTTCATCACATCCTAAATATGAGATAGGGAGAATATTTTTACTTAGTTGTTGAATATTTCTTCTTGTATGCATTGCCTTTTCATAGACTCTTTCATTTTTTCTATTGGTTTCTGTAAAAATGTGTATATTTAAAATACAAAGATAATAGCATTAATATATTCCTTTTTCATTTGGCAAATACAGTAGCTTCTGTAGCGACAAAACCTGGTGAAGTGGTGAGTGAGGCTTTTCCTATTCTTACATAATCACCTCTCTAAATGGCCAAGCATAACCACACCATCATTTTGAAAGCTGTGCAAGGCTGCCCCCTCCTGTCTGGCAGATAATATATTCTAGCAATGTAACCTGAATCTGCAGATAGATTTTTCAAATGTAATTGGTCAGACAATTGACTCAGAAACAACTCAGAGAAGCAAAGTATATTAGCCTAAAATGAACACTTGACAGGTAATGGTTGACTGCTGGTAAAGAAAATTTTCTTGTTTCATGTTCCAACTGAGATTTTTCCCTGATAATCTCTTATACTCTTTTTTTCTTCCCACTTGATTTCTCAACTTCCTTTCTTATTTTTTTCTCATTATGGGTTATTATTTATGTAATTCAGGGCAGTACAAGTGAAAGCATTTGTTGGGCACGTATAAGGAGAGAAACAGCCATATCTCATCTATATATAAAGATTTTCTTTACATAATTTTAAATTTGCTTTTGTATATGATGTGACTTAGAGATCTGTATATCTATCCTTGTAGCAGAACTTCTTTGTTTTAGTTATTGGAAGTTTATAGTGCATTTTTCTATTCCTATTTTACAGTTAAAATTCCTTACATAGTCACAACAATTTATTTTTCTCAGAAGTTATTTGATCTTGGGAAATATGTTCCCATACACTTTCTCAAAATATACTTTATGTTTCATTACATTGTGAAGAATACTTAAAATATATTTTTTAACCTTGGAATGTTTACATCATTAAGCAAGAATAAAAATCATTAATAAAACATAAAATTTATTGAAATTATTGTAAATCTATATGCATGATTTATCAGTTAGGGTTCAGTGAGAAATATAGACCGCTATGAATTAAATAAAATAAAAAACATTTTATAGGCATCAGACATTCCAGACTCATGCAGCTGGTTTAACAGCCTCTGCATGACTGCTTTGGCTCTAACTCTTCAAGCTCTGGGGCAGAGCTTGTGTTTGAGCGGTACAAAAGCTATGAAAGGGGAATGAGCAGGAAATGAAAGTGTCCAGGAGCAAAGTAGGAAGCCATAGAAGCAGACTGCAACTCCATCCCTTTCAGCACCTTCAGTCTTGATGTTTCAGGAGACTTACAGGATAGGTTGGCACTCTTCATCATAGATCTGCAGGGACACTTGGCCCAGGATTTGGAGAAGATGAAGGAAGAGATTTGGAGACCTGGAGAAGCTTAATATGTGCTGTTACTCTAAGCAAAAGGTGAGACAGCATATCAGGATAGCATCAACCCGTGTGTGCTGCAACAGTGGATGGTCTTATATTGATATTTAGAGAAAATTTTTGAAAAATAAAAGGTGATCTTTCACTTCAGCCTATCAAATTCTATACAAATTTGTCTTGTGACCAACTCTAATTTGAGAATATACAGGGCAAGAAACAGTGGGAAATGTAATTATACCTTAGCTCAATTATCACAGTTCGAAGCTACTTTGATTCAAGTTGTCAGCCAAATCTGTCTCTTCTATAACTATACTTACCTTCCAAAGAAAAACAATAGCAAATTCCTAAAATGATGCACTTGCCTCATGCACAACCAACAGCATTCTAATCCTATACCTAAAAGAGAATACAAAATTCTTCTTTTAAATGATGTCTATTCTCCTTCTAGCTGTCATATTCCTTCTTTGTTGTCTTATAACATAAATACTGAGATATAAACAGCTATGATTAATAGGCTTTATATTAGATAGTAAGAGAATAAGAGGTAAAAAAATAAGTAAATGTTTTAATATTTATGTAATATTTGATTTTGTGTGAATACAGCAAACAAAGAAAAATACTCATAACTACTTTAGTCCTCATTTCTGCAACTGATCATAAGTGTATTGCAAGTATGCATGACTTTCATGTTCTACTCCCCATTTCATCTTCCCTGTGCTCTCAGCAAACACCCCAGTGATTTGTAGTTCCTTCATGGTAGGGCGACTCAAACTTTATTCTTAAAATAGAAAATAAAAGCCATTAAATAAATCACAGAAAGAAGAAAAAAATTAAAATTGTTAGTGATTAAGATATCTACATATATGTTGAGCCTGATAAAAAATCAAATGTACATAATTTCCAAATAATTCATTTTTAAATAAATTTCATATGTGTTCTGCCTGGAAATTTTCTGAACACTTCCTCTTCAGGTATTATTTATATAATTATTTATAAATCCACAAACTAAAAAAAGGATGTGGAATTTCTAAGAACTATTTTAAACAAACCCAAAACTATAGTGTTACCAAAGGAATTCTTTTCTAATATCCGTTACACTAATTAGTAAATCTCCTATTATTGAGCCAAGATACAGATTGTGAAAATGCTCGTGGTAACTATCTCTGGAGTGTGGTCTTTCTGATTAGATCCTAGTTGATCACCCCAGGTGAATGAAGTCCAAGTTATGTCAACTGAATGTCTGTAGGGTACAAACAAGTGCATACACATTTATTTCATGTGGTTAATTCTGAAATATTGACATGTGAATTGGCGATATCATAAAATTATGTCCTTAATTCTTTTGGAAATAATATATTTAGATAACAAGAACTGACTTCGGAAATACAGATTGGATTTCCTTTAGATATATATCATTGGCTATGCATTGGATATATAAAATTTACAGATGGAGAATTGATTGATCTTAATTTTGTCTCCTAAGTTAAATACTAGACTAGTATATACCTAGAATGTCGAAAACATGGCAACCATTTGCCTGAGTTGATCTTCCTTCATGTCAGTGTTTCTCAAAAACATAACAAAAATGGTTAGTGCCAAATAAAAGATGCTATATTATGAAAATGGTGTGATAAGGAATTGTTTATAGGAGTTGACTCACCAATTGTGTTTCTCATAAATATTTACTTCTTATAAAAATAATAGAGTTAAAATTATGAAGACTTGCCTTTGTCAGGCATGATTCTATGAGCTTTTACATGTATTAATTTATTCATTCTTCAAAATAACTCCATAAATTAGGTCCTATTATCATTGTTTTTGTACAAATAAAACCACTGAGACAGAGAGCTATTAAGCAATTTGTCTAAGGTCGAACAGCCAGAAAATTGATAAAATAGAATTAAAGGTGAGGTATATGGCTTCTGTGGCCACACTCTCAACGAGTTCAAAATGCTGACTCTGTTGTAGTGTATAGTCAAGGCTGGCTTCATGGGTATGTAAACTATGCTGTTGCACAGGGTCCTACCTGTACTTAGTTTAAGGCTTACATTGCTTAGTTCCTGCTTAGTTCACAAACTCCATCCCTGCCACCATGGTCACATCGTTATTGAGTCCATTGTGCAAGAACTTGAGAGATAGTTGAAGGAAATTAGTTGACATCGACAAAGTAATCATTTTGTCCATCTACTTTATATAGTCTTCCTCCAAATCTCATTTTTTCCAGTTATTAATGCTGTATAACTACCCCAAAACTCAGTGGCACAAAAAAAACCATATTATGTTCATTAATTCTTTGACTTGTCTCATTTCCCTGATGCCTGGGACTCAATTTGTTAAACTCAATGCATGAGAATAACTTTATAGATTTATTTACTCATATGTCTTGTGGTTGATGCTGGAAGTCAGCTGGAACTTCAGCAGAGGTTGCTGAACAGAGTACGTACACGTGGTCTCTCTGCAGCCTGGTCTCGCAGGAAACTGACTTTAGAATGTCCAGAATTCTTACATCGAAGACTTCTTACTGACCTTTTACGTCAGCAAGTGCCCCAAGACAACCAGATAAGCTGCAGCCTTTTCTTACCTGGCTACAAAAATCAGCTAATATTACTTCTAAGTACTACATTGGTTAGAGCAGCAACAGAATCAAGAAGAAAGTACACAGTTCCTACCTCTTAATAAAAGAAGCATGGAAGAATTATACCACAGTGAACATCTTAAATAATTTCTTATAAACTCAGAAAAAGCAAGATTATTTATACATGATATATTTGAAAAACATTCTATATATTTACTATGTCTATATGCTATAAAAGGATCTATACAAAGATTCGATGTAAAACACTGACTTCACACAGGCTCTCATCTGACATTCAAAACTTAGCACAGTATTTGGCATGTAATGGGTGCTGCATAAATACTTGCTGTTGCTGAATTATCATCTCCATTGTCATTATTATATTGAACATTCTTAAAGGAATAACATGAGAAGAGTTATACCTTGTTTACAGGTTACAAAGTTAGAGGATCATAAAATAAAAGGTTGATTAGCAGAGATTTTTTTAGCAATAATAGATTTTAATAGAATCACAGGAAATAGATAGTAATAGAGGAAATTGCTCTCTGAAAATATTATAGTGGAAATTGGAGTCAGGTGATGAGAAAATTATGGATTTATTAGACAATTATTTGAGTTCTTTACAAAAGGCAAAGTGAATTGACTTTATTGGATGTAATTTAATTCTATTTCTAAATGCAGACAAATGCAAACTGTTTATAAAATCTAAGACTATCATAGTACGAGAAATGTTTAACATGAGAATTAGAAAATTTGTATTTTCCATCTGTTGCTTTGAATATAGTAAATTAAATTAAGACTTTCACAATACTGAATTTAAAAATCTGTGTCATCAACAAATATAATTTCTACATATACTTGGGAGAAACATTTTAAATTTTGTTTATGTCACATTGGCAAACTCAGTGAACTCATCAGCTGTGGGGAAGAATCAAGACAAGTCTCTCAATTCCACCTGCAATCCAGTCAACTCCACAGCGATACTCAGTCCAGTGGCAACTGGTAAGACATAATACTGTAATGATATTTCTAGACATCTTGATGGCATATTCAATAAGTAACAAATGGTATCTATATTACCCAGCTCCCAATGTTCACTTTTTATGAGGCCTGTTTCTAATTCTGAGGACTGAAGGGCAGCTCAATTTTCTGTTTCCAAACATGTGAAATTCAAAGATAAAGATTCAGGTGCTCTTCAAGCATTATTATTTTGTCAGAGGTTAGATGCAAAACCTCATTAGTATGTAGTAATCAAATTAGAGATCTAAGAGGATATTCACTCTATTAATGTGTTAAATACTTATGTATTGTTTTCCATATACAATGCACAGAGATCTAGGTATTGTGGACACCAACATAGAAGACTCAGTCCAAATTTTAAAATTTTCTGGGGAGGCAAAGAAATAAAACAATGACTAGAGTATAGTGAGAAGTGGATGATAGTTTGATAAAAACTCTAGAACAGGGGTTCCCAACTGGAGGCCACACAGGAACCTGACCACACAGTAGGAAGTGAACAGTGAGCAAGCAAGCAAAGCTTCATCTGTGCTTGCAGTCGCTCCCCAATGCTAGCATCACCGCTTCAGCTCCAGTTCAGATCATCAGATATTAGATTCTCGTAGGAGCACTAGTCCCTGGTGCCAAAAAAGTTGGGGACTGCTGTGTCTAGAACATATGGGAGGGGCATTATAACTAGACAGATGAGTGCAAAAAAAGCTCCCCAAAGGAAGGCAACTTCGAGCTGAGACACGAAGAATGTACAAAAAGACTTTCTTACTAAATTACTCTGTTTTTTGAGTGAGAATTTTTTTGATGATTCCTAAATGATTGTAGTGCATTTTCCTATGGAAATACTATAGATAATGCATGTAATCACTGAAGCAGAAACTTAAAACATCAAAATATGTTGCAAAATGTAATATACAACATTTGCTTCCTCTATTTAAATCATGTCTCTTTAACAAAGGCTTTCAACTGAACTGCATATTTGATCCCAAACATTTGCTTTTCTTGGTTTTATGTCAAAAAGCTCATAGAGTATTGGATCAAAAGATTGCATCTTAAGTTTTTGAACATACATATTTTGTTCTTATTTTAATAGTGATTTATGTTCACTGTACTAATACAACAGAATAGTAAAGAAGAAAATTGACTTAGATGTTTCTCGTCTATAGCAATAATGACTAACACATTGTATTTGGTTAAACATATAGTCTATGTAATCAGGAAAAAAACAATTTAAATTCCTGTACTCCCTCAATTAAGTCTAATTTTATTTTATTAACTAGCATAAAAAAAGAAAAATCCAAATGTACCTGGAATGCCTTGAGGCCATATTAGCCTGTGAGTACAAATAATGTCTCCTTCACCTTAATTTCCAAATTCTTTGGCCAAAGTTAGTCTTTCATGGTGACACAAGGTATAGCACATGCTCAGACTATTTCCACGTTATCCTGGTCCTGGCTGCTCTGAGTGTCACATACATTCATCTGCTCCAGTTTCCTTCTGTGAACACACTCGTCACACTTTACACAGTAGGTGCCTCCATAGACACTGCCTTTCTGCCATGATGACAGCCTTTGCTTTCCTTCTAATTTACACATTCTAGCATGAATTGCCAGTGTGGTCTATAAAGAGATGAAGTTATTGTACCTTTTCTCAGTCAGTGTTGAATCATGTCATCCCAACCTCAATACAGCACAGTATGTATAAAGTTCTTCAATAAATTAGGACTTCTGTTTCTGGATGTATATTTTATTTCCATATGTTCTTTCCATAGGTATGGAAAGGAGAACCACATTTCTGATCTCTCTTTTCATCTGAGCCCAAAGTTCCTCTGCATAAACCCTCTGTCAGTTCCAAATGATACCAAGCAAACCTCTACTGCAAATGCAATTAAAATTTATGTGTATTCACATGCAGAAAAGAGGGAAGAATATTTCTCTTTCAACTCAACCCCTTTTAGGCTCCACTATTCTGCTAAGCATATAAGGAAACATTTCTAAAACAATACAAATATGTAATAATAAATATACATGTATAGAAAGGGATTGAACACTAAACAAAATCTTTCCTAATGTTTTAAATTTTGAAACTGTCAGAAATATTTTTATTAAACATCAAAAAGAGGAGATAAAAAGTAGGCTGTTCTTCAAAAACTAGAAATTACACTAAGGTTTTTATAGCATATATGAAAAACAAATATTGCTTTAGACTGAGATCTCAGGGAGTTCATTGTAAGTTCAGGTACGAGTAAAGAGATTAACAATAAGCACAAATTCTGAATTATTACTAGTTGTTACATAGTTGTGTTTCATGAATTCCCACAGTTATCTAAGGTATGTTTCACCACTTCATCCACATTTGAAGGTTTAAAATAAAGCTGACTAAAAACAATCCCAGAAGTAAAAATCATTTCACACGCAAAAAAATTCTTATTTTTTTACATTACATGACAAAACAGTACCATTATAATGATCAAAGCATAATGAAAACTTTAATTTTGCTTAAGACAGAATTAATTCAAGATTATTTAATCAACTAAGTAAAAATTCAGCTCATATAAGGGTAAAAATATGATATTTTATAGTACAGCCTCTAGATAACTAAAGTAGTTTATTACATAATTGTATTTCTTTAGCTTTATCCTATATTTACTACAGGATGCTCTGAAATAGTGACTATGATGCTAATTCTCCATGCTTAGGAAAATAAGAAAATGAAAATAGCTCTTCTCAGAAAAAAAAATAGTTCTTCCACATGGGGTGGAAATGAGAGTGGTGTCTCTCATTATTACATCTAATGAACCACCAGCAAACATTGTTTTTTTCTGTCCTCCTAGTTCTGAGTTCTGCTGAGTTTGAGGTCTCGGTACTCAAAGGAGGAATGTTTCCAATGTGGGACTCAGGAACGTTAGCATTGTATTAGAAGTTGAGATTATCCTTCTCCATTTTTTGCTTATTATGCCATTAGAAAAACAGCATAGGAAATACAAAAGGAGAGAAGCTAGAAGTTTGGTAGGTGTATGATCCTGAATTTAATGAGGAAATAGAGTGGATGCTACAAAAGAAAGCAAAAGGTAAAAAAAACCACTGGGAGTGAAATACCACATAGGTAAGATCTTCAAAGACTTGGATTCCTCAGGAAAGGTTGGATCAATCCATAATGTAAAAAAAAAAAAAAAAAGAGGAAAAAGAAAAGAAAGAAAGAAACTGAGATGAAAGAATGGTTAAGGGAAATAAGGAAGGCGGTAGAGAAAACAAGTCAAAGATATAAAGCCTCAAAATCAATTGCAAAAATGAGATGTGTAGTATTTACTCATTTTCTTCTATGCTGTGCTATATATACATTTGTATATATTAATTATTGAATTTTGCAATTTCTTCTCTAGATTACAGAATATTGGGGCAGAATTAAGAGATAACTTTAGGAAGAAGAAATGTCATACAGAGATTGTAGGCTCTGAGATCATTAAAAGATTTCATAAAACTGTGGTCCTTATTTTGGAAAGAATAAGGATGTTTTTAATTACAGAAGAGATTTTTATATGATGTTACCCAGAAGCACTGCTGTTGCTATTGTTATTGTTTTCCATAGCTTGGATATTTGAAGATGGAATAAAAGTGCATGATGATGTAAAGCAGCCAAAATGGTGGTGCATAGCATATATTTTTCATAAGTGTTGGCTGACTACAATCTTGAAACACCCTGTACAAGTATAAATAGTGTCTAGATCTTATTACTGGGTCTCCCTTTGTTTGAAGTCAGAAATACACTTTCTCTGCCTTTCTTGCTGGCATTTGATGTGAACTTCATCAATTCGAATTGTTTATATCAACTTCAAAAGATATCCAAGAAGTCAAAGATGTAGGCTTAGAGTTGAATTTCTTCTGATGAATGTAATGTCAAATCTGACTGCCCAGAAGCTTTCAGGAGATGCTTATTCTAAAAAATGTCAGAGGTTTTAGAAACAGTGTGCAGTATTAATTGTGGTCTCTGTACCCAGAGATGACAGTGCAAGTCTCTTTGCTGAAGACATTATGTGCTCTGGACTAGACATTTTCCCTAAGAGTTATTAAATACTCTTTCATATATTTCCTTTTTACTAAAACTAGGTATAGGGGTCTCTCATGTTTATAATAATGAACTCTCTGAAGATGCCCCAAGGTGGTAAAGTGACAAAGCACAATGATGTATCTCATTTCTTGGATGATGAAAGGATAAAAACTAAGAACAAAACAAAATAACACATGCAAAGGAGTTCATTATCTCTAACTCTTCTATATTAGTGTACACAAAACATATTAATATCTCAAAAAAAGTAACCTTTGCTATGAATGTAAATTCTTGCGTAATTAGAAAGGAGGTCTCATGTAAACCTAATCTCAAATCCCTCACTTAATTTTTGAATAAAATGCATCAATGCCAACATTTTCAGAAAAAAAAGAAAAGCTGGAAGCACATGAAAGAAAAATAGTGTGTAAAAGCAGACTTTTCACGACATGAAGTGATTTTAAATTTGAATGGCTGCTGTTGCAAGACAAAAGCAACTAAGAAAACAACTTAAGGGCAAAAAATTCCCTTCTTGTTAAAATAAAAAAAAAAAAGGTACCTGTGGCAAGTCAACATCATTAGGTCTAAGGCAGAACACAGTTAGAATCTGACATAAAGAACAAGGTGCTAAAAAAGGAAACAAGAGAAAAGATGGAGTGGGGCTGGGACTTGGGATGCCAATTTGTGGGGCTTCATCTCTGGAAGATGCTGTGACCTGTAACTGTAGAGAGGCCTTCAGGTACGGATGCCACGAATTTCCTGCTCTCCAGGGGTCATAGTAGAGACAGTCTTCCTGTTATTGGATAACTGGCCGAAATAGTTTCCAGAAATTAAAATGTAGATACTGAGCAAATTTTGACATACAGAAATTTCCTACACGATTCAGAGCTGGGACACAGTTTCTGAGATTTAGAGATAACTGAGGAGAATCAACAAATAAGACCGTGGGCTGTATTTGCCTTGCATTTTAGATTTAGATCAGATTGTAGCATCATGCTAGTATGTAAGATTTCTGAGAAGATTCTTCTATGGATTTTTTAAAAAATAGAAACAATGACATCTCTCTAACAAGGATCTAACTGTTTTGTGTCATTTAATTTCCTTAAGGAACATTAGGCTTTCAACAAACAAATCTAGAAATCTATACTTAAAAACCTTTTTTTCTTTCTTTTTTTTTTTGAAGTCTCATCACAGTGGAGGGAGATGTAATACAAGATAAGGTGTGTAAATTTTACAGAATAAGTCACCTTTCTCTTCCAGTTTTAAAAAAAAAAAAAAGGAGCACAAATTTTAAAATAATATCCCTCATGCATTTATGTATTACAGAGAAATTTTAATTCTTTTAACACATTTACGTATTTGATACCTTAAAACCTTTCTAAAGCTGCAAAATTGTGTAGCAGCATGGAGAAATATTTAAAGCAGTTTTAGTTCAGGTTTATATTCATATGTGCATGAATGTCAAAGTAAATCAGTAGGATTTTGAACTATTCTAGAACAATGGAGAAAAATCACTTTCTGGCTTAGTAAAGTTTCTTATTACTCAAAAGATAACAAATATTTTGGTATCATGAATTAATAAAATGCCTGCATCCCTTCTCAAAATTGTTCACTTTATTGAAATCTAGAATCATCTCCTTTCGAGATAGAACAAGTAATCTTGGTTTTGGCTCTGAAAAATTTCAAAATAATTTCAACTTTGTGTAAAATGTACATTTTGATGGAGGCTACAATTGAAAATAACTCATTTTAAAAGTCTCTTTTGATTATTTATGTCTTCACTAAGAACACATTAAATAAACTCTTGATGTGCGTGAGGCTCTATCCTAGGTACCACAGAAGATGTAAAATGTCATTTGCTCAATATTTCCTCCTCCAGGAAGTGTAGAAAATATGGGCACAAATAATAATACATGCTTGAGTGTACAGTAGAAGAGTTACATGTGTAATATACCACAAAGATTCAGAGGAGAGAGAGAAGTTTCGCCTGATGTAGGGGAGTCTTCCTGGAAGAATTTGCATTTGATATGGACTGAAAGGAGAGACAGATGATGATGATAGATAGATAGTTAAATAGAAAGATATAGATAGATAGATAGATAGATAGATAGATAGATAGATAGATAGATAGATAGATAGAGATGGATGATAGAGGTAGATGATAGATGAGAGATGAGAGACACCCAGATGAGAGACACATACACACACAAAGAGATAATTTTGAAAATGATAAAATATAAAAAAATTCCCCCAAAATGCTCAGTAGAAACTTCCACATCTTTTCTTATCTTCCATAGCCGTTGAAAGCCATTACATAAAAGTAGCCATGTTCTCTGCTGGTTTTAGAGGCTCTTGCTTGAGGATTTTTTCAACTTTTATAATTTTGGCCACCACCTATTTACCAGTGTTTGTTTAAGAACATACTTATTTCATTTTATTTTAACTCCCATGTCCTCCTAAGCTCTAACATGATATTTTTCTACCGCTTTTTGGACATTTTCAATAGAATGTACTAAAGGAATCAACTTCGTCAAATACAAAGCACACTTATATTTCATAGACCGATTCTAGTACCTTGTTTAATAGACTCACCAAGCAACCTGTTGACAATCTCTTCCTCTCCTCCATTATCTACATTTAAGAGTTTAAGTCCAGTTGATCAATTCAAATCACTTCCCTCCTTTGAGTCCCCAATGTCACTTCATTAACTAGCAATATTATCAAATTTCACCTCAGTATCATAAATTCTTACCTGATCCCAAATTCTCCTTCAATTCATCTTGCCAAAGAATTACTTGTCAGTATTTTTTCCTAAACTAATCATATTCTTGCTTTAAAATATTCTAATATTTTAACATTTCAAAGAGCACTTTTTGATCCCACTCTACTTGTTTAGTTTCAGCTCCTGTTTCTTTTAAACTTCAACCACTCGAGAGACCCTACTCTCCTGGAATATCGATTTTCTTAGATATCCCATATTAGATTATGCTCATTATGCCTCTGATTTTTAACATTCTATTACCTCTGCAAAGATATCTTTGCTTCCTGTATGCATTATCCTTTTATAATAATTATGTTATAATTTTGATTATTATATACATCAACACTACAGATTACAGAAACTGATATAAATATTGATCAGTCTTTGCCAAATATAACTAAAAGCATTTTTCTACATATTTATATTAAAAATATTCCAGACATAAAGTCATTTTAGCCTATCCAATCATATTGTTCTCCTTCTCTCTTTCTTTTTCCAATACTAATTAGTATTTTAATAGCCTTGTTGTTAGCCATGTGAACATAACCACATGGTTTCACTTAAAATATTAATCATACCTCATTTAATGATGTTTTGAATATTTCTATAAATATCCTTTAGTCCATGTAGTTTTTGTTTAATATGTATATATAATTAATTCAATTTAAATACTACATAGAGTAGCACAGTGAATATAACACATTATTCTTACTTCCCTTTCAATGACTAATTCTAATGTTATCTTATTACAGGCAAGAGAGCATTAAACATCATCTCATAGGTGTGTGCGTGCTGGTCCCAGTAGAAATTGGGGCGTTTGGCATAGAGCATCTTCAAAGTTTTCTTAAATTGTGAGGCAGCATTGTTAATGAATACTGAATGTACATTAGTTTGCTTTGATGGTGAATTGTACCTTCTGTCATTAACCATTTATCCTTAATTTGTTTTTAGTTCTTTCCATTTAATATTAATATGCTTACATGAGCTTTCATCTGGATAGAGTTTGTTGTTATTTTTGAAATCCATTTGAAAATATTTTCCATTACATGAAAATTTTAGTCTATATTTATTTTGGTTACTGATACTTTTAGAGTCATCTGTACTTTACTATTTACTGTCATCTTTTACCATTATTTAACTTGCTTTTTAAATTCCTTTTCTAACATTCTATTGGATTCAAGCCATTCCTTAGATTTATTCTTATTCTTATAAACTCAACTTTATTATTTAATGGTTACCTTTAAATTTTCACTATGTATACTTAATATTTCTGTCCCTTTTCAGATTCCTATAACTCCAATTCTCGCTTTTTAAATTCCAGCCAAAATTATTTATTTCTTATAATTTTCACCTATTTTCCATGTTATTATTGCCTAGATTAGTCCCACTTTGCTTTAAACCTTTCTTAAATTAGTCATTTTATTGTTATTGTTAAACTATACTTATATTTTTAGAAATTCTATTTCTCATCTTGTTTCTTTCATCTTCTTCTGACAACTTAAGTTCAATTTTCTTTCTAAAGAACATTCTTCAGAATTTCCTTCAGGGATAAATTGTGAGTTATAAACTCTGTCAGACTTCTGAAAATTTCTCACTCATTCATGTTAGTTTAGCTAAGTACATCTTGGGCTAATTATTGAATACATTGTTAAGTTACTTTTGAATACCTCTTGTTTGATAAGAAGCATGTTTGAAGCCTAATGACCATTCTTTTGGCATATGTCATTTTATCTATAAATCTTTAATATTTCTATTTGTCTTCAATATATAAAGTTTTACTGTTATATATATATGTGTATATATATATATTTTAACATGCTTCTTTAATCTAAAAACATATCTTCTATTTGACATATTTTCTAACAATTATCTCTTGATTATCACCTCTCACTATTTTTATTCTTTCCTGTGGAATTCTTATTTAATCTACGTGAGACATTTTTATTCCATATTCCTAGCCTCTTAACTACTTTTTATATTCTATACTTTTTCTTTATTTTTTTTAATTTAAGTATACTCAGCACACAATATTATATTAGTTTCAGCTGTACAACAGTGATTCAACATTTATATACCTTATGATGTGATCACCACACTAAGTCTAGTAAGCATCTGTTACCATGCAGTTATCAGACCGTTATTGACTAGATTTCCCCTCACCTTTTTCTCCTATTCTCCCCACATACCCAGCAACCATCAGTTTGTTCTTTGTTTCTATGACTGTTTTTGTTTTGCTGTCATTCATTTGTTTTGATTTTTTAAATCCACATATAAGTGAAATTATACTGTATTTGTCTTAGCATAATACCCTCTAGGTCTATTCACATTATTGCAAATGGCAGAATTTCATTCTTTTTTATTGCTGAGTAATATTCCATTGTGTGTGTGTGTGCGTATATATGTATATATCACATCTTCTTTAGGCATTCCTCTATTAGTGGACATCTAGGATGCTTCCTTATCTTGACTATTGTAAATAATGCAGCAATGAACATAGAGGTGCATATATATTTTTATCTGTTTATGATGCATTTTGATGATCTGTCTTCCCAGCTATATCTGTCTTTTCAGCTATATTTAATCACCTTTTTAAGCAATCATTTTTAAAAATGTTATGATCATTTTGATTGTTTTGATTTTGATTCCATCTAATGGTTTTGATTATTTTCTTTCATTAATGTTTCCATTCCTCACCTATTTCTTAATCATTTTTAATATTATTTTAAAATTTTATTTCAAAATATTTTATTATTTTGAGTTATTGACATACTAGTTTTATTGTGTCATATATATTTTGATCAGATCTCAGATCACCTTACTCATTCCTGATTCAGTCATGTTATCTGGGGCATGTGAATCTCTGATTATCAAGGGCTAGATATATTACATTCCTGGATGTAGAGATTGCATCATCTCTTTTCCTTCCACCTAATAGAATGGACTGTGAGAGAAATAAAATCACACCTGTGGGAAATGTGGGTTCTGTTAAAAATGGGGAATAGAATTCAGATGGATAATAATAAAAAATGTTTATTTAAGAGAATTTTGTTTGCTTTCTGTAATTAATTCTGCCTTCTTTTGGTAACAACTTCAATTTTCATATGGAGCCATATTGTAACCCACTATTATACTTAGTGCAAATGTAGAACACATAACCCAAGTCTAAACCAACCAATAATTTATTTTTTTCTCTTGTCTACATTGGTTCAAGGTTAGCTGCTAGTCTTTCAGTCATAATCAATCAGGAATATCCTTGGGAAATTTGCTTTCTTTGTATGGATTCAAATATCAGAGGACGAGGCTGTGAGTGGTAAGAGAAGAGTAATTGTTAAAACAGAGAAGCTAAGAAATACATGGAGAGGAAATAGTTTCTGGAGATGTAAATTAAATCTTGCATCAAGCTGTGTGTAAAATTCCACTGGCCCTTGTCCAGATACATGAACCAAAAAGTTTCCTAAGTATTTTAACTAATTTGAGTTGAGAGTTTGTTAATTGCAAAGAAAGATGAAGGAGGAAGTCTCTTAACTGCTACAATCTACTACATTTTAAAATGTAAAAACATTTTCACTACCTAGAGTGAAAAACAAGGACACTTGGATTTAGGTGTTATTTCCTGACATTGTGATTCTGGACACATTACTTACTCTCTTCTACCTCAATTTCTTTATTTTAAATTTAAATCAAACAGGGGCTATCTATAGACTTATTTTAAGTGTGAAATGAAGAGTAGAATATAGTCAGTGCCTATTATATACAAAGAAATATTAAGAAAAATCAGTATTACGTTAGAGTAACAAATTATCATACTGGAAGGTAATCAGACTTCAGCTAAACCACTTCACACATTTTGCAAAAAAAGATTATATGAGTCAAATAATTTATTCGATATGACTTTTCATGGAGACTTACGTGGTAGCACAAAATGAATTTATATACAGATGTCTTGAGTGAAAATTCAGTAACATCTCATTTTTCAATACTATTTTTTTAATTTGCTTTTTAAATTTAAAACCCACAGTTTTCTATTTTCAGTTATCTACCTGAACATTTTTTCACAAAGTCAGATTGCTTTGGAATTTCTAAACAAAAGCCACCTGGAATTTCTTAAAGTGATCTTTATTACTATTCAGATATGCTTCCTTAATATGAAAAAGCCTCCTGCTTTTTTTTATCCCAACAATCTCTGAACATTATGAAAGATAAGAAAAAAAATTTGTAGGAAAAAGAAATGCAAAGATATGAAAAATATTTTACACAGACTATCACTTATATGCAATCAATGTTAGCATAAATAATTCAAATAAAATAAATTTTCAGAAACATATGGATATTTATATAATCAAGAAGTCAGTTCTGCAATGAGTCATTTGTCAACATTCACAAAGCATAGGGGGAAAGACTAGTGTTCTCTCTTAATTGAGACAGAGGGGGAGAGTGACAGTATTATGGCCTGTAGCCCTTTGTTTATGCATGATTCCTTTGGTGATTTATGTCTTTCATAGCAAAAGTCAGGAGTCACTGCTAATGTATGAATATATTACAGGTGTCAGAAGAAGTGAAATACATTCTTGCTGAAGAATAAAATAGAAATCCATTAATAAGAAAAGGTAAATACTGTTCAAAGAGAGCTGTTCATATCTCACTCATAAAATCATTTCAACAGAATGTGATAACATGTAAATTTTTTTAATATCTGCAAGCTATTGTGCAGTTACAATTTAGCTGGTTCAGAGCCTATAACTATTCATTCCCCAAGCCATACTTTAAACACAGAGAAACTAGATATTTAGATTTAGATTAAATGTATGTATCCAATAATCACATATATATACGTCTATGTACATATATCTAATAATAGTTTTAACATTTTTAAACAGCAAACAGCTAAAAATGTATACAATATTGTTATGTAAAGTGTGGTCCCAACTAAAGGGGTGGGAGATCATACAGGAGACTATTCTTAAAAATTCAAGAGATAGTAGATAAAGGGAACAGATTGTGAGACAGAGAAAAGGGACATATTTAAATGTAGTTAGAAGTGAACTTAATCAATGTTATGTTGACAGAAAGATGTACGTCAGAGAAATGAATTAACACTAAAGTTTACTAACATGAAATGTAATATGGATAATTCATTCAATATGAAAACCCAATGAAGAAGTCCGATAGTAAGAATTATGGGAGTGGAGATACAGATGGTAGAAGTCGTTAGCATTTATGCAATATTTAAAACGAAAAATATAAATGAGATCAACTTAGCAGACCATATCTTTCTAAGAGTAAAGAGAATGAACTTCTTGGGAAGTTATAGGTCAATATTCTGCATTTTTCATTTTGATGTCTAGCTCCTACCATAATGCCTCACACAAATTTAGGATCCATATATCTACAAATTTTCATAGAACAAATAAATACCAAATTTAGAAATAGGCAGAAATAAAGGGGCTAATTTAATATAGAGAAAGCATGTATGTGAGATAGAAAAAAAAAGTGCAGTTTCTCGGTAATCAACTGAATTTGAAAGTTTCAATAAGATGGAGTTTAAAACTTTGGAAAATTCACAAGGAAGGTATATTAAAATGAGGAATTAAAAAAAGCCATTTGGGGACAAAATCTTTGCATAAGACACATCTGATAAAGAGTGTTATCTAAAATATACAATAAATCTTAAAACTCAACAATAGATAAATAAGCAACCCCATTAAAAAATAATCATAAGGCTGGAACAGGCACCTCATTAAAGAAGACATACAGGTAGCAAGCAAGTAAGCATATGGAAAGATGTTCAATTCACATGTCATTAGAGAATTGCAAATTAAAACAGTAGGATACCACTACATATCTATTGGCCAAAATCCAGAATACTTCCTCAAGGAACTTTGTGATATAAGAGATAGGTGTGGGAAACAAAATATGATGAATTAAAGATTAAATGTAAGATATTGGTGATTTTTTGTCTGTGAATGTCTAGTGCCTTTTCAATGCAATATTTTATTAACATCCATAGTTTTCTTTTGGACAGTCCCTCAGGTTTGTTGCTGTTATGATGGTTTTCCTAAGGTTTTGTTTGAACACCTAATGCTGGCAAGGATATGAAGTAGTAGAATCATTCAAATATTGCTGGTGGAAATGTTAAATGATGCAGCCACTCAAGAGAAGAGTATGGTAGTTTCTTACAGGAACTATACAAACACTTACTGTAGGTCCCACAATATTCTTGGACATTTAACTGAGAGAAAGAAAAACATGTTGACACAAAAACCTGTACACAAATGTTCATAGCTACTTCATTCCTTACAGCCTCAAGCCAGAAACAACCCAACTGTCTTTCAGTGTGTAAATGTTCAAGCTAACTGTGGTACATTCATACCCTGGAATACTATTTATCAATAAAATAAGAATAAAATATTAATACAAGCAACAACTTGGATAGATATCAAGGGAATTATACCGAGTGAAAAAAGCCAATCTCAAAAGGTTGCAGTGTACTGTATGATTCCATTTATATACCATTTGTAAAATGACAAAATTACAGACATGAAAAACACATTAATAGTTGTCAGGCATGATGCGGGGATTGTGAGAAGGGTATATCTGTAAAAGGGTGGCACAAGCAATCCTTGTTATAGATCTGTTCTGTATCTTCACTGTGGGGGAGGTCACACCAATCTACACATACTATAAAATTGCATAGATCTAAATACACACACAAATGAATGCATAAAAAAGGTGAAATCTGAACAAGATCCAAGGAGTATATCAATGTAAATTAACTGGTTGTGATATTGCACTATTGATATATAAGATGTTACACTGTAGAAAACTGAATGAAGGAAATATGGGATCTATCAGTATTAATTTTTACAGCCACATAAGGATCTACAAGTAGCTCAAAAAAAAAAAAATCTTTCCATAGCCTCTTAACAAATATTTATATTTGTTATAAGAGAATAATAGGTTGGTTGTGGTGTTTAGAATGTTTCAATTGTTACATTTATTTTCCATTTTTCATACATCCCTGATGGTTTTCCACTTTCCCAGAAGCATTCAAATTAGAAAATATTTTCTTCATAAACAAATCAATCGCTAATTTCAGATGCAGGAAACATTTCAATTGTCATTGTTCTTCATCTCTTCCTGTATCTCCTATCTTCCATATGTCATTATTTTCCTATGCCTGAAGAATAATTTTTAGAATTCCATTTGTAGGGATTTGCTGATTTTTACTTTATTCTTGAATGATAATTTTAATGGGTATGAATTCTACATTGGGAGGGATTTTTCAACATTTCTAAGACAGTATTTCATTTTTATCTCTCATCGTTTCTGTTGGTAAGTTAGCTTTCTGTCTCAGTCAACTTTTTGTTCTTTTGTTTTGTTTTCTTATTAGATTTACATAGATGCTGCCTAAGGTGGTCTTCTTTTAATGTATACTTATTTGTCTTTGTTAGAATGGAATCATTATGTTGATAGCTTTCATCAATTTTGGAAAGTTCTGACCCTTTATATCTTAAAATATGTTGTCTTTCTTGCTATTCAGTAATTTCAACCTTGCAGACCTTGTTAAAGTCACCTTTTGTTAGGCTATAAAGTGGTTACGAATAACCCTAAATCTCCGTAGTTAAAAAAAAAAAAAATTCCTGTTAATGTCAGCCATTGTCCAGCTATGACACTGCTCCCTGAATCTTCTTCATTTTGGTACCCAGACTAATGGAGTAGGTCCTACCTCTGAAGAATGCTTTTCTTTCATCAAACGAGAAAAAAGTGATTGCATAACCATGACCTGTCTCTTAAAATTTCTGCTTAGAAATGAGAAATGTTCATTCTGATTACATTCTATTGTCCAAAGCAAGTCACACAACAAATTTACATCAACAGGATAATAATCCAATCCAACTGTAAATTAACTGTAAAAAATAACATATTCTACCACATACCTTACAATATCCTCTATATCTTATAACATCTATCTATTTTAATTCTTTTGCTTCTCCATGTTTCTTTATGAATATTTTGACTTAATTTACTAATTCTCTTAAGCAGTGTTCGATTTGCTGTAAAACACGTCTTTTGAAATAATATGATTGTCGTATTTTCTACTTCTAGAATTTCGTTTCTATTTATTTTCTCATCTGCTAAGTCACTTATTCTTTCCAGTTCTCAGCCAGAATTTTCAAACTTGATTTTATCTCTTTGAACATGTTAAGCATAGTTTTTCCCATCTGTCTCTGATAATTCCACTCAGAAGTTCTATGCATCTGTTTCTGTAGTTTGTTGGTTCTGTATGTTTTTAATTCCTATTGTCTTATCTCCTTATGGGACTGATTATCTTTAATTATGTGATGGACTTTGGACTTAAAAGTTATTTATAGAAATAATTTCAAACCAAGGATAATGTTATTTTTCTCAAGATGCTTGCTTCTGCCAGATACATGGGATGCTTATACGCTAAAATCATTTTAATCCAATTTCAGAGTAGGAGGTTTTGTGGGGGGTCAGTGAGACGGCTAGAAGCTGGACAGCAGTTCACATGAGGATTGGTTTACTTCTTAAATATCTTACTCTGAGGGTAAATCCCTGGATCTTTCATTCACTCTTAGTATGCACTAAACTCCAATTTTTTTCTCTCTTATCAGATGAGCCTATCAAAAGTAGTGCTTGTACTCCCTGGCCCTCATTCAGAATTGGCAAAGTTCCAGGACAAAATGAGCTCCCAAGGTCATACTTACACCAAAGTATTTTATTTTTATCTTAGATTGACTGAATGAGCCTTATCTTCCTCTTTAGCTTTCAAATATTTTAAGCAGTTTTTCTTAAATATTTTTGTACATTTTTAGTTGTTTTCAACTAGAGAATTGATCTGAATTATATATTTTGACATTCTAGATTGTCAGCTTCAATTTACTGAATTGACTAAAGCAAAACATTGACTTGAAACACTTTGATGGTAAAATTATTTCTTTATTTAAATTCGTTGCCTAAAATTATGTAGAATATTATTCCAAAATTCAAGATCTTCTTCATATAGATGAACTCTACTCTTCCAGCTTCCAGCCATCTCAGCCTCTGGAAAATCCAGGCTCAGTGTTCTCACGTCAAGTCATCCGTTGTTTTGTTTTAGGTTCTTCATCTTTCACCTGAAATCTAGACATTCCTTCCAGGCAGAGCCAAGATGATTGTAGTAGCATTCATTTTGTTTGCATTTTGTGCTAGCTTTTCTACAATGTCAAAACAGCTATATATTTCATATATTTTGTTCCATGTTCTAGTTATTTTTGGCTTAAGGTTAAATTCAGTCCTATTAATTCTATTATGGATATTTTTCCAGTTTAAAAGAGTTACTTGTTATATTATTATTGACTTATACATTTTTATCTGTTTTGGATATAAATTGTCACAACACGCACGCAAAAAATTTTCAGCCAATTTGTGGCTTGTCATTAATTTTCTTTTGATGAGTAGATTTTGATATTGATAAAAGACAATGATAAATTATCTATTTATAGCTAAAATTTTAGTTTTGTAATATGTTACATTATTTTTTCTCAACCACCCCCCGCCTCCAGATTACTAAGCAAAAGAAGTCCATTTACCATTTTAGATAATTGAGTAATGAATACAGAAGAAATAAACAAGAACAAAAAAATCTTACGTGACTATCGTAATTACACCACCACCAGCATCCACTGTTAAATACATATATAATGTTTAATTTTTAGAAGAAACAGAGTGTTCTGGTTAAGTATCCATCCCAATAATAGGTCAAAATTGAACTGAAAGAACTAGTTTGTATTACTTTAGGGCAAGATTACTTCCTGGTTTTCATTTTTTTCCCCTTGTAAAATGGTAATATTTCTTACCTTTCAGATTTGTTAAAGGTATAAATTACAAACTTTAAGTTGATATCGACATTAGATCTTAAACTTAATTTCCTAGGTAACAAAGACAGTGCTAACTTTCTTTTCTTCACTAACAACTTTTTGCTGAACTGGCAAGAGACCAAAAAAATGGAACACACAGATATAAAAACAAAACAAATGAAAAAGAGAGCTTCACTTAATTCTTTATTAGATAATCTATACAATTTACCAAATTGTTGACAACAATCTAGAATTTTATGCCAAGTTTAGTGTTTAGAAAAAGTGTTTGGAGCTTACCTCTCCAATTTGCTCTTTCACTTTACTTTCACTGATATAATCAATATAGTTTACATCTTAATGCGATTGATCTAAATGCTTAAAATACAAAATTCTCTGAATTTGCCTATGGTTCCTTCTACCTAAATGTGCTTGTCTGAGATCTTGTTACTTAATTGTTACTGCCAGAAAGTTGGGTCCACATTTTATTTATATTGGAATGCACAAATGCATTCTCTGTGTGTGTGTGTCTCTCTGTGTCTCTCTCGTTTGCTCTTAGTATTCCAAGCCTTGGAAGTAAAATAGCCTGTCTATTCCTTGATTATGTTATTTATAAAGAAAGCAATTTTATTAGTGCAATTGTTGGGTATATATCCATAAAAACAATTTCTTTTTTTTTTTACTTTTACTTGCAGTAAGCGTATAAGCCTACAATGTGTTTACTATTAAAGTATACTTAATGAATTTGTAAAATATTTTTCATAATAATTTAAGTAATAATGCAAGCTCATCTGTATATTTTGAGAGAGATATAAAAATATATCAAATAAAATATGACATACCTAGCATTGGACCATTTCGACTGATAATGCTGCCAATATTTTGGTGTACTTCTTTTCAAACTTGCATTATATGTGAGTATAGATGCTTATGTGTGTAGTAACCATATCTAAATATAAATTACTTATATATTATATTTCCTGTTTTCTTTTTAAAAAATAATATACTATATATACATATTTCTATTGTGCTTTTAAAAATAATCTTTAAATCAGCATGAATTTAGCAAGAACATTTTGTAAACAGTCAATAAATTAAACATTTTTTTAAGTAAACATTACGATTATAAGCATCATTGATGTAATCCATCACAGGTATATTGATCTTCAATTTTAAAATGTCTTAGCCAAATATAAGCAAGAAAAAAATTCTGTTTATAAATGCCTCAAAAAAGAATCTATGGACCTTTCAAAAGTTCACAAATAAAACTGGCTTATGTCTTTAATAAAAAATGTAAAATGCTGTAATAAAAGTCAAAATGTCTAAACTATAACAAAAAGAGACACCAATAGGGGAGGCAAACTTCTCCAGATAAAATAGTTTCCAACTTTGAAATTCTAATGCAAACTCAAAGCAAATATTTTTATGATTAATAAAATTTAATTTTAAATTAAAAATAATGTTTCTGGTAAAAGTATAAAGCTAGATTTCAGGAGCTCTGGATTATTTGCTTAGATCCGCTACTTGTTTTTTCCAGGATTGGAGGAGATTTTTAGTTTCAAAAGCTTTCAGGGTTGTATCTTCATTTCTACTACTTTCAAAACTAAAACAAACATTATAAAAAGTAATATTCTGACTAACTTGTCTACAAAAAAAATTCTGTTTTATTCAAGGCCAATAGAAGTAGAGCAAAATAACTATGTTTTACTTTTCCTTAAAAAACTCACTTCATCTGACTTTAATCCAGAAATAGATACTATGTTTCCTTATGTCTTAGTTGGAAAATCTTCCTTTATTCCCTGCTGCGGATGCTTTGTGTGTCCTGGCCCTAATCTCAGCATTCATCACTGCAAACCAATGGCTGTTTGACGGAAACACCTGGGTCCCTGCCTTCCAGTTTATAGCTGCATGTGGCTTAAACAAGTTAAGGCTCCCCAAAGTAACCATTAACCAATGATGAACTAAGATTTAATTAACAAGTACCCTAGCTTACTATCCCCATGGGTGAGAAAACTCAGAGGCACAGTTTACAGTTTCCCAGAGGTTTGCAAAGGAAACTTGCTTGATAGTACAAGCTGCCTTCCCTTCCTGTCTTAGTCTTCCAATTCCCTTCCCAGTATTTCTGGGATCTCTTCCCCCAGAATAACTTCTACTTGAACCCTTTTCCTAAAGTTAGTTTCTAAGAGAACCCATCTTAATATATTTCTAACATATTTTTAAAAACACCCTGTTTACTATACAGACTTTGAACAATCACGTTTGAATCAATGAAATGATGCGTATGAAAATTTTTTGTCAACCTTCTTAGAATTTCATCAGATGAGAGTATCTCAACACCTCAAAATTTTAGCAGTTTTATGGTTTTAACATGACATCAATAAATTTTAAAATATTATAAAATCATGTATATATTCTATTTTCAAATATAAAACTCTAATTTGGACTAAATTTCGAAACTGTAGCAGTTTGGATGATGGCACTTTCCTACAAATTCTACTAGCAAAAGGGTGTATGAATATTGCAAGGTAGAAGGAGGACAGAATATAACAGATCATGTTGTAATTTTAGCAGCAATTTAAGTAAAAGGTGATAAAAATTTAAGGGGGGAATTGTAGAAATGATGAGGTGGAGTGCAATGTGTAGCTTTTGGGGAGATAAATTGCATAAAAGTTAAATATAGGAGATGAACATAAGAAAAAAGGGGTTAGAAATGTATCCTATTATTCTAAGTAGGTAAGTAGTAAAATGGGGCTCTCACTGAGATTTAAAAAAATGCAGAAGGAGTAGATTTGAAGAAAGATAATGTGTTCTGTTTGGAGTGGGTGCTAAATTAGAAAAAAAATTAAGTTATATAGGGAGATAGTAGTTGATGACCAATTTAAAAAGTTATAAAACAGAGATAGCAGCAATAGTTTTAAGAGAAAAATTAAACATGAAGCTCTTCTCAGTAATAGAATGAGGAATTGTAACAGAGGACTCAGGTGAGAAGAAATCTACCCCAGCTCTTTCCATGGTGATTAGAAATTTAATTATGATTATAGTGACGAGAATAAGAGTCCTAGAACAATACAGTAAACTAAGTCTCAAGTAAGTTTGCTCAGTCTGCCTATTTGAACTCAATATATCTGAAGCTGTATTCCTTATCTTCTACCCTGAGCCTCTTTGTCAGGCTCAGTATTCCAATTTGTTGATGGCAACTTATTCTTTCCTATTTCTCAAGCCTAAATCTTGGGATCATTTTTGATGCCCATTGTTCTCTCTCAGTCAATATCCAGTCCATTAACAAATCTATTCAGTTCCATATTCAGTATATCTACAATCAGACTACTTAACACCTTATTTTGAGCCCCATCCTCTCTTGTCTGGACTGTTTGATTAATCTCTGAGTTTCCACCTTCTCGAGAAACAGCCAAAGTGATCTCATTAAGGTATGTCAGATCATCTCGTTGATAGGCTCAAAACCTTTCAATGAATTATTGCTAGAGTAAAGGCCAAAGTACCTAAATATGGCCTACAGAGTCATACCAGTATGACCTGTTCCACCTCCTTCCTCCTCATGTCATCTGTTTCTATTTTAGTCACACTTGGTTCTTTGCTTCCTTTGTTATTTAAGGCCTAATTGAATGGTGGGATATTTGAACTGGCTCTTCTATTTGCCTGGAACACCTTTACAAAATATCTACATAGTTAACTCTCACCTCCTTAACTCTTTGTTCTCAGGTTGCCTTTCCAATGGAAACTGCCTTGTTTATCATTTAATACTACAAATGACATTACTCTGCTCTCCCTGCTTTCAATTCTGCTTACTCTGCTTTATTTTTCCATATCACTATCTATATCACTTACTTATTTATGTTGTTTATCATATATTGCCTCTCACTCTCATAAGAATAAATAGGTTTTCAATAAATATTTGTTAATAACTGCATACTGCTTGCTTCTCCAATAATTACCATAATTAGAATAATAATTATAATGCTCATGTGTTTGCCTTGTTTATAGATGTAACAGTAATAGAATAATGGGTAAGATCTGTATTATAGTCATTAAAGTATTTTCCTACTTGTTATTTCATCTTTATACACTTCAAGATTTTTATTCATATAGCCACCTAATGGACCGGAATTTGTCTTTCCCTAATGCTTGAATTCTAAAATTAGTTTCCCTCAGAAAAATTTTGTCTTTCATGGAAGTATTTCCTGTTTCACCAAATATTTCCTTGATTCTTTCCGCTTCTTGGTTCATGTTAAAATTTCACTTCCCATTGCCTGTGTGACTTGCTTCGGTCAGTGAAGTGTAAAGGAAATATTGCTATGTCACTTATGAGTGAAAACTTTATAAACCAGTGCTTGATTTGCCATGCTATGTTGTTTTATTTGCCACAGCAAACAAGAAATATTCCACACAGTGTTTTCTTTGTCAACTTGAGTCCCAAAGTAAAAACAATGTGAAAAAGAATCTTAGCCAATGTACAATCAATATATAGTGTGAGTAGGATGTAAATGTTTTAACCACTAAGATCTTGCAATTAATTACTATTTCAACATAAGCTATTGTTGTAATTGATACACACATTCATCTCTCCAATTAACTCATTACCACTTAATGTTCTCTTCAGACTTTTTGGCTATGTATTTTTCTCTACAGATTCTGAAACCTCCAATTGATGCTTTAAACTCTATTTTTAAGTGATAATTAACTTATTTGTCCTTTCACAGTTTTATTCATTTGCTCAAAAATTATTTACTTGGTGTGAATAGAATGGGCAAAACATTTCATGTGGCAGTCAAGCAGAGGTACAAATAAAAACCTTCTTAAAAAGGTTTTTTAATTTAACTTTTTAAAAATTTATTTTTATTTTTCATTTTTCAAATTGTGGGGGTAGATACCCAGAAGAAGGATTACTGAGTTACATGGTAATTTTATTCTTAATTTTTTGAGGAACTTTCATACTGTTTTCCATAGTGGCTGTACCAGTTTACATTCCCACCAGCAGTGTGTGGAGGTTCCTTTTTAAAATGTAGTGAGTAGTAAGTATGAAACAGACAGGAACTATAAAAGTGTGATTTGCTTTTGTCAAGAAGCTCAGAGAATATTTCCTGAAGGAGTTAAAGATGGATTTGAGAAACCTATAAATAAGCATTAACAAAAGAAGAGATAAGAAGGAGCATTAGAAGAGGGTTAATAGTGAGTGTCGGAGACTCAAAAGCCAGTATAACATCTGGGCAAGAAAAGCAAATGAGCATGGTACAAATGAACTTAGACATATAAGAGAATTCAGTGCATAGAGACTCAAGAGTTTTGGTTTAATTTCAGAAGAAGGAAAAGCTCTTGAAGAATTATAAGCTTGGAAGAAAGACAAATAGATTTGTGATTTGAAAGTATCACTTTGGTTGCATCAAAGAGATGATTATAATTCAGTAAGAACGAGTACAGGTAGTCTAGTAACCTCTTAATCTGTTAATCTAGGTGAAAAACAGAAATGGCTTACGCCAGACTTGTAGTGTAGACTTAAAGAGAAGAAAAGGGATTTTATGGGTGTTAGGGAGGTAGAATTCACTAGACTTAGTGATAGACTATCCATGGACGTGAAGGAGATGGAATAGTTTTGGTTAATTTCCAGATTTCTAAATCGTATAAGTAAATAAGTTGTATGACACCTCACTGAGATAGCAAAAATTAGAAAACGATCACCTTAGGAGAGATAATGAGCTCACAGAAATCTCATACAGTTTTGAATTCACATAATTATTTTTAAATATATAAGATATTCTCCAATTAAGCTGTAAAATCTTTATGGTCAGAGCGATATGACTTATTTATTTCTTTATTTTAAAATATTTAGTGAGTCAATACATCCCTTGATGGTTTGCTGTAATGAAACAAGAGCATAAAGGAGTAAATACTGCAAAATTTCTAAATGAAGTGAGTAGCAAATACTTTTAAAATTCCATAAGAAAGTAGAACTAGACTGACTAGTGTTTAGCATTGGATAAATTAAAGAGAATGTCATAATTGGAGAAAAATCTAAACTTCTTTTATCATTCCTTCATGTTCTTTTCTGCTAAACTGAGCAGTTTGCTATTTAAATTAATAATGTTTGTAATTATTATAACAAAGTATCAATATCTTTATTCTAATGATCGTGGAAGGAAAACGGGGGGAAGCAACCTGGGTCACATTGTGCCCTGGCTCTGGGGCTGAACACTGACACTAAAACAGTAGTAATTTTTGTTTTTGCTAGTTGTTTGTTTCTGTTTGGGGTTTTAAAAAAATCATCATTCATCATACAATGTCTGCCTTAATACACTTATTTTAGTTGATATTTTTTCTCCTTTTTGATAAAATATGCATTTAATTGAAACATATGGCAATAGAATACTTGAGTCTAAACATGAGCATCTGACAGATCGTGTTCCTTGCTGAGAAACGATTAATCCAATATAGCTTGACAATATGTTTTTTTCTAAGACATTCTACGCTTCATTTTTCCCCTGAAGTAAGCATGCTGTTAGGAAAATTTATTCACACAGAATCCTTTATTTAACCTACAGTCATAACAGTAAACTCTCTCTTTATCCTAAATCCCTCTCAGATTTCCCTCTAGCGACAGTCACAAAACACTGCATCTACCGATTCAATGTGGTATTACGTTTTGAAGGCTTGAATTCATTCCCCGTGTGAAGTCACCATCTCGTGGGAGTTGAATGAATCTGGAGCTCCTATTTAAGTTTAGTGTATAGACACCATTCTATTATAACATCTGCAGTTAATCTTATCCATTTTCTTATGTGCCAATGTTTTTATTGCAGTGATTTTGATATGAATATTTCGTTAGCTTTCACTGAGCTTTCCATTAAATGACATAACACATGTTTTCTAAATGGGTTTAATAATATTTTCATTGTATTTTCTAGTCAATCAAGAAAATTAGATCTTGATTAGATCATTTAATTCAGATTTATATTTCTAATTGATCAGAGAAGGATTTATTAACATATGTCTCTAGTTCACATACCATAAGTAAAATGTAAAAATCAAAGTTTCATCTACTCTTACAAATACTTCCTCCTGCAATTTAGGTCTCTGATATGTTGTCCTGATACATTTTGTATTTCGATTACATTGTGCTTTATGCTTTAATGTATCCTTCACCTCAATATATAATGTTTTCTCGATTTTGAATAAGTGCAGAGGTATTCCTAAATTTATACCCAAATCTCAATTTAACACATCTCAATATTCATATAAGTCTGGTAGAAAACATCGCCTTGTCCTAATGTATTGAAAATCTATTCTATTGTGTCACATTCGTCTAGTTTCCTTAATAGAGTGTCTAATCAACCACTGCCGAGGCCTTCAGAAGGACATTGAAACAGAACTGGCCTACACAGGAGGTGTCTGGAGTTCCTTGTGAGGACGAAAACATACTAACAATAAATTAAGTTAGAGATTTATCTATTTTTAATGTAGATGGAATATACACCATGGGAGAAGAAAGAAAAGTGCAACCACTAGTAGTTTCCCTTTTTTTTAGATTTCTCCCCACTCTCTTTTTGGGGGCCAGTTTTTTATTTCACCTGGGAAGCTCCTGGTGAGAGTTGTGACCCATGGAAGGGCTGATTGCATTTCTGATACGATTCTATTAACTGAAGAAAAAAAATTTTTTTAAGTCTTATGGAAGCAACTAGGTTATAAGAGCAGGACCAGTAAAAGATGAGTTCAAATAAATAAGGCTGAGAGATCTGAACACACACATTTTGTCTCTAGAAATTGCTTCTCCTCTTGGCATTTGTTAAAAGAGCAAAATGTGTACCACCATTATTCACTGATTCTAAAGTGCTATTTTATCACATTTATTATTTCTAAAATTTGGATTCACCATATAATCAATTGCATGTTACATGTAAGTAGTCATTTTTTTCTTTTCTTAGAGCTACACAAAATAGCGATGATGCTTAAAATTAACAGTGTGATAGATTTGATAACATACAGTACATGATTCCACTTCCCTGGCCAGGGATTACTAATGTGTACATCTGATTCGAGACCATTCAAATATCAGATGTCTCTTTCCAGTGTCTGTGCTAATGCATATAAGACATTAGTAAAGTTGGTGGCTTATAATATTGTAATTGCAATATTAGGTATCTCAGGGACAAATTCAGTGTCAAGGCACGAATGTGAAGTCATTTGAGAGAATGGGAAAGAAAACTGTAGGAGAATGGCTGAGATAAGAGATCACAAAACCCATAAAAGAACAATGTAGTGCAGCTTTTCTTTTTCTTCCTAGAAGCTACCTGACTCCAGTTCTCATAACACAAGCATATATTTCAGTACTTATATTCATAATATTGCCTGCTATACCATAGAAGAAATTCTCTATATTTGAGTTAGTTGGAATGGATGTCTTCTTTGTAACTGCAAGAGCTCTAACACAAAGTATATCGATATTTCCAATTTCATTAGGTCTATCTTTAAATAGGAAAAGATACAAATTACTTTTTAGCACAATAAGGACATACCCCATATCATTGCATATTATTTTTCTTAGATATTTGCTTGTAAAATTTGTCTGTAAAATCAATAAATTGTTAGTATACTTGGAGGTGTTTGCACTTTGCATTTTCTTAAGAATACTTAAAAAGACAAGTGCATAATTCAAGTTGTCTGTACTATAGTTTTCATTTGCTAGTCCATTTGACAAAATTCCAACTTCTAAATTTTTCATCATTAAATATCATAGCTTTTGCAACATTTTTGTGCCACATATAATTATGATTCAAATATTTCATTAATAAAGCAATCTGTCTACTATCATAAAACTTAATAAAATATCAAAGAATAGTTTTCTTTCTCCAAGATCTGTTTTACTAAATAAAGCTATATACAAAGGACTTCAAAGAACACAGACATTTCTTTAAAGAAAATACAAGATGGTATAATTAAAGGAATATATTGGATTAATATGCATCGTAGTTAGTATGCTACGCTCCCCTCTCGTGAGCCTCATAACCATGTGGGTGTTATTTGTATGATTGACATGCTTTCTGCCAGGTTGAAAAATTTAACGTCTCCAACTTTCTCTTTTACTTTCATATTCAATCACTAATTCCTATAGAATTCACCTCATATTTATCTTTCTAATCCAACTATTTTATTCAATTCCAACTTTCACTTCACCAGTGTAAGCTATTATCTTTCAACTGTAACAATATTTGTTTTTAGTCCTACTATCTCAAAAATGTTCTTTAAACTCTTGCCAGAGAAATAAATCTTTGAAAATCTAGATTATATTCTGTCACTCTATTTTAAGAAACACTTTGATGGACTGTCATTATAATTAGGATAAAATCTACTAAAATACTTATCATGGTCTATGAAGCTTTCTGTGATCTTTACTATGTATATTTCTAAAGACATATGTCTCATTTATCCCCTTGTTTTGTATTATTCTTTAATATACATGTTGCTTCCTGGGGATTCTTTCCTGACCCCCAAATTTTGAATTTTCCATCATTCTGCATGTTCCATAATACATTGCAATCTCCCTTTGCTCTTTGCTTTGATAACATGGTGTTATTATTTCTCTGCATATTCTTATACTTGAAAATTTATCTACTTTATTCAACACTACAGTTCCAGTGCCTGGAACCATATAAGTCTTTAATAAAAATGGTTTAAATAAATTGATAAATAGCTTCTCTACTTAAAAAAAAAAAATCTACTTTGACTTGGGTGAACATATTTCTAATATATTAAATATTTGGGGAAATAACAGGAAATAAATTTGCTTCAGTGAATGTCTATTTTAAAAATACTTGTTCTTACTAATATTTAAAAGTTCGTGTTTTTTTAATTTTTTAAAAAATTTTATTTTAATTATCGTGCAGTAACATTGAGTATTCTTTAAAAATTAGTCTTACTTATAATGAAAGAAATGTGATTAAAATCAATGAGACATCATTTTCCATATATCAAGCAAAGATTTAAAAGAATAGTATTAAAAATGTATAGTTTATTGTCTGTAATTATACCTCAAAAAAAGCTGTAAAAAATAAAATAAAAAGATTTATCAAGGTGTAATTGAGAAATAAAATTATAATATATTTAAAGTATAAAATGTGATGATTCAATATACATGTATATTGTGAAAGTATTCCCATAATAGAGTTAAATAATCCATATTTACCTGTTTTTATCTATTTTCTTAGCATATTTTAGTCATACAATACAGTATATCTACTATAGTCATCATGCTGTATATTAGCTCCTCAGACTTTATTCATCTTATAAATAAACATTTATACCCTTTTACCAATCTTTCCCCATTTTCCTTACTCCCAAGCTCCCTCAACCATCATTCTACTGTTTCTAAAAGACTGATTTTTTTTTTTTTTTTTTTTAGATTCCATATATGTATAAGTAATACCAATCAGTATTTGTCTTTCTCTCTCTGGCTTTGTTCAGTAACCATAATGCCCTCCAAGTTCATTTATGATATTGCAAATGGCAGGATTTCCTTTTTAAAAGCTGTATCATATACAACACTTTGTTTATCCATTCACCTGTTGACAAATATTTCAGTTGTTTACATGCTTTGGCTATCATGAAAACTGCTGCAATGAACATGGGTGTACTGATATCTCTTCAAGATAATGATTTTGTTTTCATTGGATATACACCCATAAGTAGAAATACTGCATCATGATAGTTGTTCTATTTTTAATAATGAGGAAACTCCACACTGTTTTCCATAGCAGCTATACCAATTTGTAGTCCCACCAAAAGTAAACAAATGTTCTTCTTTCTCCACATCCTTGCCAGCACTTGTTATTTTTCGTCTTTTTGGTAATAACTATCTTAACAACTATGAGATGATATTTTATTGTGAGTCTGATTTGTATTTCCCTGATGATTAGTGATTCAAGTCCCTTGCTCATTTTTAAATTGGGTTACTCGTTTTGTTTGTTTGTTTCTTTGTTTTGCGACTGAGCTATATGAGCTTATATATTTTAGATACTAACTGCTTATCAGATGTGTGGTTTTCCCTCCATAGGTTAGCTTTTAAATTTGTTAATGGTTTCCTTTTCTAATCAGAAGCTTTTTCTTGATATCATCCCACCTGTTTATTTTTATTTTTGTTTCCTTTGCTTTTGGTGTCAAATTAAAAAAAAAAAATTGCCAAATCTAATGTCAAGAAGCTTTTTACCTATATTCTCTTCTAGGAGTTTTACAAATAACCCAATTAAAAAATGGACAAAGGCCCTGAATAGTCATTTTTTCAAAGAAGACATACAGATGGCCAACAGGTACATGAAGATGTGCTCACCATCACTAATCATCAAGGAAATAGAGCATTAATCACACACACACACACACACACACACACACACACACAGGCATACACATGCACACACACATAGAACATCATCAAAATCCTATATTTCTCCCTTTTTGCACTTGAAAGCTTGTTAATATATGAGTTGTTTTTTTTTTTTCAAAATTTCCAGATTTCTTTATTTTTGGACATCTGGAGAATAAAATTATTTATTAAATAATGTATTTTATTAATTTATTAAATAAATTATTATTATTAAACAAATTGTTTCTATGAATTCAGTCAGCTAAGACTTTAGTTTTAATTTTACTTAATAATACTTAATTGAATATTTTATTAAAAGTATAAACATATAATTGGTTAAATATATAGCTATAACTAGGGAAGAAACAGACTAATAAAAAGATAAAACAATACTCATCACATTCAGGGAGTTTATAATCAATTTTCAATATAAATAACAAGTAACAACATAAAAAAAGAATGCAAAAGAGTTGCTAATAATCTTCAATCATTGATTGTAAGTTATCCTTTGACAAGAGATATTTGTTGGCATCTTTGTGGCTTGGGGAATGAATACATTTGAGAGAAATAGCTCTGTAAGTAATTGTAAAATCTCTATATGATTTAATTGTTCTTTTCCCCCCAAAGAATATATACTACTGTTCCTCCTCCAAAATATTTATTTTATCACTTTTGAAATGATAAAATATTCCTGGCTTTGAGGAATAAAAGTTTGTATTTTTAAAAAAGCACCACAGGTGATTTATTCACAGTTTGAGAAACATTAAAATCAATAAATTTTCACATTTAAAGAATCAGTTTAATTTTGCGAAATTTCTTTTTAAAAAAGAATCCCAGAAGTCATAACCCAAAGAGTTTGATTTAGTAGATCTGAGGTAGAGTATCTTATAGTGATGTGCATTTGGGCTGCAAACTACTGAGTCAGAGCCTGGGGAAAAGACAATTGCAGCTGAATTATTAACTTAGATGTGTTCTGCTCAAAAGCAGCTGCTTCCATCCCTACAGTAACACAGAAGAACACATTTTGGGAAGGAATAAGATAGTCATTGCAGTTTCTGGAATCTAGTAGTTTATATGAACACATTTGAAGTAAGAAAGTTTCACGCATTTCTTCTAATCTTGATCAGAGATCTGTCGTTTCTCTTAGTCCCCAGGAAATTTCTCAATCTTCATTGTGAGTCAAAAATTTCAGAAAATCAAGTGAACTATTTTAATGTGTTACTGGCCTCAAAATCCCTTTACTATCCCCCTGCCAATCTCTAAGAAAAGTACTTCTAAAGCAACTCCAAAATTAATCAGAGGCTCTAAAATGCATGTCTCTTCCAACTCCGTCAATACACTGTACAGAAAAGTTAATAGAGTCCAAAGATAGAAGGAAAACATCTATTCCTGGAAATATGAAAGATTAGATAGCATGAAAAACCACACATTTAAGAAAATACCAAAAAAATGCTGAATAGGATAGGACAAAATCCTTTTTGTTAAAACATTATTTTCCAAAGTTAAAAGTAGAACTCTCATAAATATATAAAATGAACACACATCAACAATTTATTAACTAACAGATTGAGGGATGTAGTAAAATGTAATGGTTCAAAGAACATTTGAGGAAGAAAGAATTATATATTCCAACAGTAATTTTTTAAAACATTAAAATAGCATTGCTACCATCACATACAAGATTAAATACTGCATGTATGATAATAAATTATGGCCTTTGCGTTATCTCTTCTACTGAACAGATACTATTTTTATTTCTATCTAATAAGAATTATCTATATTGCTTTTGATTTTTTATGTTAACCTCTACTGTTACAGAGATGTAAAATATTTTAATCAATGACAAATAGAATACTCAAAACATATTCATATTCCTAAAGAACCAGATAATTCCTGCCAGACAACACCCAGCACTCTAGTGAAAAAACACCTCACTAGTCTATTTTGCCAATTACCAAGTTTTAGATTTTTTTAAAACAGTATTCACCCTAGTAAACATAAATAATTCTCAAAAATATTATTCACCATAAAAGGATGGTCTCACTATATTTTGGCCTGATTCATTTGTATAGACACAGGAAGTGTTAATTAACATGTATAAATCTCCTTATGTTGGTCAAAAAATATAGAACCTTTTGGTGGTTAGCAACTATTATACCAGAAAATTAATGTCCATCTGGACTTTTTATAAGAAATCTAAGGTTGTATTTTCAATAAGATATATTATTTTCTTTTCTAGGGTGAGGTTAGGCACCACACCCAAGAAATACAACATCACTTCTTGTCAAGGTCCCAAAAATTTGCCAGGAGTTACGTTTCTTTCTATGACGCTGGGCTCCGTAGGTCATAGGACAGGTAACATGCCAACTTCCTCTGAGGGCTTCATTGGCATTTGCTCCACATAAAGTACAGCACTTGATTTTTAATGGTAGGTTTATCATGTCTGATTACATAATTGGCATTCTCAAATATGACATTCATGGCTTTGGTTACACAATTTATTGTCCAATTATTTACTATTAAAAAGGAAGACATATTCTCATCGAACCAATTTGAATAATTCTATTGCCATAAAAAATGAAGAAGCCTCAGTAAAAATATTTAATTTTGGATTATGAGTAGTCACTGATAGTAATGAAGAGGAATTTTCCACTCAAATGGCTAATCTTGTAATCAGCTCTTTGTTCTGCTTCTGTAGACATGCTTGCCACATAGGATGAAGGGCAGGGTGACCTCAAGATCAGCTGAAGACTCACCCTCCTCTTTGCTTGTTCTGTCGAGATAACAGATGTATCTCCTTTGCTTGTTCACGGATAAGCCCTATAAAAGTAAGGTTACCCCTGAGCTCGGGGCCCAGATCTTCAGAGCGCTAGCTCTTCTGGGACCGTCGGCGTAATAAACCTGAGTTCTCCAACTTTCCAAGTGGTGCTTGGTTTCTCTCTGGTCTGATTTTCCTGCAACAGTATTATGTTTTAAAATTTTTATTTCAGCTCACAAAAGCATAGGTTACTAATTTATATATTAAAGATAAAGAAGAAAAATAAATCACTACCTCATTTACTCATCAGAAAACAAACTATTGAAAATAATAACAGTTTTGTAAAATAATTAACTAGAAATATAGTTTTCTAATCAGTTTACACTGTGCTGTATAAATAATTCTTGTTTTGGGTTTGGGTCAGCAATCAGCTTATGAAGTTGTCTATGTGAAGGGAAATAAAGAAAAAGAAATCATGATTCAGTTTCTTATTACAATCTCATAATTTTCTAAGAGAAGTCAGCACACATGCCTGTACCAAAACCTATTATTTGAAGCATCAATTATTAATAGTCCTTTCACTCTTTTTTCCAGAAGATCTAATTTTTTGCTTGTAGTATATAGTAGATTTTCCCGGCAATAATCAGAGCAAAGGAAGAATCACTAATTTAATAATAAAATTTCTAATTCTAAAGATTTGTGTTTTTTTAATGGTCTTGACAAGTTTTCTTAATTGCTTTGAGCTAACGAATAGACAAACATAAACAACAACAACAAAATATAGAAAAATCTATTTCCTTTTCTCTCAAAATAGAATAGATTCCCATTTCTACTAACAGAGATTACCAAATGCTGAAATTGTAAACTTAATATCTAATTTTTGATACCACTCATGGAGAAAAGGTCAAAAACAAACCAGAACCAGAATAAAATTTAACCAAGAGTCACAAGCAAACAAAACCATAAAATTAGAAACTATCAGTTGCTCTCCGGAATCACTCAGGGAGCCAAGAATCTCATGCCTGAGATTAAAGAACACACAGCATGTTCTTGTTCCCCTTGAGAAGCATACTAATTGCCCCTGGCTGGTTAGTTTTCATGGCCATTCTGGTAGAAAAGTCCCAAACGTTTAAAGTATACTATTCAAAAAGGTATTTATATATAAATGGTAGATTAAGAATGCCAAATGAGATAAAAAATGGCAAATGTTTTGGGGGGCAATAAAAGATAAACTTTGAGATTATCTTTTTAACAGGACAGCAGTCATTTACATTGGTCTCAGACAAGAGTAATTTGCATAGTAATAAGTCTTCCGCAAGTTAACCTCTACACTTAGTTGTAAAATATCTAAATCAATAGTAAATGAAAAGTCAAATGAACTATATAACCCTGTAAAATCAGATATCCTTAATATGACATTACATAAACTTAATAATTCTTTTGGCTATTTCTAAGTTTTTGATAATTTTTCTTAATATTTCAATACACACTTGAACTCACACAAGATAAGTGAAAATTCCCAGTGTCCAATTACTGCCCCAGAAACCACACATGTGTATTTGTTTTCTGGGCTGCAATAACAAAGGCCACAAACTGGGTGGTTTAAACAACAAAAAAAATTATTTCCTCACGATTCTAAAGGCTGGAAGTCCAGGATCAAGATGCTGACAGGTTTGATTTCTCCTGAAGCCTATCTCCTTGACATGTGGATGACCATCTTCTCACTGCATACTCTTATATTAAGGGTGCCAGTTCTATCGGATTTTAGGACCTTGCCCTTATGAATCTTTAATCTTAATTATTTCCATAAAAGCACTATCTATAAATGAAGTCGTTTTGAGGGTTAGGGCTCTAATATATGAATTTCAGAGGGACAGGATTCAGTCCATAAAGGATGGAGTTAAAAGCGATGAGATAAAGTTTCATCTGATGTGTTGCAATTGACTATAATATTATGAAAGAGGCTTGCATTTGAATTTCTTTAACAAAAATCCAAGGCCATGAGACCAAACAAAATGGAGAGTTGAAACAAAAAATGCTGTAGATAATATTTTACTGCGAGAAAAGAAATGAGCTAAAAAGAAAAAAAAGTAGTGACAAAAATAGATAAGAAAATGTGTCTGTTTGAGAATGGATTCTGTGTAAAAAAAAAAGAAGAAGAAGATAAAAAGAAAAGAAAAATCCACTCAGAGAACTATGGTTTCACAAGGGTTTGGGATTCATATACCTACTGTCAGTATAGCTCAGAAAAGCTAACCTAAAAAAATGGTGTAAAGTGGTCCCAGTTGCAGAACATCATTGCTATAAGGTCAAAACAAATACAAGTTCTTACTGGATTTATATCTTAACCTAAACATAGCACTACCATGTAAACAAACTCACTTCCTCAAATTACAGAACGTGCTAGCAAACAATCAGTAACAAAATAAACAATACAAAATGGAAATTACAATGAGAAAAGTTTCAGATATTATAATTATCAGATGTAGACTATAATGTAAGCATGTTTAACACTTTGAAGAAGGAATTCAAAAAAGTTAGAAGGAAATAAGATACTATTTATAAGATTTTCAAAATAAAAACAATACATTAATGAATGAACTAGAAATAAAGATTATAATGTTAAAATTAGAAAGTCAATGGATGGATTAACCAGCATTATAAATGGCTTAAGTAGAATCAATGATTATAAGAGAGCTGAATAAATTAGTCCTATGAAGCCTAGAGAAGAAAAAAAAAAACAAAACAAAAGATGCAAAATTATTAAATAAAGGTAAAGGAACCTGGAGGATATAGTACAAATAATATTCATCCCACTAGAGTTTTAGAAAAAGGAGATAGCAGTAACATTTGAAGATAGAGTGACTAAGAGTTTTCAAGAATTATTAAAAGAGACGTGTATTCAAATTTGATAAGCATAATGAGTCCCAAACAAAATACATAAAATGATATACAGGCCTATATACATGATTTTAAAATAGGAGAACACCAAAGACAACTAAATGAAAGCAGATGGGAGAAAACAGATTACTGATGAAGCAAACATAATTAGACTGTCAGCAGGCTATCCAAATGTAAGAGTATTTGCCAGAAAGCCAGGATGTAATATCTTCAAAGTTGAGTGGAAATAACTGTCAACCTCAATTTCTGTACCCTAGAAAAACTTTCATTGAAGTGTAAGAAACTGTAAAGCTGTTTCTACTAATGAGCATCAAAGATATAATACTTAGAAACCTTAATCTTTGAAATGAAAAAGGATTTTTTTTGTGTAATATGAAACAACATGACTGAGAAAACTTACCCTTTAAAATTATCAAGATTAAAGAAACTTTGCTCTTTGAAAATATACCAGGAACTAGAAGACCAGAATAAACCAGTGATGAACTGGAAAAGAATGAAATAGTAAAATTATTGAAGCAGCCATGGTTGTGTATAGGAGCCAATGTGCATTTTTTTTGCTTCTGTTAGTTATGATCAATGCACTCCCTGTGTGTGTGTACGAGACCTACTTGAGCATTGTTCAAGAAAACTGCATCCTAATGCAGGTGTCCTTTGCCTGGAACATTTCATGAATTCAGCTTTGTCACTCACGATGAGTGATCTTTTTGACTCACCAACAATCATTAGATCAGATTACATACATTTCCAAATAAACAAAACCAAGCACTGGTAATACTAAGAGATCTACACTATAAACCAGGATTGTCCAATGGAATTTTCTGTGATGAAAATGTTCTATATCTGCACAGTCCAATAAAGTAACTCCAGCTAGCCACATGTCTCTGTTGAGTGCTTGAAATATGGCTAATGTGACAGAGTAACAGAATTTTAAATTTTCTTTAATTTTTACTATTTGAAATTGTAATAGCTGCATATGGCTAGCGGCTACCTTATCAGACATCTGCACATTGTTTTTTTAAAGAAGAAAAGTAAATCTAGAAGGAGGGTGTGAGATAAAAAAAGAAAGAAGTATGCATAAATTTTGGTAAGCATCTGAATTAAATCGCTGATTGCATGTATTTAATATTGGGGATTTAGAAAAAGTATAACCAAAATAACAGACTGTAATGGCAATAAAAATTGAGTTGAGTTAAAATTGTTAACAATCAAATATTATATTGTTCTGGAGTCAAGTAGAGGTATTTATTAAATTTATATTCTCAATATATATATTCACAAACACACATACATTCATGCACACACACACACATATATTCACAAACACACACATACACACACACACATACACATATGTATTTTCTAGGAATAAAGGGGGAAATGGAATAATATACACATTAACCAAGTCAAATATTTAAAGAATGGCTTAAAAAGCTCTGACTCCAAAATCATTTTCTTATTTTCTCTGTAAAAGAACATGAATAATTTGGAAAAATAAAATATTATCTCCTTTTTGGATCTCTCTAAACAACACTTGAACCCAACTGCTTTTTTATCCTGCTTTTTCTCTTTCTTCTGCTAATGGACACAAGTGATGCTCTCCTAACCTTCTCTCTGGTCTTTTTTTTCATCCTGGTAAACCTGAAACCCTAAAAAGTCAATTGTCACTTTAAGTTAAACCTATTCAAAAGAAGAAAAAACACTTGACTTTCTTTTATTTTTATTAGTCATCTTTTTATTAAATTTATTGAGGTGACATTGGTTAATAAAATTGTATAGGTTTCAAGTATACAATTCAATAATACATCATATGTATGCTGCATTGTGTGTTCACCATCCAAAGTTAAATTTCCTTTCGTCACCATATATTTGAATCCCTTTACCTTTATCTACATCCTCCCCGCTTCCTCTCTGGTAACTACTGAACTTGTGTCTGTGTCTATGAATCTTCATCTTAATCATTTGTTGCTTTTCATTTTATATCAATCCCCCATATAAGTGAAATCATATGGTTCTCAACTTTTTCTCTGACTTACTTCATTTAGCATAATAATCTCAAGATCCATCTATGTTGTCGCAAATGGCAGTATTTCATCTTTTCTTATGGCTGAATAATAGGCAATTATATATGTATATATGTACCATACGTTCTTTATCCAATCATCTATTGAAGGGCACTTCAGTTGTTTCCATGTATGGCCACCATGAATAATGCTGCTATGAACATTGAGGTGCATATATGTTTATGGATAAATGTTTTCAAATTTTGGATGTAAATACTCAGAAGAGGGATTGCTAAGTCATATGATAATTATCTTCCTAATTTCTTGAGGAACCTCCATACTGTTTTTCCATAGTGGCTGTACTAATTTACATTTCACCAGCAGTGTCTGAGGATTCCTTTTCCTCTACAACCTCTCCAACACTTGTTATTACTTGTCCTGTTGAATACAGCCATTCTAACAGGTGTGAGGCGGTATCTCATTGTGGTTTTGATTTTCATTTCCCTAATAACTAGTGAAATTGGGCATCTTTTCATGTCTGTTGGTCATTTGTATGTCTTCTTGGGAGAAGTGTCTGCTCAGGTCCTCTGCCCATTTTTAAATTGGATTGTTTTTTTGTTGTTGAGTATATGAGTTCTTTGTATATTTTGGATATAAGGCCTTTATTGGAGGCATTGTTTGCAAATATCTTCTCCCATTCAGTTGGTTGCCTCTTTGTTTTGTTGATGGTTTCTTTTGTTGAAGTAGTTGATTTTAAATCTACTTCTAAGACTAAACTGAAAGCCACTGTTAATTCTTTCCAAAGCCTGTGTAGAGGAAACAGATGTCAACAGAATAATTTGAAACAGTCTTAAGGACCAACGGTCCAGGACTGTGAAATGTATATCAATTGGTTCTCATATTATTAGGAAACTTGGGTTAAAAAATAATAATAAAAATAAAAATAAGATGGAAAGACTTATAAGTTTCAAATAGCAAATCCTATAGAATATCAAGCGTTTAGGAAAGCTATGGTGTTTTGAAAAATTATTTTTGAAGTCTTTCCTTGAAATTAGATCACTATTGCAATTCTGCAAGCAAAGATAAATCCATTGTAGACATCAAGAAGAAATCTTCAATACCTTTAGACAAGATTCAGTAGTCTCTAATTCAGATAGGATCCCAACTCACTTCTCATTTTGTGTGAATGGCCTTAGCCAGGCTATTAAGGAGTTTGATATACCAGCAAAGGCTGCAATGAGAAGATCCCCTTGCTGGACACATAACATTTTGCTAAAAAATTTGAATGAGTTTTAAAACAGAAGAAGAATAAGACCCAGGAAAAACTAATGGCTTTACATATTAAACCAGTCCATGTTCTCATCCAGGAAAAAGTTGTCAATGGAGAAAACCTCTTAATAAAGACACCTGTGGTTATTGTAAGGGGAAAAGAAATTGAAAAAACAATTGTACTGCATTAACTAAGAATATGAAAGAAAAAAATAAGTATGGTAAGTGAGGAAGGTCTCTAATAAAAGGAGAACAAAGAGCTCAATCTTTTCATTTTACTCTTGAATTTACAAGGAGAAATGCCACAAAATATTAAAGAATAACCTTGAAAGCTTTTAACTAAATCTTGTTTAACAATATTTACTTTAAGTCCTGAACCATCACATTATTTTTCCCAAACTGCCCATGTAGCAGATAACTATAATATTGGCAATCCTGATGTTTTATCCTATAACGCTCACCCTTAATTTTTAAAGAAGGATTGTTTCTCCCTCCATTGTGACGCCACTACCATAACAGAGAGGGTGTGCTAGAATCAAACTACACTGTGTTATGGGAGCTAATATTGTGTACCTCTCTCCTCCATTTTGCAATGTAACATCATGTTACTAAATCAAAATTGATTATTATAGCATAGAAACGAGGACTTTTTAAAAATGAAAGCTGGTTGTTAAACATAAATCACTATGCAAATAAAATGCCAGAGTATGTAATTTCCTGCAGGTGTCTTCCTGGAATGCCCCCACGGACCCAGTTTTTCATAATCTAGTCATAGATGATATGGATATTAATTTATCAGTATCATTGTGTCCAAATCTAACCTAAATTGAAGATCTCCGGGAGACACTAGACTTTTCTACTTATCTATGTACAATTTGTGGGATTATTACCAAGGTTCTCATCAAGGTTTTGATTAACCCATCCAAAACTATACCCAAAGTAGGCATTACTCTCTGAAACTAGAAGTAAAATTGAAGCTAATAGAAAAAGTACTAATCATACCTTGTTCCAGTCCTTGTAACAAGTTAAACCGACTAGGCAAGAAAACCAGTGGACAAGGATGTTTTCATAACTTCAGAGCCACAAATAAAATAATTTCTCTTCTTCCCATAGTTCTAAACACAAGCACTAGTTTATCTTCAGTGCTGCTTATAGCTGTAGCTGTATCCTATACAGTCATTGATTTGTGTGCTGCTTTCTTTCATGTCCTTCTAGATTGTAGTTGTCAATAACCATGTATCTTTCCCAGAAAAATCAACAACATACCTAGACAGCAACAATTTACCTCAGAACTTTTCTGAGACTTCTTCCTAATATCGCAAGTCCTTAATTAGGTCTTAAGAACTTCAAATTTCCCTATAACGCTTATCTTTCTCATTATATTGAATTCATTTACTTTTTGCAATGTTCTAAATGTGAGATGAGCTCTAAAACTATTTCTATTTGTTGATTTGGCCCAGTTAAAAAAAAAATTTCCAGAGAAAAGTTAATTTGCCAGCACAAAGTGTATTGCTTAACTTTATCCCAATGAGATATATCCTTCACTTCTGACAGACTATAAGCCATTCAGAAATTTCCCAGGTCAATCACTAAGAAAAAATGAGAAGTTTTTCTATATTTCCCTGGCTCCTGCCATAAATGAATATCTAAATTTTCTGAAATTATCACACCGTTATATGATGTAACCAAGCCCTTGGTAAGCAAATCCCTTCCCTTCCGTTGAACCTAAATGTGAACTGAGCAATCACCTTTTCAGTAATAGCTCACATTATTATCAAAAACCTTGTTACCTATTTATACATGAGAAAAAGAGGTAGCCATTGATATTTTGATTAAGGCCATAGGTATAATCAGAGATATGGGTTAATTACAGACTTTCTCTTCACCTGTGGCCAATTCTACCCACTTCATATCAAGAAAATAACAGTTGCATTTTAACTAGCGGCCTAATACCAAATTGGTTTTTAGCTCTCCCTTAACTTTGATGATCTCATACAACGCAAACTTTGTTACATATTGACTATGCAAAAGTTTACCAGGCAAGTAGGCTTACTACTTATGAAATTCCTTTCTCAAAATGCATTTTTATATGACATTATAAAACTTAAAAATCTACTATTATCCTTTTATTACTAGAAAAGAGAAACTTGTTAATGTTTAGCTTCTGATATAGAATTGTCTATGACCCAATCAGACTTTTAAAGACCCTCTTGGAAATCCCACATTTATTATTCATTGTTGCTGTTTTATATGTTAAGTCATAAACATAGAATTAATATACTGGAAACTTAATTTGCCTTTCTGGAATAATACCCTTTGCTAGAAGCAAAATCAACCTTGATGATAGTGTTCATTGCACTTATCATAGCTTGCCAAATAGTAAGAGATAAATAAGTTAATGTATATAATGACATGTCCATGATTTTGGAATGCTTCAAAAAATTGAATGTTCTTGACCTCAGTAGGCACTCCAACTTAAAAAAGTTAAAGAGCTTAAAGAACCCTTAAAGTTTTCTGAGGCTGTGACTATAATTATACAAGCTATACAAAAGTAGATGATAAAGAGGCTAAAGAAATGTACTCTCAATTATAATTATGCCATACAGATAGGCTTTACTAAGGTCCTTGAATTCATAATAGCACGCAAAGGCCAAATCTTTGAAGAAATACAAAGAAACTATTATGGAATGACAGTGAATGTCTTCAGAAACAGAAAGAAAAAAAAAGATGTTGGGGAAACTCTGACTGCAAATCACACAAAAAGATCACCTCGAATGGAATCTTATAAGAATAAATTTGTACAAAATTATCTGTTACAGCAAGGAAAAAAAATAGTGAGTACTTAATATTTAGAAGAGAAACTACACATATTGTTGGGGTAGTTTTTGTTGCATGTTTCACTTGTCACAAATATAATTTTGGTATAAATGACACTATTAGACATCGACATGAGATTACTGTTAATATGCCAGCCAGGACTATAGTCATCTGAAAGCTTGACTTAAACTAGAGAGCTACTATTAAGAAAACTGATTCATATGGCTATTTGTTAGAGGCCTTAGTTCTTTGCTGAATGTTGTTAGAATACCTCAATTACATGCCACATGGGTTTTGAGAAGGGTTCAGTAAACATGGCAGCAGCTTTCTCCAAGCAAGCTACCCAAGTGAGAGAACAGGCAGTCAGTTGTGGGCTTTTTATTGCTTAGTCTGTGAAACAAAAAATGTTACTCCCACCTTATTCTATTGATCAGAAATGAGTCACTGTGTCCAATGCACACTCAAGGGAGAGGGATTAAAATTTATATCTTGAAGGAGTATCAAAAAATTCATGGACATATTTTTTAAATATATGATATTTAAGATGGGAAATTCATGTCTCCATAGAAAATAACTCCTAGGGATCTTTTATATTAGCTAGACCTTGTACTAAACTTTCATAGAAAAAAAAAACTGCAAAGAGACAATAGAACAGAAAGTATTTCTATGGAATTTGCCTCACTTTTTCATATATTACGATGAAGGTAACTTACTTAAGCTCAACTTCATTATGACTTTAGACCTACCTCCTGATCTCTTCACTACAAATTACACTGCTTGGCATCAGATCACTTTTCTTCAGAGGCACTTAAATTTGACAATATAGTATTTGAAAACTCCAAGGGGATATTTTGGCTGAATATAGATTATTGTGTGGCATCTAACAGGTGAAATTGGATTTGTGGCACAAATGTCTCATGGTGTCTATCTGGAAAATAGAAAGATAATTTTTATTTTGATAAACTAAGACTGTGTTTTATATATGTTTTATATATATATATATATATATATATATAATTACATTGGTGCATATATAATATATATATATTACATTGATGCATGAAGTTATATATATATATAACTTTAGAAAAACTAACCTTTGGAAAAACAGAATTTGGAATAAATTAATTCAAGATGAATTCTTCAAGACAAATTAATTCAAAATGAACAAAAATGGACCTTGAATTAAAAAACTAAACCTCAAAACTTTGGAGGAATTCTGAAATGCTTTCTTCTGTCCTTAAGCCTCCTCATTTTGTTTTTCAGTAGGCCTGGAGAGTTGGGAAACTCTCATATACTATGATTCAGAATTTGATAAGGGAGCCAGACAATGCACAGACTCCAGAAAATTATTCACTAAAGAAGGTCGTAAGGTAAGGCAGGAATTGGATCACAACAGAACATTGATAGGTGTAATATTGACTTCTCAAGATAGAGCATGTTCTGTCTTCAAAGAACAATCTTCTGTTCATATTCCTAAGACCTTTCTGAGACCTTTGGCATTATTAAAAAGGAAGCCAGAGAGCAAAGATTGCCTGACAGAGAAGTCCTGCTTTGGATAGAAATGGCAAGACCCCTGCACCACCTTCTTGTTTGCCTGGGGCCACCATGAAAACGTTCCCTTGGTCACCTTCATTCTATTTAGTCATTGTCCAGGGGTTGCCTTGAAAAAAGTATTCATGGAATGTCAGCTAGGCATACTCTCCACACTTGACTCCATAAGCTCTTTCTTAAGGAGTGGTTTGAGTGGTGCATCTATATATCTTTCACACTGTCTAACAAATGTAAATATAAAAAAAAAAAATATGTGAAATGTAAAAAATATTTCTCACTATGAACAAATTTATATTCCATGTAGATTAAAGATTTAAATGTAAAAAGTAAAATTTGTAAACTTTAAGAAGAAAATATCAGAATATAATTTTATATCATTTGTATAGGGAAGAGTTTCTTAAACAATAAAACAGAAATTTTGGTAAACACTACACAAATTTTTTTAAAAAAAGTGATGTCTGTATATTTAAAGATGCCACATATAAAGTTAAAAAAGACCTGCAGATAATCTGATATTTAAGTGCATATAATAAAGTTTTAGTACTCAGAATATATTTTAAAACTACATATCAGTAAGGAAAGCTCAAACAATGCCATTGGAGAATTAATAAAATATATGAATTTAGAAAATGAACTCTATGAACATATGAACTTGGGATCAAAACCATACAGTGACAAAATTTATAACCACATAATTAAAAAATTCAAAATTTTTTCAAGGATATGAGAACATATCTAATAGTTTTCTGGGGAAAGTATAAATTGTTATAACCATTTTGGGGGACAAATTATAAAACTGAAGATGCACATAGTCTATAATTTAGCAATTTCATTCCAATTAATATATCTCAGAACAATTATTATTAATCTAGCCTGTAAATTAGACTTACATGGGGGAGTTTCTAAAAATTAGTTAATTAATGATAACAAATGCTCAGGGCCCTAAACCAAACCATTTGAATTAGAATTTCTAGGCATGGAAATTGACATTTTGTTTACCTTGTTATCTCCCCAGATGATTCTGGTGCATGTAAAGTTTTAAGAACCAATGATATAGAAAAATATTCATAGCAGTACGGTAATCCCTCGGTACTTGCAAGGAGACTGGTTTCAGAGCCCCCACAGGTATCAACAGTTGAAGATGTTCAAGTTCCTTATATAAAATGGCATAGCATTTGCTTATAACCTACACATATCCTCCTAAATACTTTAAATCATCTCTAGATTATTTATAATACCTAATACAACTTAAATGGTATCTAAATAGTTGTTATACTGTATTGTTTAGGGAATAATGACAAGAAAAATGTTTGTACCTGTTCATTATGGACACGACCATCATAGGCCTAACTTTACATGAGCAACAATGTAACTTTTTTCTTACTGTTTTCAATCTGTGGCTGGTTGAATCTGCAAATGTGAAACCCATAGATACAGAGAGCCAATTGTACTGTAAATAATGACAAAATATTTGAGAAAACATAGATGACTATCAATATATGACTAAACATAGAAGCAATTTTATTTATTTAATTACATTAAATAGAGCCATGAAAATTAATGAACTAACAGTACACGTATAATCTCAAATTAAACATATAAACATATTCATAAGGAAAACATAACTCGTAGAAGAATATCAAGTATAATATCATTTATAAAAGTTTTAAAACATTTAGAATACTCCTCACATTGCATGGTTCCAATACATATGAATTTCTATTATTTAAAAAAAATCAGTCACACAACAACACAATTCAAATACTGGTTACCATGATATATTATCTGTGAATAATTATATAAGGTACAAACTTTGCTGCTAGCTCTGCTGTACAGAATTCGCTGTGTAAATAACAGATGTGCATTGTGATCAGTGACCAACCACATCACTTCTTTCAAAGGCTGTCTGTTACTGGTCATTGCACATAGTTCATGAACAGATAGCAAAGTGCACAATTTGGTTGTCTTTTTGTCTCTCAGTAATAAACCCACATAATATTTTTTTAAAATGGATAATTGAAAAAGGTCATTGGCCAAAAAAAGATAAAAGTGCAGCAAAGAAATGAAATGTATAATGCTGGAAATAAAATTTAAATTAAATGTAAATACAGTTCTAGAAGAAATAGCTGTCTGTGGGAATGTTGATACTGCTGCCTTTTGAGAAGACCTAGATATTCAGCTAAAAGAACTTAGTGAAAGCAAACTTATCAAAAGAAATGAGGAAAATGATCGTAAGAAAAAGAAATGAAGATGTCCTAGAGGTAGCGACTTCAGCAAAAGTGTTAGTATTAAAGAAATTGTTATAGATATTTCACAACAGTAAAAGCACAAAGGATAAGTGTTGAAAGCTTAGCTAAACGACAGAAAGAAGTATGACAATTTCAAAGACAGATAAGACGTTCAATCTGTATATGCCATATGATAAAAGAAAGTCAGAGCTGTTTAAAATTTACTTTTTTTTACAAAGAAATAAAGTACTTTACCAATGTTTCTAATATTTTAGATTATAAACTATTAGTTTTACTAATTTTTTTCATTTTCCTATACATTTGTCACTGAGAGTAAGAAAGAGTTTAATGTTTTGACAATTTTTAAAGGTCTTGGAAAATAGTAATTTTTTACATTGATTATTAAGATCGCTTGGCATGATTTCACCCTGTGTAGTCATTATTATGGCCCCATGCTATTGTGCAAAGCGAAGACTAAAAATGCATTATATATGCATATATGCCTATGTAATATATGTGCATGTATCACATATATGCATTACATATATACACACACACACACACACACACATAATGTACATAAAAAATTTAAGATATCATGGGAAACATAAAATTCAAGATAATAAATATGTGCAAGTTGTTAGGTAAGCAAGAAATAGAAATTTATATTGAGAGAAGCACATAGCTTCTATTGCATATTGCATTTTTCATTTATTTTTCTTATACTAAGTTGTGATTTCGTGGATTTTAATCATATTATTCCTTATGAATTTTTGTATGTCTAAACTACTTTTTAATTTTTATTAAGAAAATAAAATTAATGAAGGAATGAGGTTATCTTCTTTTACCCATTTTATGCCCTATACACATCATTAATACAGGGACCTAATTACTTTGTTTTACTTTTTTCAATGGTGATCTCAGATCAAAATTCCTAATAAGTGCTTCTTATTCAAGATCCATAAATAAAGTTCTATAAATAAAAAGTGCGCCAGTTTGATGTCTTGATGGATCCTATGTAGTTCATGCATATTCCTTAACACCTGAATAATAATAAATATTATAGTGTTTAAAATAAAAAAAAAAACAAATGAAAAAAATAAAAGGAATGAGAAGGCTTAATATTATGTGGATGTTTTAATTTCTTGAGCTGTAATGAAAAACACACCTAGTGGCATTACCACAAATCCACTGCCTAATTAAAAAGTAAAACTGATCTATGCTTATAACTCTAAAACTCTAGGCATTACATTTGTTCAAAGGCAGAAGAAAAACCATAGCCAGTGGGTGAAATATTTTTAGTTATCAGAATATAAAGAATATTATTGGTTTGGCTTTGGAAGGAGTATATCATAAATTGTGAAATATTTTTTTTAAATCATGTGATATTCTTCATTAGGATAAAAGCTGTGAAAAAGAGAAATCAGAAGACACTAGAATCCAATAAACAGACTATCCACACACAGAAAAGAATAAAAACCCACCTAACAAGCTGTATGATGTTAAAAATTGGACCACCCATTCTTTTATTAAAGTTACAGGAACCTTCTAGAAAGAGATAAATATATGAGAAAGACATGCCAATCAGTGAAGTACAGCAACTTAAAACATCAGAACAAGTACTGACAGGAATAATTGCTATGTAAAAGGAGGTAATAAAAAAAAGGGAGGGGGTTAATTTTGCTGTCACTGTAGTGAAGTTACTCAGTTTCCGAGTGATTCTAAATCTAGAATCAAAGAAAAAGTATTTATACAGAATCACTAGGTACCGAATATATACTTTTTAGGGGAACCCTGAAATATTAGCTTCCGTACCACAAAGAGCAACAGGTGAGAATCAGAACTAACAAAAGATTCTCCATCTTGGTAACTATGGGATGGAATGGGAAGACTTATCTGGGTATCAGGGATTAGAGAAGGATTTCTGAGGAATAGGTAAAGACAGAAGTCATGATAACAGATAAGACAAGTCAGATGAAGATGACTTGAAGATCCTTTTAGGACTAAAGAAATATAAAGAAAAAATCAGGAGTGACTTTGGAAAATGCAAATCATATAGTATATGCTATTATATTTATCTACTAGATACCTGCATATACTATATATACATATACTATACTATTTAAATTCTTTCTCTGTGTGTATGTATACACACACACATATATACTTTCTGTAAATATATTTGCCATTTTTAGAGTATATAGACTGTACTTCTAAGCATAGCTACAATTCAGTCCTGTGATTGGACACCCAGAACACAGTGATTTGTTCATAATAAAGGTAAATCAATACATAGTAAATATACAGGGTAGATACCAAAAAGAATAGGGACTTCAAAAAAAGTTCAAGGCTTGGAGGTGCATCATTTTTTTTTTTTTGAATTGAGATATAATTGTTAAAATCAAACACAAAATGGCGGCCGGACTTGAAAATTCCCCGAGCAGACAAAACCAATTAAGCCATACAAGTAAAACTTAATTTAGTTTATTCTGCAAAGCAAGTGAAACTTAACTGGAATTGCTTCTTATAAATACCTCTGAAAATTATAAACAAAACTTAAACTATTTCCCTAAATTAACATGAGATAACCATTTTAGAACTATCTTCTTTCACTAGAGAAGCTCTAATGTTATAAACGATCACTGTAAAGAATAAACAGCCTCTGCCTTCTCACTGTATAAGCTATGTTATAACAATATATTCCTGAGCTTTATTCCACTGTCGGTTTGAGAGGTCACTGTTCGCAAACTGTTTTTGTGTGCAAAATAAACTCTGACTAATTAGTGTTTTAATTAGTGTAATAAGTTAAACCAATTAGATCCATTGGTTTAACTTCCACTATTTCTGAATTTTTTCACATTATTAACATATATCATTGTGCAGGTTTATAGTGTATAATGTCTTGATTTGATAGATTAATATATTGCAATATGATTTCGACTGTAGCTTTAGTGAACACCTCTACTACCTCACGTACTTACTCCTTTTTTGTGGTGAGAACAGTTGAAATCTAGTCTCTTTGCAATTTTGAAATACATAAATATAATATTGTTGACTAGAATCACTATGCTGTGCATTAGATCTTCTGAACTTATTTATCTACTAGTTGCAAGTTTATAATTAGCAAAAATACTACAAGGCAAGATTGTTTTATATTAGCCTCTGAGAAGAAGAGTTAAATTGTGTGTGGGTTTTTTGTTGCCCAAGGTATGGCAATCTCAGAAAGATAATTACCCTCTTGACAGGAGATTTCTCTAATGAGCTTTAAATGTACACATGGTAGACTCAAACTGTAACATTTCTTTTTGTTTTCTCTCTCTTTCTCTCTCTCACCTCTTTTGTTAGTGAAGTACTGTTATATAAGACAATTGATTAAATGATTATGGAGTAGCCATGTTTGATTATGTTTTCTGAATTTGGTGAAAGTAGTTCTTTATATTATTTTGTATGCTATTTGTCTCTTGAAAAAATTAAAATAAAGGACACATGAGATAGAGCTCTCCCAATTAGAAGCTGCTTAAGGAAAGGTTCTAGGAAAAATACAGTAGATTGACTCTGATGATGAAAAAATCTATTCTGGAAAGATACTCCTGAGTAAGTCACTTTGGCTAGAACAGAAGAGTGAAAGAAAATGAGGAGATGCAGATTGTGATTTTATTTTAGATATTAAATTCTCTGTGTGCACATGATAGGAGAAATTCACTTTATTAATTCTAAGGGGTTATATGATTTGGTAATGGCAGGAAATTTGCAGAGATCAAATTCTTCTTATCTTACAAAATTCGAGATTTTTATATTGCTGGCATTTTATTACTTGAACTATATTAATGTTAATTATATACCATGTATACATTTTTCTACTGAGTTTGATGGAACCATAAATCTGAATAATATACAGTGCAGGAAATAGACAAAGAAGTTATCTTTGGCTAAGTGTGTTTTGTAGCCTTTTACAGAGAAAATTGAGGAGTTCAATTGAGGGTAGAAGGTGTGTGTGTGTGTGTGTGTGTGCGTGTGTGCATAGCAGCCAAATGTAACCTATAAATTGACTATGCTACTTATTCACATGGATGGCCCTATACCCCACGCTAAAATGGACACAGAGCTGAGCACCTATTAAGTGTGCCAGAGGGATTTTTATTGTGCTCAAATAACAGTAAATTGGCAATAAACTTTCTCTATGGATCATGGTAAATCTTAACCTCTATTGATGTCGGGGCAGTGTTTCGAAGGAGCAACATGAGCGTGGTATATAAGCTTGGGACCGAGCTAAATCCCTCCATTAACAAAGGCTAGGGAAAATCGTGAGTGGGGAAAGAATAAAAGGTAGATAATTATTAGTGGTAGAGAAAGGGGAGAGAGCTATGGAGGACAGAATCACTGGATGTGGATTTAAGAAGTTGCATGTTTTTTGATCTGTGATATAAACCTCCTTGCACATCTCCTTATAAAACCTTTAGTAGAAGTTAAAAAAAAAAAGTCACAAATAGCTGAATGTTAGAATGTGGTTAGAAGTTATGGAATACAATTTTAAGGACCAAGGTCTGTATATTCTTTGTCATCAATATGAAACAAAATTGGATCATTGGAATACAGTTCCAGCAGATCTTTGGGTTAAATAGCACACTACTTTCAGCAGAGAGCTGGTAGCATGTATTATTTTAAAAACAAGCATGAAACCAAAAGCAGGTTTTATTTTATCCTATTAATAGTTTGGCTTTGCACTGTGAACCCAGTGTCATATAAATAAGTAAAATATGTACAGGAAAGCTTTAATGCTGTCTGCTTCCCTTCTCTGACCTTGTGGAGGGATAAAATGGTAGAACTCCAGCCCGGAGGGCAGAATTTTAGCTTCTTACCTCCAGAAGCAAAGTTGGGCCTCATGCCGAAGTAAGACAGGTTTAAATTTGAAAGCCTACATATCTGTAACTTGCCCTGCCTACTCAAAGGAAGAATAATTCTACCAAGAATTTGTATTATAGTAGAGATGGCACAGCACAAAGTAGATGAATTTCCTGCTACCAGAAACAGACTTAAGAAGATGACCAATAGGTATAAATTTCATTAGTTTTGACTAATGATGGTCTAGTTATTTACTGAGCAAATCCAAGCATTCAAAACCATGTGCTTCCTTGTAAAATATTGCTTTCTATTTAAAACGTATTGCTAAAAGCCAATGAGATTTTATTCTTCAAATATGGCAATTTTACCTAATTTAAACTTCCACAGTAGAAACAAGTTGCATATACTAGTTTTATGCTTATGTCCTATAGCCTTAGGTCAATAGAATACAATCTACTGACTTAAGGTAAAATGCCTCCCTACTCAGTAGCAAACGAAAGAAGAGCCTGAATTCCCAATGAGTTTTCCAGAAAAGTCCAGCTCATTCAGAATTTGGGATTTTTCATCTGATTAATTATTTGTGATAACCACTTAAGAATTAAGATCACCTCCATCCATCTTAACTATGAAGACTAAGAACTGAGACCAACTGTTAACATTTTTTAAATATTTGCTGTAGAAAATTCTTGCCCAGCATGGTAAGTTTGGAAATAAATTACATAAGTATTTACTTCAGGAATTTCTATAAAGCAATTTATTGGGCAAATATCTACTCATCTGAGCAAACACTTCTTTTTCATGGCGATAGACTTATAATCTAGCAGAAAGTTCGCTTACAAGTGCTTACTAATCAAAATTTGCTTCAAGATCCTCACCAATACTAAACTTTTACGTGATGAACTGTGACTAATTCTTATGTTTCCCATATTTAATGATATGCCTTAAACCATTTAATATCAGATTCCTAAAGACTATAAATATCCGACAAATATCTCTCTTCTAATATACTCCTAAGACTATCAAGATGGCATTCTTCCTTGATGTAGTAGGTTTAAGAACCTTAACTTTGCTTGAACAACAGATAAATTCTGGTGGACTTGTTTTTGGGGAGTAGGAGCAGTAGGTAGTTGACACACTAAACTGTCATAATACAGTCCGATTTATTTGAGAAATAACCAGTAATGATGTTAGTGTATGCAGAGATAAATTAAAATGATGAATACATTTTTTCATGCACTAACAATACCTTTTCTATTTTTTTTCTGGTTTATTATGAAACCTCCTGAGGTTTCATAGTGACTAACATAACATGATTTTACTTGCTCTTAATTTGACTATTTTCCATCGTTCTAAAACGTAAATGCCCATATTTCTGAATTTAATCTAATTTTCAGTATATTAAAACCAAAATAATATGTATATATTAAAATTAATATTAAATAGATTAATAACAATGAAAGGTAGATTTTAAAACTTTAAGTTCAATAACTTTAAAGCAGATTGAAAAAGAACACCCAAAGGGCTTAATATGTGAAAAGAAGGATTTAGATTAGAAAAAAATCAACAATTTTCTAACTTAGAGGCACAAAGTATAAAGAATTGTTGGAAAATCTCCCTTTCTAGAGATACCAATTATCCTGAATGTTCTAAATGTGCTAACAAGCTTTCCTGAAGGGTAATATATTCTCTTAGGTTTCTCAAATTTTGCATTTCTATTTTTTTACAATAAAGCTTAATTTTGATATGAGGATTTCTATAATTCCTTGGACCAAACATGCACATTTAGAAAATTCAGCTATATACTTCACAATGTGGAAACTCCTATAACATTTCTTGCTGATATAATCTTCCCCAAATGAACCAGATTTTTGTATTTCTTTTATAAATATACAGTATTTATTTATTTATTTTTATTATGTTTTTCTCACTAATTCAAAATGAAAGCAAGGAAGAAAGGTGTCTTAGTCAACTCAGGCTGCTATAATAAAATACAATAGACTGGATGGCTTAAACAACAGACATTTAATTCTCAGAGTTCTGGAGGATGAGAAGTCCAAGAACAAAGTGGTGAGAGCCCTTTTCCTGGCTTGAGAATTGCTGCCTTCTTGCTGAGCCATTGAATGGTGGAGGGAGGGAGAGAACTCTCTCTGGTCTCTTCCTCTTACAATAACACTAATCCCATCATGGAGGCCCAAATGCTTGTGACATCATCTAAACCTTATCACCTCCCAAAGACCCTACCTCCAAATATCATAACATTGAGGGTTAGGGCTTCAAGATATGACTTGTGGGATGGGAGGCAGACATAAATATTCAATCCTTAATACAAGATGGATTACATGGGCATCATTCCAACAAATTTCAGGAACTGTTGCTTCCATAATTGAAACCACACTGCCCATCTCCTCAGGAAGCTTCATCCATCAGTCACCTACTCATCATTATCTTTGTCTGTACATCTTCAATGATTTCTTCTCTAACGGTCTATTTTTGCTTCAGGATGTGATCATGTTTATTGTTTTACTGTCATTCACAAAATGTATTCTTTTCTAACTGCTAAGTGATATTACCCTTCAAGACAAACTTTTTAAGTGTAAGTGCATTCCATTACTGCTACATAATCTTCTCTAGCATAAAGACCTCAACATTTTTTTTTGTATTTCTAGTACCTAATAAAGTAACAAGCTTATAGTAGATATTGAATATATAGTAAATATTGAATACATTATATATAATAAATATTAGATATATATATAACATAAATATATAGTAAATATGTAAATGAATGGATGAATGAATAAATGTCTCATTCATTTTATAAGTACTTAATGCAAGTGGTGACACTGCCTATTTTGCTATATCTGATCTCATCGAGTTTACAAGTAATTTCTCCCAAAATGTTTAAGAATATAGGTTCTAGAGTCAACCTATCAAGATTTCAATCTGATTCTACCACTAAAAAGCAGCCTAAATTTGACCAACTTTCATAAACTTTCTGAGTCTCAATATCCTGACACAGGGAATTAGTTGAGATATTTAAAGAATAACATGCATAAAAAGTTGTATAAAGTCTTTTAAACTTTTCTAATAATGGATAACTTGAAATCATTGTCATTATGAGTCCTCAAAGCATTTAATATTATTTATTGACCAGTTCTAATTTCTGAAACCCTTTTCTCCAGTGTTTTTAGTGACAATCTCTAATTCACAGTTAATGCTTGGGTTTCCTTTTCAGGCTTCTGCTACCTTCTGCTTAAATCACTTTCTCATAGTTTTCTATTTTCAGAACTCACTTTTTTCTCTACTCTTGGATGATTTTAAACACACTCTGTACTTGGAATTATCATTGAAATGCTGATGAGTCAATAAAGCTTTTAAAAAAATTCTGTATCTTAAGATCTTCACCAGCCAGAACCATTAATAAATGGCAAGGTAAACGTCTCCACTTAAATGTCCCACATATCTTTATACTCAAGGAAAACAAAATCATCATTTCAAATCTGCTCTTTCTATGTTCCCGATCTGGAACAATTAATGCCTATATATAGTAGTTTTTGTTTTTTCTCTTTGATTTATGACACAACTTTGGGAGATATAGAAAGTCCTCTTGTCCCCCTTTAAGCTTTCTTCTAAATTGTGCTACAAATTCTGTGGTTACTACACACACTTTCTTTTGTCTCTAGTGTACAATGAATCTACTATGTCACAATCACCAATTTTTTTTAAAAAAATAAGGTTTGACTCTCTCTTTTCCAATCCATGTCCAGACAGAGCATGTTACTTCATGTTTTTCAAATTTTATCTTACTGTATCTTTATAATAAGCCTGGAAATGAGTACTATATTTTGCTCACGTTGTCTTTTTTTTTTCCCCCCAAACTGATTTGCTTGTTCTGGAATCTTTGAATTTCCGTATAAATTTAAGAAACAACATAATTTCTATCAAAAAAAAAAATCTGACTAGATTTTTGGAATTGAATTTAATCTAGAGAATGACTTAGCACTGACATCTTAGAAGTACTGAGAATTAAGATCCATGACCAAGATAGATATTCTCATTTTTCAAAAGTCTTTATGTTTTCTCAGCAATGTTATAGTTTTTAGAAGAGATATTTCAAATATCTTTTGCCAGATTTATTTCTAAGTATTACACATTTGATGTTATTGTCAATAACACTGTTTTATCTTGACATGATTTTTTTTCTTCCTGGCATTTAGACATACAATTAATTTTTGTATTGTGAAATTTTATCTTGCAACCTTGCAAAATTTGTTTTTTAGTTTTAGGAGATTTCTAGAGTTTTTAGGACTTTCTACATAGGTGACAGTGATATCTAAAAATAAAGAGAGTTTTGCTTTCTTCTCAATCTATGTGCCTGTAAATTTTTTGCCTCAACTTATCGCACTGTTAATAAGTGCCAACGCAATGTTTATAATACATTGTGACAGGATTCTCTTTGCCTTGTTTTCAAATGAAGGAAAACTTTTCAGTCTTTCACCATTAAAAATAATGTTAGTTGTAGGTTTTCCGTAAATACCTTTATCAAGTTTATGAAATTTCCATATATTTCTAGCATACTGAGAGTTTTTATCATGTATGAATGTTGAAGTTTGTCAAATACTTTTTCTGTGTATTTTGAGATGATCGCAGGTTTTTTGTAAGTTTGTAAATATGGTGAAATGTATCAATTGATTTTTAAATGTTAAATTACTCTCGTATAACTGGGATAAATTGAACTGGTCATGATGTATTATACTTTTTATATATTGTCAGATTTAATTCACTAAACTGTTAAGAAATACTTGTGTCTCTTCATGAGGAAATGGGTCTGTGACTTCTTTGTAATGACTTCTGATTTTCATATTAGAGTAATACTTGCCGCTTAGAATGAGTTGGGAAGTGTTTCTTCCTCTCCAATTTTCCTGAAGATTTTGTGTAGAAATGTTATTATTGCTTCCTTCAGTGTTTCATAGAATTCACCAGTGAGGATATCTAAGCCTGGAGTATTCTCTGCGAATAGGTTTTGTAACTAAAAATTAAATTTCTTTAGTAGATAGCAAGGTATTCAGGTTATCATTCTTTTTCAGCAAGCATTGGTAGTTGGAAATTGTCCAAGAATATTGTCCATTTTTTCTAAATTGTCAAAATAATAGGCACGAAGTTGTTGATAATATTTTCTTGTTATCTTCCTAATTTCTAAAATATCTGTAGTCATTTTTCTCATCTCTGATATTGGTAATTTGTTTGATTGCTATTCATTCTGGTTAGAGGTTTATGAATCTTGTTGATCACAAGGAACAAGCTTCTGATTTTATTGGACTTTTTAAAATTAATTTTTTGTTCTCTGCTTCTTTGATTTCTGATTTTATCTCTATTATTTCCTTTGTTCTGCTTACTTTGAGTATGTTACCTTTCTTTTTCAGTTTTTTAAGGTAGAAAATTATGATATGATACATTTTCTTTTCTGTTTTACGAATTCTAGTGCTACAAATTTCCTATTCAGCACTGCTTGAGTTGAGTGACACAAATTTTCGTATGTTATGTTTTCATTTCATTCTGTTCAGAATACTTTCTATTTTCCTTTTTGATTTTCTCTTTTACCCATGCATTGCTGAGACAAGTATCATTTAGTTTTGAAAACACTTGAAAATAATCCAGGTATTTTTCTGTTATTGATTTCTAATTTAAGTCCATTTTCACCAGAGAAAATGCTTAGCTTTACCTGAATCTTTTAAGTTTATTGAGATTTTGCTATTGCTTGAATATAGGCTATTTTGATAAACACTCTGTGTGCCTTTAGAAGGAAAATGTATTCTGCTGTCGTTGCGTGAGAGTTCTATAAATATCAATTGGATGATGTTGACTGACAACCTTGTTCAAGTTTAATATGTTCTTCATAATTTTCTACCTATATATCCTTTTGATTATTGAAGAAGTGGCATTAAAATTTATAGCCATAATTATGGATCATTCTCTTATTCTTTCAGTTTTATAAGTTAATGCTTCATGTATCACTGTTCTGTTAGTAGACACATACATGTTTAAGATGTTCAAATTCTCTCTCAGTGAATTAACTCCACAACATTATTAACTGATATTCTTTGTTCCAAGTAATATAATTTGTCTGATATTGATACAGTAACTCTAGTTTCTGTTTGATTAGGGCTGCCATGGCATATCTTTTTTCATTCATTTATAGTAAACAAATATTTATTTTTAAAGACTTTTTTTTAAAATGGCAGCATAAAGTTGTACAATGCTTAAAAATTCATTCTAATAATTGACTTTTGATTAAGGTATTTTGAAATTTTTACATTTATTTTAATGAGTGATATATTTGGTTTAGAGCTATCATCTTGTTATATGTTTTATAAATTTCCTATCTGTTCTCTGTTCCCCTTATCTGAATTCTTGTGAAATAATTGAGTATATTTTATTATTCCAATTAATAATGTTTTTTGGCTTATTAGCCATACCTTATTATTTTATTTTTATTTGTTCTGTTTGTGTTTACAGTATACATTTTTAACTTATCACAGTTTAGATTCAAATGGCATTTTAAAACTACATAAAATATAAGAACTTTAAAACAGTACTCACATTTGTCCTCTTCTGTAGTTTGTGGTATTCTTGACATACATTTTAATTTTACATATATTATGAACCACAGAATCTACTGCTATTGCAGTGTTTTCAAAGGTCAATTTGAGGGGACTTTGATTTCTGAAAAGGTGGAATAAATGTGCTTTTTCATAATCCTTTTATTAAAGACAGCTAAAAACCCTGGAGAGGTGTGTGTGTGTGTGTGTGTGTGTGTGTGTGTGTGTAAAACATAATATGAATATGAACCCTGACTTTATACAAAAATTTTTCAAAATGGATCATAGATTTTAATGTAAAACATAAAATTATAAAACTTTCAGAAGAAAACATAGGAGAGAAAATCTATAAGCAGTGTCAAAAAGTTTACTGTCTATGGAAAAAAAATCTATGGGCGTGGTGAAAAGTTCTTAGATCTGACACAACAATAGCATGATCCACAGAAGGAAAATATTGATACACTGGACTCATTAAAAATAATTTTTTTGCTGTAAAAATACTATGTTAAAAGGATGAAAAGACAAGCTACAACATGGGAAGGAATATTTTAAACTATATCTTACAAAATACTTGATAATGTTTAGAGAACTCTCAAAATTCAATAGTACGAAAAAAAAGACAAACCAATTACAAAATGGGCTAGATACATGAAACAGATACTAGAGTATATACAAATGGAAAACAAACACATAGAAAAAGTTCAACATCACTAGCCATAAAGAAAATTGAAATTAAGACCACGATAAGATATCACTACACACATCTTAGAATATAAACTTTAAAAAGTAACAATAGCAAATGCTGTTGAAGATGCAGAGAAACTGAATCATTCATATACATTGGCTGGTAGGAACACAAAATGATACATCTAGTCTGGCAAAAGTTTTGTCAGTTTCTTTAAAAAACAAGAAAACAAAACCAAAACCCATGTACACTTAATATATGCCCATCAATTTCAGTCCTAAGTATTTTCCCACAGAAATAAAATGTCCACACAAAAACCTTTACGTGGGTTTTCTTTTTTTCCTGTTTTTGAATGTTTATTGAGTGAACAAACAAAACACACACAAAAAATAATCAATGGCATATGTGGTTATAGAAACTCTGCTCAGGTATAAAAGCAAGGAAAACAGAAATCATCTTTCCCTGAAAGCCATATCACTTTCCATTAACAGTAATGTTGCTATTTACTTTTAAATTTTATTTTATATTAGCTTTAGATGTACAAAATAGAGGTTAGACATTTATATAATTTATGAAGTGATCTCCCCGATTACTCTGGCACTATACACAGCCATTACAATATTATTGACTATATTCCTTGTGCTATACTTCACATCCCTATGCCTACTTTGTAACTATCAATTTGTACTTCTTATCACCCAGCCCTCCAAAAACCATCCCATCTGGCAATCACTAGTTTGTTCTCTGTATCTATGAGTCTGTTTTCATTTTGTTTGCTCATTTATTTTGTTCTTTAGATTCCACATATAAGTGAAATCATATGGTATTTGTCTAACTTATTTCACGTAACATATTATCCTCTATATCCATCCATGTCATTACAAATGGTAAGATTTCATTTTTTATAGCTGAGTAATAGCCATACACACACACACACACACACACACACACACACACACACACACACACATACACACCTTCTTTATCCAATTGTCTACTGATGGGCACTTAGGTTGCTTCTATATCTATATCTTGTAAATAGCACTGCAGTGAACATAGGGGTGCTCATATCTTTTCCAATTACTGTTTTGATTTTATTTGGATAAATACCCAGAAGTGCAATTGGTGGGTAATAAGGAGGTTCTATTTTTAATTTTTTGTGAAACTTCCAAACCGTTTGTTACGTGACTGTACCAAATTGCAATCCCAGAGAGGGTACGAGGGTTCCCTTTTCTCTACTTCCTTGCCAACGCTTGTTTTTTGATTTATTGATGATAGCCATTCTGACAGGTGTGGGGCAATATCTCATTGTGGCTTTAATTTGCATTTCTCTGATGATTAGTGACCTTGAGCATCTTTTCATATGTCTATTGGCCATCTGTAAGTCTTCTTTGGAGAAATACCTCTTCAAGTCTTCTGCCCATTTTTTAATTGAATTTTTTTTTTTTTGGTGTTAAGTTGTATGAGTTCTTTATATATTTTAGATATTAACCCTTTATCAGATGTATCATAAGCAAATGTCTTCTACCATTCAGTAAGTTGTCTTTTTATTTTGTGGATGGTTTCCTTTGCTATGCAAAAACTTTTTAGTTTGATGTAGTCCCATTTGTTAACTTTTTCTTTTGTTTCCCTTGCCTGAGGAGATATATCAGAAGAAAAAATATTAGTAAGAGCAATGTCAGGGAGTTTACTGCCTGTCTTTCCTTCTAGGAGTTTTTTGGTTTCCGGTCTTACGTTTAAGTCTTTAATCCATTTTGAGTTTATTCTTGTATATGGTGTAGGAAGATAGTCCAGTTTCTTTTATACATAATTGTTTAAGAAATGTGCCACACTATACAATGGGATATTACTTAACACTAAAATAATGAACTATTGTCTACAGCCATGCCACCCTGAATATGCCCAATCCTGTCTGATTTCTGAAGCTAAGCAGGGTCGGGCCTGGTTAGTACTTGGATAGGAGACCACCTAGGAAGACCAGGTGCTGTAGGCATTAAAAATAAATAATAATAATGAACTATTGATACATGTGGCAATTTAGATAGATATCAGGAGTATTATGCTAGTAAGAAAAACCATTATCAAAAGGTCACATACTGTATGATTCCATTTATATAGCATATTTAAAATGATAAAATTATAAAGAAAATAGAGTGGTGGTTGCCAAAAGTGCGGCATCTCGAAGGGGACAAATTGGTGTAACTATAAACAGATAGGACAAGGGAGAACTTTGTGGTGATAAAATGGTTCTATATCTTGATTGTGGTTGTAATTACATGAATCTACACATATAATTAAAATACATAAACATACACATTGTACCAAAGTCAATTTCTAAGTTTTGGTATTGTGCTATAATTGTATAAAATGTAACTATTTGGGGAAATTGGGTAAAGAGTACTGAATAAGTGTCTTTACTATCTTTATAACTTAGTGTGAATTTATAATTACTTCAAAATAAAAAGTTAAAAAATTAAAAGGTCAGTGTCTTCAAAGAAATTTAAATAAAGTGGATTACAAAAGGCATGAAGAAACTCTTAAGCGTGATGTATATCTTCATGACATTGATTGTGAGTGTTGGGTTAATGGGTATATAGACATAGCAAATATGATTTGTACACTTAAGCTACGTAAAGTTTATTGTACATTCATTATACTTTAATAAATCTATAATTTTGTAGTGTTAAAATAATAACTAATATGCTCAAAGCAGATTGAGCATATTCTCTAATATTTACGCTACTACCACATCTACATTAGGTTTAGGAAGTTTTAGTAGTTATCTAAGATCACAGGATTGGCATATGGAGGACACAGAATCTGAAAAGTCTGACTCCAAATTCTATTTTTTTTAACAAATGAAAATCTCCTGTTTCATCATTTCTTACCTGCCTTACAGCAAAATTCTTCTTATCTCTTTATTTATACTGTGTTCCTTTCTAATCAATTCTGAGAGAGTACCACTGGGATCTCTAAATCAGAAATCTCAAATTCTTTTTTCCAGTCTCATTGGTAACTCTCATAATATTCCCATTAAAAATTTTTAAAATGAAGTACAAATATCAAAAACATTTTCTCTTTCCTTTCTGCCTTAAACACACATACACATACACACCCAGACACACCTATATAAAACTTGACTATCTTATATTTTATAACTTTTGTATATGTATCATAATATATATTCTATATTTTATAACTTATATACTAATAATGTGTATATAAATATATAAAATTTACACAACTTACTTTCTTCTAATACTGAACAAAAAAATCTTAGCACATTTTCTCCCCTATGACAAGAACTTCCTACTTTTCCATAGCATCATATCCAATTATCAAACAAACCTACATGCTTGCAAAGCATCCTTTATCATCATATTCACAAGAAGGTTTATACACTTTCAATTTACTTTTCTGTCTTTGCATAGCCTCCTAAAGACAGAAACTGTGTTTTCTCCCCCACTCCCCTCTCTAGGGACATCCAGAATGCCTGTAGGTATTTAAGTTACTTACTGAGCACTTGCTTGTATTGCATTTACAAATAAAGGGCAAAACTTAACTCTGTTAGTTCTACTGGCATCTTCTCACCTACTCTGAAAACAAAACTGTATAAAAATATATGTAAACAAGAACTAGGCTAACTTAAAGAGATAGAGATGATTTATCCCCTGACTCGGACTTCCACCTTCTGGGGTTCCTGCTGTATTCCTGATTTAAAGAACAGCACAACTGCTCAGCATGAAGTGGGGTAAAAAAATCTTTTGTATCTTCTTACATTGTTTACAGTTATTGTGTTTTTGAAAAAACTACATTAGATTAATTTTGCTTTACTTAATCATTGATTATTTCATTCTTTCTTTGCATTTTTGCTGTTCTCTTTTCAATTTTTGCTTTGATTATAACTTCTGGAAACCCCCAGGGGTCTCCCATTGGTGATTATGCTAAAGGTCTAAAATATTTCAAAGTGATTAAGGAAAATCGATTCCTACTTTTATTTTTCTTTCTTTTTTGTTAAAATAAAATTAAATTTCAAGGTTCTTTTTGATCATTCATCATTACATGTTATGGCTTAATCTTTTTCTTATGTGAACATTTTCTTTCATAGACAATATAACTTCACTTACATAAGCTTTACTTTTCCAAGTCAACGTTCTGCAAAAGTAATGTTTTTAATCATATGAAGTATTAAAGACAGGACCAACATTAACTTTTTAAAGATTTTTAAAAGATTTTTCAAGTTATAAAAAAATGTTTCAGATGAGTTAAAATTCCATCTTAATAAAATGAATTCCATAAGTGGTGAATTGCTTTGTACATTTAGTAGTTAAAGTGAAAATTCAGGATGAGGCAACCGTAAGCACACAAGTCAGAAGGGCAAAATAAAAAGTGTATTTTTTTCAGGGTATTGCTACATGAGAGGAAACAAAATTTTTGAAAAAATAATTAGGATATATTGTCATATACTCATATCATATGAATCATTTTCATATTATACAAATTAATTGTTTAATAAGGTCGGGGCTGAAATATTTGCTTTTTACAACTGAGCTAGCTAGTTTAAAAGTAATGTTCCCCATAAGCTGTTAGTTGTTTATTTCTGATTTTATTTCTCCAGCTTTTGAGCATTCGATAGACAAATAATATAGTAAAAAATAAAAAAAATAACCACTAAAGAGAGTTTAGCGTGAAATAAAGGCATCTATTTTAGTAAGAGTTTATCACACTATCAACTTACTGAATATTTGATAAATTTTAGCTGAATGTGTTGAAGAATACTGAAAATGTCTATGATTTTTAAATTTATTATTCTAAAATGTATGCCATGTTAGTTATCACACCGAAATTAGAATTCTGAATTTGTTTTCTTTTACTCCATCAGGCCCTATTTGAAATCTTTCCAACAGTATACAATTGAGATCACTTTATATTTTCTAAGTTTAGTTTTTATATTGTTTTACTTCAATCTTCCTTTACATCGCTTTTACTTTTTATGCTTTCTAAGTTTCTCTTTTGCTTATTTTTCAATATGTAGAATACTAATATTACATTTATGATTTTAAAGATATTTAAAATAAAACAGTAAGATTTTATGCATATCGAAAGTTTTTGCTAGTTTTCTAATAAACGTAAGTTGCAAATAACCATACTGTCATATAATCATATAATGTTTATACAACTAAATGTTTTTGGTTGTCAAGGCAAACATTTAAAATATACCAAATACTGCCTTCAAAGATATAAGCACCTCTATTTGCAGCATTATTTACAGTAGCCAAGACATGGAAGCAACCTAGATTTTCCTTGATAGATGAATGAAGAAGATTTTATATATTTTATATATAAACAATGGAATATTAATCAGCAATTAAAAAAATGAAATATTCCCATTTGCAACAACATGGATTGAACTAGGGGATATTAAGCTAAGTGAAATAAGTTGTACCAAGAAAGACAAATACCATATGACTTTACTGATATGTAAATCAAAAAAAAAAAAATGAACAAACGAAACAAAAACAGAATCAGACTTATAGGAACGGAGAACAAACTGGTGGTTGCCAAAAGGGAGAGTGCTAGGGATGAGTAAAAAGTTGAAGAGGAAAAAGACATACAAAATTTCAATTACAAAATAGGTATCATGGTTATATAGTATACAGCATAGGGAATATTATCAATAATATCATAATAACTATGGTGACAAATGGGTATTAACTTGTGTCAACTATATTTTGATTGAAGAATAATAAGTAAAATATGTCAAATATTTCAATTACTTCTTTTCAAATCAATTTATTACTTTGCAGCCTAGTGTGGATGTTGAGAGTGTAATGCCTAGAGTTAGATAGACTTGGGTTCAAATAGACATTGCAATGTCTATTATGTCCTAGACACTGGGAATCTAGGTGCAAACTAAATTCCTTGCCCTTTAGGGAGCTTATATCCTAGTATATGTTAAAAGCAAAATTTAGAGTTAATATACTATTGCAGATTATTCATGGCTCTAATTCTTATAAATGTGAAACCTTGAGTATATAAATTGCTTTGAACTTCAATCTTCATTATCTGAAAACTATAGATAATAATAGTACTAATTTATAGAGTTATTGTGAGAATACTTGAGATAATGGATGTAAAATGATTATTAAAATGACTAGAAAATAAGGTCTAAAAACCGTAAAACAATATAGTGATTATTAATAAAATGTTAGCTATTTTGCCTGCTATGGTTCATGTATCACTTAATGGTTTTACATAAAACATCGCCATTAGAAGAAAAACCAATTTCTATTTTTCCTTCAGTTTTTACATTGCACAATGTACAATTGTTGGTAATGTTTTTCAGTGCTGAGAAAAAAATCCTAAGGATAATCTATTGTATTTTTAAAAATATATTAAAAGTAGCAACAATTTGTTCTTTCTAGAGTTCATTTCCGGGACATTACAGTGAGTTAATGATTAGTGCATCTTGCCTTCAGAAGCATTGTATGCTCCAGGCATTATCAATTATAATGAGTTCAAAAAGCAGTTATTGTTCCTAACCATTAAAACTATCATAAACTGCACAATGTGACCTGAAGAACACCACATTGTGTTCTTGATGCAATTAAATCTGGTAGTCATGTTATTCAAATATGTATATTGTAAAAGTTATTGGCTTTTCATTTTGGTTTTAAAATCAATAAAGAATTTATTAGAGAAATTTTAATGATAAAATAGTTTTTGATAATCAGTGGTAAACCAAATGTATCCTACACATTTTCTGAATTAATATAGCTTCTTGAAGATTAATATTAGAAGTATTGTAGTATGATTGATTACTTTAAAAATACTACAACTATTTATGTTCAAATAACAATATTTAATGAGCTAATTTTAATTTTTAATGACTTACATGCCACTTAAATTAACAGAGATACATTAATTTTACAATGATTTTTATGACAGTGATCCACTATCAGAAATCAGAATAAGAAAATAACTACTGAAACAACCTACAATATAAAATCTAATAAATAATTACTATGAATGATGATTAATTTATGAACCCCATTAGTTATACTGGAAGCAAAATTACATTTATTTTATTTCAGGTGTTGCTGATTGTCCATTTGCTACCACCATAGCCCCACCTCCAAATCCTTTCTCTGACCTTCTCAGCCTGGTTATGGGCTGAACTTGTGGACTAAGTCAGCCTGGTCCCCTTGACTTCTGACTTTCAATTGTGTTCAGAGTGTGGGATGCATTGGCACGAGATCTCTAAGAGAAGAGAGAGGTCAGTGTGTTTCTATTACTATTTCTTTTTGTCTTGTTCCCACATTTTTGCAAGCTGCTGAGTCCCTCTAGGAAAAAGCCTCTGACTCTGACTCCAGCTTCTCTACCACAATATTTTACCTTTGCCACTTCCAATGTAGACGTGGTGATGGGTGCCTGCTTTTGGTTCGGTCTCAGTTGTCTCAATATCTTTCTCACAGTTTCTTTAAATCTGCCTATGTTTCTATAACTATCTTCATTAAATTATTTTCAATTAGTCTTTTTGAGTAAAATTTTACTTCTCGCTAGACTTTATTTTTAAACATGGCAAGATGAGTTGGTGGTAATGTTACTTTGGAAAACAAAAAAGCATTGCAGATAACACCAGAGTGTAGAGCCAGACTTTCTGGGTTTGAATCCTAGCCCCACCATGGGCAAATTACTTCATCTCCCTCTGCCTCAATTTTCTTACCTATAAATAGACATGATAACTTTGTACCTGTCTCACAAGATTGCTTTGCAATTATTCAAAGTGTCATCTAATGTAAATCACTTTAATCCATGACATAGAGAATACATACTAAATGTTACCTTTTATTATTTTATTTCTATCAAAAATATTGTTTAATAAAGTAAAAGAATAATGAATGCATTCTTGACATGGTATAAAATACTTTCTGAGAAGGTGAAATAATACTACTGAAATGTTAGGGCAAATAATTGCTTTTTCTATAAGGGAATTCACATACGCGTATTAGATTAGGTTCTAGTTTGTTAAATGATTGCTTTTCCAGCACATTTTTTATTAAGTTTATTTGGGTAACATTGCTTAATACAATTATATAATTTTCAGGTGTATATTATAATTTGACATCTATATATTCTATGTGTGTTTACCACCCAAAGTCCAGTTTCCTTCAACTACCATATATTTGATCCCCTTTACCCATTTCACTCTCCCCCACCCTTATATATTTGACGCCCTTTACCCCGTCTATCTCCACTCTCCTCCCTACCCGCTACCCTCTGGTAACCACTAGTCCATTGTCGATGTCCATAAGTCTCTGTTTGTTTGTCCTGTTCCTTTGTTGCTTTTAGGTTTATATCCCACATATAAGTGATACCATGTGATTTTTAACTTTTTCTGTTTGGCTTATTTCACTTAGCATGATTATTTCGAGGTCTATCCATGTTGTTGCAAATGGCAGTATTTCATCTCTTCTTATGGCTGAGTAATATTCCATTGTATATATGTACTACAGCTTCTTTAGCCAATCATCTATCATTCCAGTACATTTTTAATGCCATCTAAACCATTTTTTCTGTTTCTGATGATTTTTCTTTCACATAGAATGATTATGTATTCTTTCCTGAATCTTCTAAAAAGGTCTCTCAAAAAAGATAACTTCTCAAATATGCTAGTCCCTCCCCCGCAGGGGTCAGAGAGATAATATTTTGGTTTTAAACAGCCATATGCCCTGGTTTGGTTTCCCTATATCTGATGAGTTGCTGTTTCTCTTTAAGTATATTGAACCCTTTCAAATTCAACTGCCTAAGCAAGGAGGCAGATACATTTTTCTCAGCAACTCCATCTGCCACAACTTCTTTAAACTCTAAGCTTGGAACACCACACAAGATTGTGTTCAGTCCTAACCATGTTGGGAGCAGAAGCAACATAACTTAAGGAAGGCAAATTAACACAGAATCATATTATAATACCCTTTTTCAGAAGCCTAAGTACAATATCACTTCTAAGAAAAGAAATGCAACCTTTTAGAAGATAAAGAATAAAAGTGTGCCTTTCACATTATCAGCAAACAGTACACATTCACCTTAAAAAAAAAAAAACTATATATACATATATATGGTATCTTTCATAATCATAGACAACAATTTTTTAAGACTATGATCTTTAATTGATCCAACTTTAATTTAGTATTGATATTTCTGGGAAGGGATGATAGAAATATATGTATAAATAGAAGTGAATTGGATTTCCAAGTCTTCTCATGTCATCTTGGGCTAACTACATCACCTCACTGAGGCTTGATTTCCTCATTTATAAAATGAAAATAAGTATCTCTCTTGTACTTATCCAAAATTTTTGCAATAAAGAGTTCATTATGTTATTCATTATTCAAAATGATGAGGGCAAGTGATGAGGGAGGAGATCAGTTTCACTGAAGAGTATTTAATCATTGAAACACACTAAATTTTCCTTTTCACAGCAAGGAACCGGCTTCTGGCCATGTCAAATTCATGCAAGTTGTTACCAATATTTTTTAAAATGCTGATTATATTTAAATAATAAGATAAAGACCCTGAGTCCTTGACTAAGGGCATTATAGACATTCTTACAATAGAGAGAATTGTCAGAAAGATTACATATTTTTTCAATGAGGAATTTTCTCAAAGTGAGGTGTTATGTGTTTCAAAAACAGTTAATTTAGCCATTCCATTTATTAATATATCATTTTTCTCTCTTGGGCTAGTCCAATGGAATAAGCTTGATTCTCAACTCTGTCATAACTCTTTCTAGCAAAAGAATAGTCTTTGTCAGTATAAACATATTGATAAAATGTAAAATATTTCATTTTCATATATAACTACTATTAGTCATTCATTAAAACTAATTCACAAGTCACATGCCAGCTAAAAGTTAGCAGAAGTTTAAAAATGAGGTAAGTTAATTGACACTGTCTAATGATATCTACTCTCAAAAAAAGCTATGATGATTTTGTAGATGTAAGCATTTTTATAGAAATCTAAGTCATCCCTTGGGCAATAGTGTGATAGGAAGAGAGAAATGTAGTTCTAAGTCATTTATAATTACAGTAAAATAGAATGGTTTCCTTAGCTAAGGCTACAGTATGTTGATATGACTAATAAGTCTACTTATGAAACAGAAGGAAGTGTTCTTCCCCCAAGAGTCAATATAATGACTCCTGTCCTACATTGCAAGACCATAGTCAATATAAAATCAGCAGGAAGCTTAATGTTATATATGGTATAAAATGTACTCAAGTTCACCTATAGTATTCATTGAAACCCTTGGTATACCTGCAACTTCAAGTTTAGGAAAGTGATAAATAGTTCAAAATGCTTAGCCTTATCTTCATAGATTAAATAGCCTTTGTACACTTCCATTCTTTCTGAGATTTAATACACTTTCCAGAAATCTATCAGTCTATCATTGACCTTGAATAAATCCTGATCTCAATTTTCAACTAGAATAAAACTCATGTTTTCAAATGGCAGTACACTAAAAATAGTTAAGTTCACATGAGATATATTGCAGCTTAAAAATAAGTACATTTTGAGAGTATAAAGACATATTTAAAATATGTTTTCACCTCTTGTCAGAAGAGGCAGAAGCTAAACTAATTTTTTTCAATGTAAATGTTAATATTGGCAGCCATAAAAAAATGTGTAACGTGTCAATGGTTAAATAGAAAATATTATAAAATAAACTTAACATTTTAAAATCATCTGATGATTGAGAGGATAGGGAGAGCAATATTCCTAAAATTCAATGTGCATTGATTGACTAGATAACAATAGATAGCACTCTTTTCATTAATTCTACATGACATTTTAATTAATAACAACAACCCTTTCATTTAACAATTCATTATTGGAAAAGAGGCAAATATTGAGTTCTTATCATGTAAAATTATTTTCTTTAAAGATTTCCAGCAATGAGCAGATTTGATTTTTACTTTATTTCCCATGCATCTCTTTTCTTCTTCATTGACTTATCTTTAATAAAAATCCCAAGACATATTCAGGATAAAATTCTAATCAGATAATTTTCTCAACATAAGCAAGAATCACGTATGTTGCAAGAATATGATTCAGGAACACACAATGTTTTTCATTCTGCACTATGAAAGTCTCTTCTGAAGTATATGGAATTAAATACATTGGGTAATAATATTCTAGTTGAGTTGAGAAACTATACTGCAATTGCCATATATATGAGTATAAGAAATAAAGTATATGAGAAAATATAATTTTGCAATTAACATTTTTGGGAGGACTTGATCAGTTTTAACAGATACAGTATTTAGATGCATTATAGATACTCAGAACAAATGTGACACTGATACTTATCTATACACACACAGAGAGCTGAAAAATGGGCAGGAGCTGCCAAGCATTGAGAAAAGGAAGAGAGCTTCATGTAAAGAAAGCTACACATACAAAGACCTTGGTATAGGAAGGAGTTAAAAAATACAAGGAACTAGAGAAAAGTATTAAGGAAAATATTAAACCTGAATTTTTTAATCTGATGAATAATATAGAAAAATAGTAGAATAAAAATAGGCAGAATTCCAGATCTCTTACTGTGAAAAATCATGTTAGACAAATTTAGGAAATATATCCATTGCCTTTGCAGACCATGTGAACTACCTGAGAGACATCATACAAGAAGGAAATTCCCATAGCCTAGGTAAGCCAGAGTCAGGAAGAAACTAACTATTTGTAAACTATAAGTGTTAGGTGGAAACACAGATAAAGTAGAGATGAGGCTATGTCTAGAAAGGAAGTCCGTAAATAGAGAAAAGAGCAAATCCTATAAACCAGTGGAGAATAGGAAGGTGAATTATTATCTACAATGAGGAAAAACAATGATTATAACCATACAGACCTATGACTAAGGAGTTACAGATGTAATAAAAGTACTATTACCAGCTTTCACCTCAAAGAACCTTTGCAAATATGGTAAACATGAGCTTAGTTTTTCTTATACTCACTAGAAATAGGGAAGGAAAGGTTAATATAATCTTTTAAGATTTTTTGTTTATCATTCATAGTTTTACTATGATGTGTCTAGATAAGGATATCTTTGTGTTTATACTACTTGGAATTTGTTAGTCTTCTTAGATGTATAAATTAATGGTTTTTATCAAATTTGGGGAGATTTTGACAATTATTACTTCAAGTATAGTTCGTTTCCTTTTATTTTTTTCTCTCCTCTTATAATACTCTCATTATGTTTGTATTGGCATGATTAGGGGTTTACCCACAGATCTCTTGGCCTCTTCATATTTCTTCTTTTACTTCTTCCTGTTTTTCAGGTTGCATAATCTCTATCGATCTATCTTCAAATTTACACATTCTTTCTTCTGCCAGTTTAAATCTGATGTTGAGTCTCTACAATGAATTTATTTATTTCAGTTATTTTACTTTTAAACTTTATAATTTTCACTTGAAAATTTTAATTTTTAATGGTTCAATTCAATCTGAATTTTCCTTTGACCCATTTCAATTGTTTCTTCCTATTTTTTTTTTATTCATATATTTTCCTCTAGTATACCTTGTTTTTTAAATTTTAATTATGGACATTATTTTTGAGTAAACATGGAAATTATTTGCAGTTCTGAATCATATTATTTTCTATCAAAGTTTATATAATTGTGCTCCATACAAATAGTAAACTAGCATAGCTGGAATCAGATCACTATAATCCATTCCATAATTGAATTCAGTTGTAGTTCAGCTTAGACTATTCCCAGTTCAGTCTTACTCTCAACTTGTAGCACTCAGTGGTTCTCAACTGAAATTCTGGAGTAGTTTTTGAATACTGCTGGGCCATAGTCTCCACAAATGTTGATCTCAAACAAATACAAATTTTATTATTGTTTTTTAATTATAACCTATGAGACCTTATTTAAATATGCTGTTTCTTTAAAAGTCAAATTATTATAATAATATCATCCATTTCAAGCTGTTAAATACGTTAACATAACATATATAGATTATGATAGTGCTGGGCATATATTAAATTTTAAGTCAGGGATAGAGAAAACATGAATAAATATCTATTTAAGTATTCTATTTTGCTGACCACTTTAGACTAGGTGCTGTGCGCTATCCATTTTAGTATGCTGTTCAACATCTCTCTTTGCTTAAACTTCTATATTAATGCTTTGCCTAAAAGAAGTAAATTTAATATTTGGCACCAACAATAAGAAGTAGAAATTATTCTAAATAAGAGCTGACTGAACTCACAAAATAAGTTTATATGATTTGGACTATTGGGTTTTAGTCAAAATATAAGGTTTCCACTAAAGGTAAGTTGTATCAAATCAATCAGATGCTAAAAAAAGATATTTTTTGGTTTCTAATAGACAAATTCATTCATAGATTTGACTTAAGACATACTTTCAAGTTTCCAAGTTATATAATTTATAATTCCAACATTAATTAAAATTCTTACCTAATACAATAATATTATTTTTTTAATATAAATGATTTAATTTCCCCAAGAAAGTGTTTGAAATCTATACTACCATTATGTTAGTTATATGTACAAATATTATATAAATGCTATAGCAATAATTTTAGGTTATAGTAAGTACTATATAATTCTGCATTTCTCATGTTAATTTTCTTATTAATTACACAGCACCCTTTCTATGTAGCTATAACTATTTTTTCTTTTTAAATATGGAAGTCAAAATAAAATGGAAAAATAAACTTGTTTAGAGATTCATGTAGTGTGACAGTTGCAGAGCAGTGTCTAGAATACAACTCTAGTACATTTTATACTTTCCCATAAACTATTTTTAGATGTCTTATGTTCAGTCAAAATTTCATATATCATAGCCTATGTTGAGTTTAATTGTATCTAGATTTAGTAAACTTTGCTTATACTCAAGCAACAAACACTAGAAGCCAGAGTAGTATAAACAAATTATAAGTTACTAAATACTATAACGATGATATTCTTTCAAATTAATTAACACGTCTTTAGTTATTTTTTATTCTCATACTTTTTGTTGGATGCAGTAAATTAGGGATTCCCTGTCATGACACTATTGACATTGTGCCATGAATAATTATTTATTTGGGGGAGGGCATTGAATTCAGTTGTTTTATGCATTTTAGGATATTTAGCAGCTTCCCTGGGCTCTACCAACTAGATGTCAGTAGCACCTTCTTCCTATTTTGACAACCAAAATTGCCTCCAGACATCGCTAAACATCTTCTGAGAGACAAAATCATACCCTGTTGAGAACCATTGCTGTAAATTAAACTTTGGATAAGACAAATCTCTAAAAATTCATATGTTTAGGTCCTAAGGCCCAATGTGACTGTATTTGTAGATTAGGCATTTAAAGAGGTAATTAAGGTTGACTAAATTCATATAGGTAGAACCCTAATCCATTATGACTGGTGTCCTAATAAGAAGAGGGAGAGACATCAAGGATCTACCTGCATAGAGAAAAGGCCATGCGGAAACACAGTGAGAAGTTGGACATCTGTAAGCCAAGGAGAAAGGCCTCAGGAGCAACCATATTTGTCAGTGCCTTGGTCTTGAACTTCCATGCTACAGAACTGTGAGAAAATTTCTGCTGTTGAAGCCACCCAGCCTGTGGTATTTTGTTATGGTAGCCTTCGCAGACTAATACAAATAGTAAACATACTTGGAAACTCAAAATCTAGATTATGCGTTATATAAAGAATGAGTCTTCAAAGAGAAAGAAAGAGAACGGAATATTCTTCACTAGTTCAGGGGACCATATAGGTGTCAACAATTTTAAAGCATCTGAGAGTTTGCCTACTTACAAGTTAATGAATTAGCGGGTCACAGTTGCTAGTAGAATATCTGAGATTCAGATTGGTCAGAGAATGGTTTGTTACTCACAGCAATACCATTAGCCAGATTATTAGCATTTCTGTCCAGTTCCCTGAGCCCTAGTTCCTAGAGTGCATTATAAAGAAGGCAAATGACTCATGAACATGCAGTAGTTGACACTGCAGGAAAGTTTAGGGAATCTGAATCATTTTTAATGGCCGGTAAGCATGCTGCCTCTTTGCTTTAGAGAGAGACTGTCTTCTAAAGGTATAAGCCCACCTGACCTTTGCACCAGATGGGAAACTATCTCTGTCTTCCTAGACTGTTTGCTGTATAAACATCCTTGAAAAGATAGTCCAAAACAAGAAGAGTTGTTGCATCCTTCCTATGTAGACATAGGAAGAATAATAGAGAATTACTTTCCAACATTAAGAAGAAAGCAGAGAAGAAAGAACCAGCATGTTTTTATGCAAGAAATAAGTCTTGCATATTTTTCTTGTTCATTGGTATCTTCGAAGGTGGTATGTGTGGTTGTAAAGTGCAATTTCAGAGGAAACAAATGACAAGGCCTACTGCAGAAGTGTTTCTTCCTTTATATATAGCTAATACTCAAAATGCTACTATTGTATTTTAGCCTTTGTGAGAAATATTATGCTATCCCTAAAGTCTTCTTTTTAGAAATAGCCCTGGGAAAGATAAAACATTGTAACTAACATGTTGGTGTGAAGTAAATTTAGCTCAATTTCCTTCCTAACAAGAGAATTAGGAGTACTGGCTAGTGGTGGGAAATCCTTTAAGGTGGGAAAATAAAAGAAGAAAATGCAGCTGTTAAAGGCACTTTAAACAATTTTTATGTTAGGACTCTCTGTCTTGTTCTCATGTTATAATAATTTTCTATGTTTAGAATTATACCATAGTGCATTGTCTAGTGTAGTCTATTAAACATCTGTATAACTGTTCTTAAAATGTCTACTAATATTCCAAAAATCCATTGTTAAATAGATTTTACATTTAAAACAAAATTTAAGGATGTTTATCTCCTTGGATAATTAAATTTCCTTGTTTAAATAATGAATGCAATATTTAAATGACTCCATAAAATTCTGAATCAAGCCTTAAAAAATTAGTCAATGTAGACAATATGGTAAGAGATTTCTATACACAAGACTAAAATTCTACTCTAATTAAAAAATATATACATATATATTTCTATATTCATACTATACTTATACCTATTTTATACTATATTTTTACACTTATACCATACTATGTATGTACATTACATACATATACATACATACATACATACTTAAAATAAGTATAGTTCGATCCCTAAAGAGACTTTTCTATTTCATATGCATCTGATTAGCTGTAAGGTAGCATATTAGTATCATATAAGTGGTATAAACCATAAATTCCAAACTATTTAAAGGCAAAGCAATGCAGTATAAAAAAAAGTGGACAGAAAAAGACTTTTTTAAAGACAGAGCTTCTCCATTACAGATATGAAGAATTTGGATAGATAATAATGGCAAAGATATGGCAAATTAGAAACATGACAATATAAATAAAGACAAGGATTTTGGTTATGGACTGTTGTGTCCCCCCACCCACCTCCCAAATGCATGTGTTGAAACTTTAAACTTCAGTGTATTTGTACTCAGAAATAGGACCTTAAAGGAAGTAATAAATGTTAAATGAGGTCATAGGGTGAGGCCTTGATCTGATACCACTGATGTCTTTAGAAAACGGGAAAGAGATTACAGAGCTCTCTCTTTCTCTGCAAGTGCATAGAAAAAAGGCCATGTGAAGACACAGTGAGATGACAGCTGTTGCAAGCTGGGAAGAGACGCTTCACCAGGAACCAACCCTACTAGGACTTTGATCTTGGACTTTCAGCCTCCAGAACTGTGAGAAAATAAATTTCTGTTGTTTAAGCTCCCCAGTTTGTGGTATTTTGTTTATGGCAGCTGAAGCTGACTAACAAATATGTAAGGCTTGTTTCAAAATAGTGGACAGGCAGTCTAAGAGAGAAGCTAGGTGCAAATGGCTTTTTGTGACATAAACTTCATTTATTTTGTAAATAAACAGGTGAGTAAGTTAGTGGATGTGTGCATAAATAAGCAAGTATGTGAAAGAATGAAATAAAAGTAAGTCCATGACTAATGTAGAAGGCCTTAAAAGAAAGCCGAAGAAGCAGTTTTTGGTAACAGGAAGTAATTTTTGCATCATGATGAAGCGCAATGAACAAGATGTAGGAAGATTAATGTATAAGCATTTTTTGTCTTTGCACTTAGGAGGAGAGATGCTAAATCCAGAAAGTGTTACTAATATCCATGGCATGATGAGCATTTACCCTGAGAGAAGAATTGTGGAAATAAAAAGGAAGAAAAGGATAGAAAAGCAATGTGAGGAATCAGTGGCTGCTTTCATATGTAAGGAGCCAAAAATGGATCTATCCCTTTAATCGTAAAGGAATAGTGAATGATAACATGAATTCAATTGTGGCAGCCAGTTTTCCTGGAAAGAAAATGTTTGAGTTGGAAAAAAACACTTGAGATGACAATTGGATATATGTGGTAGAATTACTGGGAGACTTTTTTTAAGAGACCTAGAGACTAAAAAAGATAGCTTTGAGAGGAGCATGACAAAAGATTGTGTAATCATCCACATAGAAATGATCATTGAAATTATTAGAGTTGATTTCATCTTGAAGGAAGAGATTATTGTATAAGAGGAAACAAGTGTCCTTCATTACGGAACAAGTAGCCGAAATTTGTCTGAGTTAAATAATTTGTTTTGGTAGCTTCTGTCATAATTCCTGCTCAACTAGTTTTATAGTCTTATTCTTGAGCTAATTCTAAGCAAGTCTTAGAGTAGCTTTTGATTCGTCATCTGGCTATATCCAACATTTAGATTCATTGCCTGTAATCAGAATTTTCTAGTAGACCAGGTGAAATATTAGGTATTTACGTATCTATTAAGCATCATTGTTTTCTTTATTATCTTAGTAATTTCTATGACTAGACTCTCAAGTTAGCTCACAGTTGAATTACATTATCCATCAGAATTGTAGTTCTGTTCTGAAAATCATAGGTTTAATATCTTTAAAATAATATGTTTTTAAAATTAAAATAGTACTCGAAGTCATTATAATTAATACGAGTTTCAGTCATACTAACTATGGCTATATGTACACATTCAGAAACATAAAAGATATTACTTGTTCTTCTAATTGGATAATACATAACTAAATAGTAATATAGTTGGCATAGTAATAGTAGTAGGAGTAGAAGTAGTAATAGTAGAAATAATTGCCATTGTTTAAGGAATGATTGCTGTTTACCAGGCACTGTTATAATTTCTGTCGCTAATGCTTTATGAGTATAATTTCATTAATCATCCAAAGTCATCATAGTAGATATTATTATTAATCTCATTTTACAAATGAGCAATCTAAGGCTCATAGAATTTAAACAACTAGAATAAAAGGCCAGATTTTTTGCCATGCTAGACTGGAACCAGAGCCCATACTCTTAACCACAATGCATAGACAATACAGTAGAAGTTACATATCTTGGTTTGAATATTATTATAGCTTATAATGTTAAAGGGTATCATGATTCATGTGTGTCATATCCAGATAGAAATGTTTTGTTATGTTACCTTTATGTCAGGAGAACTAGTACAATCATCAGTTGAGGGTGAGTGGTCTATATTTTTACCTGCAACAAAACCTGGAAGATTTCTAAAATTCAGAACATTACAATGATCAAGTAAAAGTTAAATTCATAGAATATATGTGCATGGAAAACTTCTTAAAGTTTTGTTTGATATTATGGCTGTATGGGATTAAAATAAAATAGGTAAAGCATTGAGACTTCTTTTGAAACAAATTGTTATAATTGTCTCATTAAAATTAATCAAAGGAAATAATAATATATGAAAATATGAAATGTGGCCTAATATTTTAATAATTTCCAAAGCTTCCTTTAAGAAATATAAGGTAGTTGAGGTAATCGAAATTATATATCCATCGATAATGAGCCAGTGGTGAGGGCTAAGGTTCTGATACTGGTGGAGAAAACATGTCAATTGATGTCTTGAGGCCCAAACTTGTGACTCTGAGCCTTTTCATAAAGAAAGTATGAATGAGACCTGCAGAGTTGAGCCATTAATAACAGTATCTAGTTAAGAATTATTTATGCCAGAGAAAAAATATCTTGACTTGGATTTTGTTTTTTCTACCTAAGCCAAAAGGGGTAGAATGGGCACTAGGCAACTTGGTACCATTTCTACCTCATTCTTTTTGTGCATGATAAATCTACTCATAATCAACATTTTATGATATTTCTCAAGATAATACATTTACCCTTTGTCTCCAAAATTACCTAGCAACATTTTGCTTCTCTATATTTCTTCCATTCCAGGCTGTCATATATCCATCAAATTTTTCCTTCTTAGCTCCCTTCTTATTCTTCATTTCTAGCATCAAAGCATTCTTCTTCTCCTTTATACATAGCAGCATACTATTCTCTCTGAACCCTCCATGCAAGATGACTCATCCTCAAACGCTTGCATTTGAACTTGAAATAATATTATCATACAGCTCCTCAATAAACGTGCCATCTCTACATACAATTCTTATACAAACTACAAGTGAAATAATATATAATATGTAACATATTATATCAATATTATTCATATAAATCATATATATGTGTTCCTCTATCATAAAGGAGGCAGTTCAGTACCAGAGGGGTTAAGAGACTTTCTTAAGGCATAAACATGGTAGATACAGAACTGGCATACAAAATCAGAGTTTCAGACTATTTATTTTCTTTACTAATTCTCGGTATTTTTAATATAAACATATTATTGTCATCATTTTATTTTGATGATATTAAGAAATCTCTTTGAGATGTTTATGGAGTAGCAGGGAACATTTTGGCAAGCCTCATTTTTAAGTAATAAAGCATTTCTGCTGACCAAGAGCTAAGGTGAATTGCCATGAGGTGAAATATTGATTGTGCATAAGCAAAATATTGATCATATTTCTCCACATATAGAAAACATGAAATATCTCTGAAGCTAAATTCTACTACGGTACATTCTTTTGAAAAGAGAATCTATTTAAGAAAAAATAAGAGTAGAAACAAACATTAATATTTTAAGGTAACTGGAAGATACTATTTGTTACCAGAAGTCAAGGAAGTTACATTAGTCAAGACTACTGCAAACAACTGAACCCAATGTAAAGTAGTTCAGGTATGAGGGAAAATGTATTGATAGGATGAGAGAATTTCACACAACTGCTTACTGTTTAGTTAGGTGTCATGGCTAACTGGAACTTCTATACTCTGCTTTCATCTCTTTTTTGCTGCCTGATTTTCTCAGATTAATTTGCTCTGCATGATTGGAAATGTGACAACCTGCACAGTATATATCTCTTGGTTTTGCTATTAAAGTGACAGACACTCTGATTATTTAAAGCTTGAAAATTGTCAACCTAATAGTCTGATTTTCTAAGCAATAACCATCTTTAAGTCAAGCAGATAGTGAAGAGAGGCAGGGAGGGTCACAACCACGGCCACTGGAATCCCAGGCCAGTGCACCAGAAAATACATTCACAATGGAACAGAGAGAGCAGCCACACCTAATGATTCCTCTTCCCTCTTTGGAGAAGGGATAAAATCATGGTGACAGAGGGAGATTTTCTTAAATACAGAAAAGTGTGCTAGGAGACTAAGTTTGCAAATTACAGTTATGTGGATGTTTTCAAAGCCATCTTGGTTTGGAGATTGTTTCAGGAGTGGACATTTGTGAGTAGCGTAGCACAAGAAATGCAATATTTCCTGAAGTCACTAGATAAGCTGATCACTAGAATTTCCTCACACCATGATGGTCAGATCACTAACACAGACTATGTAACTCAATCAGATCAATAGCACCCACAATGGCAAATGCTATTATGATTGCAATGGAAATGAAGCTCTGTTAATTAATTTGCCTAAAATTTTAAAGAAAAGAATTCAATCTGATCATAATAATACCTATTTAAAACACAAACACTAAAAGGCAATTAATCCAGAAGCGGCAAATGCTCAGCAAAAGATGGAGTTCATTATCTTGGATCTAAATGCAACAAAGATAGCTAATGTGAATAATTTAAGCCCTCAAATGAATATCAATTTCTTGAATTTGAAAATTCATGAGCTTTCCCGTGTATGCCAAAACCTGAGAGTGTGTCTCCCTCCTTGTTCTTCCATCTCCTTTGCCTTTTCTCACTGTCCTGTTTGCCTGATGACATTTTAAACTAATGTTTATAACTGTCTTAATTCCCCATAAACTAAAAATGGAATGAGATTGGGCAAAATACAGTTCTTTCTTTAGTGATGTATTGGGTGGAGCAAGGTTAAATATGCACAGTCAGCCTTTTGTAGCCAGAATTTTGAAAGCTCCTTTTGGCACTGGACTGAAGGTGTGATGAATGGGGGCAGTGGACAAGCAAAACAGAAAAGCAATTTCTCCCATATGAAGACTGCTATTTTAGTTATAAATAGTCTAACTAAAATTATACCACATATTACAGAAATGAAGAGAGAATTAGTGAAAAAGTTTGGTTTTAGTATTTCTTTTTTTTCACCATTGTTATCACTTACTTATTTGTGGAGTGATGACAGGCACTTGGCTTTATTCGAGCTATTAGAGAAGACAGAGTTCCTGCCCTAACACAGTTTTCTATGGAAAGTGCAGAAATTTAGGAAGTAGAACATCATTTGGTTCATGTAGGGATGAGGTTTTTTCTTTTCAGAAGTGTGAAATTTTTTTCGACTTAAGAAAGGGGATGATTGATGCCAAAAAATAAAAAATAAAAAGAGAGAGAGAGAAAGAAAGAGAGAGAGAGAAAAGACTTGAGATTAAGTGAGTAACCCTTAGAAGAAATTTAATATTGTAAAGGAAGGAAAATTTAATTTGATTATTATAAGGTTATACAAAGCATTACAATATCAGATGTGCCTAATTAATAAATATCTATGTTATGTTACTAGACAACGTTATCAACAAAAAGTCTGTGAACAAGAATATAAAGTCATGTTGGACAGAAATCATAATGGAAAAAAGAAAACAAATAAAATTTTACAATCAACATAATTTTTTGTCACATAAATAAAAATATGGAAGCCATATCTAGGTCAGATAATCTGTCCATGAATTATGTTCTTTTTAAAAACCAAAGGAAATTACTGTATTACCAATAATTTTTCATTATATCATTTATGGAGGAAAATGAGCAACAATGCTTTTTCCTGGCCTTTTCCCACTGAAATCAAAGACTAAAACTTCAGATAATATTGTTATCATTCCTGTGGAAAATGGAATGAACACTCTGAAATTGTGTTTTTATATTTCCTTTTAATTAGTGGAGATTGATTATATGCATATTTGGTCAATAACTTTTGGTGCAGAGACAAAATAAACATTGATGCTTCCAAACCGATGCACAGATGGGAAATGAAGATGGAAAAAAACAGCTTTCAAACCTTCCCTATAGCACTTTAATTATGTTTTAAAAGATTTAATCATCCTGGTTTAAAAGTTGTGTAAGAAAAGGACACATTTTCCTTTTTGTAGATTACACAAGAGGATACCTGTCTTTTCAGTTGCAGAGTCTAAGAAAAGCCCAGAAAATGCCTGTGCAAAGATGTTCCATTTTGGTCTACTGTATTTTGCTTTGGCAAACTTTTGCAATTCGTCAACATTACAAAGTATGACAGTCTCCAAAGTGCTGGCTGCCAGCAGGACAACAAGAAATACCCACTACAATAAAAGAGTTTATTGTATTTAAAAACTTATTTTCCAGGAGCAGAAAAACTGATCTTCTCAACAGGCAAGAATGTAAAACACTTCACAGTTGGAAGAAACCATGTTTTTCTTTTTCTCTTAATTATTTCAAACAACTCTAGTTGAAAGATATTGCGTGCACTCAAGGAAAATCAGCAAACAGTTATGGTAAACCACATGGCTTTGTTTCTTCTGAGGATGAAAGCAATTCAACGTGAAAAACCAGGAAAGCTGATGACTAAAAATAAATGTACACACATATTTCTTTGATAAAATAGAGCTTTTGTAGTTATAAATTACTCTCGTGTGCGGTCTTACCGTTAAAATATCATTATTATTTTTTTGTTCTTATTCTCTTCAGGGTATATTTAAGATAACCCATTTGCAGGTGTACATTTAGGAACTGTGTTTTTATATTTCCTCTAATTTTCAAATTTGTAGACATTTACAAGATGAATTTGTACAGCCAGAATAAATAAAAGTATTCTTTTAAGTAAGTTCAAGAGTTACATCCAATAGAAAGAAGAATATGCCAGTAAGAGAGGCCCTTAATCTGTTTCCCAAAGGAAAACACCACCAGTAAAAACTACTCACAGATCAGCGAGAACAAAGTTCTTCATTCACAAAGTGAGAGACGCCAAGGACAACCAGAATGTTTATTGAAATCCAAGGAAGAGCTTTGATTACAAAATGTTCAATCTTTTTAAATGAAACTAAAATGTACTTTGTAGATAATTGCAACTGACAGAAATCAGGAAGAGATGAATATACTCACTATCTTTTCATAAAATTTCTTTGTCTTTGCATTTCCCCATATTTACTTTAATTTAAAAATAGACTATGTTCTATATATCAAACTCCTGTTCTTATGTTATTTTACTCATAAAATCACACCCTTTATGAAAAACCACTTCAGAATCATATTACGTTAAAACTCTGTTCTAACTCAACACTTGTTCCTTTTTTCTTTTTTCTTTTTCTTGTTTCTAAAATCACTTCATGGATATTAAGTTATATATATTCTCACAAAAAAAAATCTAGAGATTATCTGGCATAATATTTTCTGGGAGAGATCATTAAACAAGTCAAGTTTAACTCTATTGGTTAAGTATAAGGTAATGGATAGAAAAAATACTCAATCTGTTGAAAGCTTTAAATGCCTTTTCAAAAAGCTTGGATTTATCCCACAGGCAATACAGTAGCATTGCCATTTTTCAAGGGAAGGAGGTTGTGAGTGGGTGTGGAAGATAGCATGATCAGACCTAAATTTTAGCAAGATTATATGATAAAAATGTGATGATGGGCAGGAGGGCAGAAAGTCTAGGGTTTTGGAAAATAATCAATTATTTTTACTGCGATAAGTTAAGAAATTATGAAATCTTGAAATCGAGAGGATGGAGAGAAGAAAGGGAACTGAGACACACTTCAGATGTGGAATTGATGAGGTACTGTAATTTCTTGGAGGTTTGCATGCACACACACCCTCCACACACAAACACACATAGAATGTGTGTATTTTAAATTGTCACAAATTTATTTAGGACCATTTTATATTTTGAAGGCTCAGATGAACCTATGCGAAAAGATTATATTCTGTACTTATTGTGCCAGCATATGTTGGAAGATGTACTCTTTTCAAACACAAGAGTAACATTAGTTACCATTTCCATGTAGCAAATTCACGTAAAAACAGAATCATCTCTGGAAATGTATTGTCTACCATTAGATAACCCTTATTCATAGAAACTTCCACCAATTAGCATGCTTCTTCATTCCAAAAATGTAATTTTCAATTTTATTTTGCTTTTAAAATAATTCTCATTTTTCAATTACAGTTGACATGCAATATTATACTCGTTTCGGGTGTACAACATAGTGATTGGATATGTATATAATTTATAAAGTAATCACCTGATAAATCTAGTACACATCTGATACATACATAGTTATTGAAATATTATTGACTATACTCCCAACGCTGTACTTTACATCCCCATGACTATTTTGTAACTGTCAACTTGTACTTTTTAATCCCTTCCCTCTTTTCACCCACCCCACAAACCCCTCCCATCTGGTAATCATCACAACGTTCTCTTTATCTATGAGATTGTTTCTGTTTTGTTTGTTCATACTATTTTGTGTTTTAGACTCTACATATAAGTGAAATTATATACTTGTCTTTTTCTGACTTCACTTAGCATAGTAGAAAAGACATATAATTTTTAATTTTAAATTAAGGAAAAATAAAGTAAATCATTATTTAATCAAAACCAAAATGTATAGTTACAGTCAACTGATACAAATTAAAATAGATGAAAACATAAGCTTAGTCTCAGCTATTATAGTGATATTCTTAATCGGGTGCATGTAATAAAATCAATTCTTCAAACTTCCGTTCTGCTTACTCTTGATAACACAACATCAAAAAAAGGAGAGAGGCATGTGGAAAAGTATAGCATTAAATATGCTGTGACAGGCATGTAATTGATTAATTTTTGTTCTGTCATTTTTGTTGATATAAATGTTGTCTTTCACATTTCCTGATAGTATATTTGATGTTCATTAATATGTATGATTGTGCTAATGCATCTCAGTACAGATGTGGTTACGGTACAGCAAAAATAATGGAGATGTAGCTGGCTTAGGAGAGTAGGGTGGGTAAGAATTGTGAATGAGATCTATTTACTACATTCAAACCAGGTCTCTACAAAGATGTCCTAAATTTTTTTGACTCATGAATATTTAATTAAAACTGGATCTTCTCCACATACATGCATGCACACGCACCCCCCACACACAAACACACATAGAATATGTATATTTTAAATTGTCACAAATTTTCTGTCCATGAAAGAGGAAACTCAGTTTGAAATTTAAGAAAAACTTAGAGTATGCCAATTTTGATGGGACAACCAGAGTGTCAAAGTCAATGAAAATGACCAGATTCACAAAATAGCATTTCAATGGAATAAAATAATATGAGTGACCAGTGATTTTCTACCTATATAGGCAACATCTAAGAATCTACTTGAAGGAATTTATTATTATTATTATCATTACTATTAACTATGTGTCAGTCGCCATTCAAAGTGTTTCAAATGTGCTAAAAAAATTAATCTCTAAATTCCATATCATTTTTTTATTTTTTTTAATTACAGTTGACATTCAATATTATTTTATATTAGTTTCAGATGTACAGCATAGTAGTTAGTAAATAATTTACAAAGTGACCCCTGATAAGTCCAGTACTCACTTGGTGCTATACATAGTTATTACAATGTTGTTGACTATATTCCCTATGCTGTATTTTACATCCCTATAACTATATTTTGTAACTACCGATTTGCATTTCTTAATCCCTTCACTTTTTTCACCCAGCCCTCCAAATGCCTCCAATCTGGCAACCATCAGTTTGTTCTCTGAATCTGTGAGTCTATTTCTGTTTTGTTTGTGCATACTATTTAAGTTACCACCCTAAAGATGGTAATGTATAGTTGGGGAAACTAAAGTTAAAAAAAAAAAAAAAGAGTAACTCCCTAAATCATCCAATGTTTAACTGGTAGAACCTGGATTTAAACCAAATAAGCTCTGTTCCAGACTAAAAGCTTTTAACCATCAGGGAGCACCCTACTATCTATTGCTCAACAGAAAACATCATAGCAAGAGCAGATAACCTTGGGAAAGGCAGGAAAATAATTAAATAACAATAAGTTACTCTGTCCACAAATGAAAGACCCACAGCCCTGAGAACAGATAAGAGGCTTTATTTCAGTCCCACATGTGCAAGAATTTAAGAAGATAGGGTTAATACATACATGGGTTTGGATAGTAGGGAACAACAGATGCCTAACTGGTATCTGTTGTAGACAGAAGGTATTAGACCTCAGAACAAGAGTAGTCTACTTAAAAGAAATGACAGAGCAAATTAAAAATGAAAACCATCATTTCCCAAAGACAATAATTTTCTTCTTCCTAAAATTAGCTTTGAACTTGTCAATAATTTCAGTTTTTAAGATCAGAGAGATGTATAAGCTAAAAACTACAGCTGTACAATTTTAAAAGAAGTCTTTGTCAATAAAATATTATCATATGGACACAATTGACTAAAGTCTTTCTCCTGACTCTATAATTGTTCATAAGAGAGTGTCTTTCCCATTCAAATAATTCCTTAAAATAAACAATTGAAAGAATGGCTAATAAATCTAAGAGTAATAAATTAGGTAATGTTATTTCTCATTTGTCAACTTTGAGGAACAAAGGTAAATCACTGTTATCTATGTTATCCACACATATTCACTTTCTAAAGAACTAGTCACAATGTCTAGAATTTGTTGAATATTGCAGCTGAATATTTTCCCAATACTCACTGAGGTCGTAGAAAGATGTAGGTGTGTAGACCTTGTTATTATATGAGAAGGCTAGGCTCATGTTCAAATATTACTGCCTTTAAGTAATACATGGCATGTGAATATAATATAAGACTTTAAAGGGGGTAAAAAATATATAGCAATACACAGATGAAATCAATCATTTTTCCATTTTATAACTGGAAATATTAATATAGTTTAAAGAGTATTTAATGGAAAGGAAAGGAGCAGGAACAGAAATTCTGGTGTTAGTAATTCATTCCAATTATTTGTAATAGAAAACCCAGATTTAAGTAAAACACTATTCTGAGAGGAAATATAAATATGTGTATTGGAAAGAATAAGTGCAAAAAAGAATATAGTCATGTACAAAACATGTTTGTAATGGCATACTTTCACAGTGAACAAAATTAGGAAGTATTAAATGTCTATGTTAAAGCTGAAGACAAAACAGAGATAAATTTTCTTTAATTAGTGTAAAAGGTGTAAGTTATTTTTCTGTAATGAAATAAATTCAAATGATAGGCTAAAATCAATCTAATTTAAAACTGAAACAGTACAAAAAGTAATAACTTTAATCTGAAATAATTTCCAAATATTCTTTCATGTTGACATATTATTTGTTTTTTTGTTGTTGTTGGAACCAAAAATTATCTGGAAATCAATGAATTTATTTATTGGTTATGTAAATAAATATGTAGTGGGATGTGTTAAAGGTACTATATCACTCACTAGAGATACAATAATGGACAAGACTACATCCCAACTGCAAGGAGATTATGGTTTAGTAGGGAATATCTCTACCTATTGTATTCTATATAGAACTAATTATGAGAAAAATTAATGACAAATATTTTGAGAACATAGTGTTTCATCATCAAATAAGTTTGGGAAATTTTCTTTTACTCCCTCTCTTTATGTATATTTTCTGATATGTTGATTAGCATATTCTTTAAGAGGTAGGTCTTACAGGGCAAAAATAAGAATACTCAAAATGATTCTTAAAAGTTTCCTAAGTCTTCTATAGGATATGATATATATGGGTAAATTTATAGCTCATGTTGGAGGACAATAAATAGTTTAACTCTATTTTGTTATTTTCTTAGTAGAGAATGACATAAATGTTTGGCTTGAATTTAGAAGCCAAATTTTGTTGAAAATGTATGTCTTCAAACATTAATTTCATTTGCAACATGACCAGATCCTTTCTCATTAAAAAATGTATGGCAAATTTGACCAGTTCAGCCAAAAGCAAATTTAGATTGCCTACCTTAATTTTACTGTGGAGCAAATAGAGAGGGTCAGTAGGTGTAAACCTTTACAACATTTATATCTTTTTTCTTACATTTGTTCATATGTTTGTTTTTTACTTTCTTGTTTACCTACTTTAAAAGGTTGAAATCTTGCAAGTTGCATGTTCCATGAGATTTTCCTTCAATGAGAGCTATTTCTATTTGCTTAACATGATATTTTATGATTTTATTTGACCATGGCATTCGTGTGTGTGTATGTGTGTTTGTGGCACTTGTTGTTCTTAAAAACAGAGCTCAGTTTTGTTTTTTGTTTTTTTTTAATGAGCAAAGCCAATATCTTCAATGAGCAACACGGATTTGTGAGGAGTAGTAGAGAGAAAAGAACTGTAGATACTAGGTTTTATATTTATTCAAAATTATAAATAATTTTAATATTCCTTGTTATTTTAAAGTTCTTTGGAAGTTGTCCTAGAATTAAAATATACCAGTATTGTTGAACTATATCAATTCAGCAAAACTTACTAAACTTAATTTTATAAACTACACCTTTCCAATTTAGTAAACATTAATCTAAAACTTGAAAACTGGAACACATGTAGTCACCTAACAGTCTGTAATATAGCAAACACTGGAGAGGCATTCAGAATCACAAAGTATTATTCAGATATCCATCATTATGCTTCTAGGAAAGATGCTTATGGGAGAGATAGAAAGTGATGAAACTAACTCTTTCTATACATTTAGGTCTATGTGAGCAAGACGCTTATAATAATGGCCATAAGTTTATACTTAGTACTGCCTCCCTCATGATCTTTATTAACATTCCATGTGTATTTGATAAAAAGTAAAAATAATATATACATTCAATGGTTCCATCAAGCCTTGTTATATACATTATCAGAGCAACAAAATAATTTCCTGTATAAATTGATATTAAGTGTTTTTACATTTATCCAAATATTTCCATTGATATAAAATAAACTAAAATTATTTGATTCATTTACTGTCTAGCTTCTTAAGGAATATCACTTAGATATACATTATGTTTAACCAATAAACAAACTTGATCATATAAAGCAGTAGAATAAGAAAAAGAAGAAGACTAAAAAGACAGATTTTTTTCTACAGTTTGGAGACTTTCTCAAAGGAAGAACAATTGCAAAGATATCCATATTAATTATTCCTTTGAGGACTCTTATAAATTCAGCAGAGATAATATGAGCAACTGACACCTCAGCACAAATTAATCAGACTAATTTACCTCACACCCATGAAGGCCATAAAAAGTTGACAAAGTGTATGCTAATTCTGAGTGGTAGAACGAGCTTAAGGAATAGGATCAAGAAGAGAAGGGACCAGTAGAGAGTAAGAGAGTTGGGATTAGCATGCATCTATTAAGAACCTGTTATAGAATTATGGGATGAAATGAAAGTGAAAATGTAGAAAATTAATAGTGAGGTTCTGAGTTAAATTTCATGTCCTTTGCAATTTTGGTTAGCTTACTTATGCTCTGAAACGGGCAGCACATGTTATAGACATCTACCTAGCAGTCATTAATGTTTACAGAAAACAAAAAGTAAAATTTTTATTGTAATAAATATTAAAAGGAACATTTCATACATTTTGGGTCATGATGCTCTACCACTCTATCTTTGTTGACTAAACACAACAAATTTACTCTTATAGTGTATTAAAATAGCCATTTTCTCAAAACTTCAACTATATGCTATAGTTTTCAGTTAAGAATATAGTGGTACTTACTCAGACCTGACGGAATACATATAATTTCCCATGCCAGCCATGTTGATTGATTAGTTTATAGATTACCAAAGTAAGCTAATTTATCTTGAGCTAGTATAATTATATGTGGTAATTCTAAATATTTTGTATTATTAAAAATCTGTCTAAAAGATGAATAAACTTTTAAATTGTCTAAAAAACAAAACAACAAAACATTTGCCACTTTAAGAGCTGTAAATTCTGGCTAAGTTAAGAATAGACAATTAATTGACAATAATGAAATAAGCAAGTTATGAGCAGAAAAGATTTTTAGATGAACTTTATAAGTATTCACCTTTGTATTTTTAAGCCTCATTTGAGTGGGTATGGGATATAATGGCCACTACTTAAAAAAATAAAAAAATACACAATCTTATAAAACATTTGTAAAATGATTTTAAAAACATTATTATATACCTACAGTAATTAGAAACTATAAAGTAAAAGAGTCTCATTTTAAAATTACATATGTATTATTTAGTAACAAATGTAATAAAATATATATCAACTATAAAGAAATGTCCATTTTCTTAACGAACGCTATAAAAGAAAATGGAAACAAAAAATGAGGTGATAGTCAACTTCCCTCAGCTGTAGTACCTAGCTATTCCATCAAACACTATTTTAGTGTTGCTGTGAAGGGTTTTGTAGATGTGAATAAAGTTCATGATTATTTGACTTTAAAGGAGATTATCCTAGATAAATAGATGGGCTTAATTCAATCAAAGTCCTTAATTGCATAACAAATTTTTCCCAATGAAGAATAAATTTAATCTATTTATAGATGTTTTAGCTCATGTCTAAGAGTTCCAGCTTCCCATTCCTGATGACCTCCCCTATGACTTTGGATTTGCCTTGCTATTTCCCACTATCATGTAAGCCAATTCCTTGCAATAAGTATTTTAACATATATTGGTCCTCCTCGATCTATTTATCTCGTTAAACCCTAATTTAAAAGATAAACTATATTAAAAGAAATTCCAAAATTTTAGCGATTATTTTAACCCAAATTAACATATGAATTTACTGCAATAACAATAATAATTATAAATGGAGTTTAAAAAAACAATATAGCAATTTCTGGTTTAATATTAGAGATCTGGAGAGCTGAAAACAGCATCATTGCTCCCATTAAAATTGGAAAAAAAGCTGGAAGAACTTCAGATTAATCACTTTCCTTGAAATCATCTGAGAACTTTGATAATAGGGCAGAGAACTAATCCCAAGTCTTGTTAGAGAGAGATAACCAGAAGAAATTGCAGAAATAAGATTGTAGCATTTGCTAACTTGGGTCTGACTCAAGCCCAATGATATGTAAATTAGTAATAACATTCAGCTAGGAAAATTTATCAAGTTTCTATAGCCTGAGCGTGGGCTAGGTGAGAGGGTAAAAGCCCTTGGGGACACACAGGGAGGATGAGGATTCATAGTTTTTTATATCTTTCTCCTCCAAGAAGCCAATCGACTACTTATGGAGAAAATGGAGGTAAATTCTGTGAAAGTCTGCATAAGAGAAGGGAAACTTAAGCGGTGACAGCAAAAATCCATCAAGACCATCTCCTGTATGAAAAAAGACCAAATCCATCTCCTGAATGATAATAAGGTCATAGTCTTTAGAAGAGAAGGCAATAAAACTGAATATACAAAGCCCAAGGGTGCTGTTGGAAAACCACTGCAGCTTGGAGAGGAGAAAAGAAAAAATCTCAACACCTGAGTAAGGCCCAGCATAATTATGAAAAGATGGACAGGAACATTTGTGAAAGCCATAGCCTCAATACCAGGTTCAGAATACCTAAGATTCAAGTTTAATCAGAATACCAGATAACCCCTCCTAACTCAATACCAATCCAACAAGTGTCGAGTAAAAATAACTCTGGAGTACAGTGAAAATGCTGCAAGAGACAGTTCCATTCTAGGGAGCAGTGCAAAGAGAAGACACAAAACTAAGTATGGAAATACAAACTAAGCAGGATTGAATTTCAAATACTGTTAAATTCCTCACTAAATTAACACGAAGCCCCGCAATGATGGCCTAGCAGGAGAAAAGTTGTGCTCATCTTCAAGCATTAAAAAAAATTGCATGTATTTATTTCAGTGGTCCTATAAAACAACTTAGGCTTTCAACAAAAAGTTATTGGGAATATGAAAAGATAAGAAAAAAAGAGATTGAAGAGACAAAACAAATATTTGAATCAAACTCAATATGACACAGATGTTTCAATATTAGACAGGGAATTTTAAATAACGATGACTAATATGTTAAAGATTCTCATGGGAAAGGTAAATAATGTGCAAGATCGGATATGTGGTGTCAACATAAAGATGACTAACATACAAATGAATCAAATGAAAATGCTAAATATATAAGAACACAGTACCTGAAATAGAGAATTCCTTGGATGAGATATTCAATAGACTCCACAGAGCTGAGGAGAGAAAAGATGGACTTTAGGTCAATAAAAATTACTCTAACTGCAAAAGAAAAAAACTAAAGAACTGAAATACAATATTTATGGGATGATAGAAAATGATATAATGTGCACCTTAAACACAGAAGTAGAAGAGAGAAAAATGAAGAAATTTTGAAGAAATAATAATCAAGGTTTTCCCAAAAATTAGTGACAGAACTCAAATAACAAATTCAAAAAAGTACAGAGAATCCACACAAGAAACATACGAAATACATACACACACTTCGACTCGTCATATTCAAAATGTTAAAAGGGGAAGACAGCAGAGAAAAAAGACACAGTTCAACAGAAATACAAGGGTAAGAATTATGGTAGACTTCTCATCGGATTTCATCAAAACAAGAAGACAGTGGTGTAACATCTTTAACTTACTAAAATAATTCTATATCCAATGAATAGAACCTTTAAATATGAAGAACAAAGACTTTCCCATAAAAAAAAAAATAGAGGTAATTGATTACCAGAAGACTTTTTTTCTATGAGAAATGTTAATGGAAGTTCTTCAGACAGAAGGAATATAAAATAGTCAAATTGGATCTACATAAAAATATGAAGAGTATTAGAAATAGCATTATTGAAGGTAAATTTTCATGTTTAATTGCTCTAAAAGATAAATGCCTTTACACTAAAAATCGTAATAATGTGTTATGTGTTTATAACAAATGGAGAAGTGAAATATATGCCCTCAATGGTACAAGAATGAACAGATGAAATTAGTAATATAATATTATACAAGTCCTAAAACACATATAAATTTGTATACTATTATTTGAAGATAAATTCAGATTATTATAAAATGTACATCATAAACTCAAGTGTAGCCACCACTCACATTTTTAAAAAGAAGTATAATAAACTAGTCAAAACAAGAGATAAAATAGAGTAAAAAGGATTCAGTTAAACTTGGAGAAGACAGGAAAATACCACAAAAGAAACAAAGAACAAATGGAACAAATACAAAACAGCAAGATGCTAACTTCTGTCTAACCATACCAATAATACCATTAAATATTAATGTTCTAAACACCAGTTAAAAGATTGACATTACCTAAATTGGATGAAAATGCAAGACACAACTATACACAGTCTGTAAGTTACCCACTTCAAATATAAAGATTCACATAGCACACTAAAGGACAAAAAGTAAGGCTGGAGTAATTTTATTAATTTGGGGAAAAGAAGTCTTCAAAACTAGAAATTTTACAAGAAATAACCAGTGATATTATGTCATTATAAAGGTGCCAATTCTCTAAGCAGAAATCATAATCTTAATTGTGTGTGCACCTGACAGATAAGCTTCCAAATATATGAGGCCAACAAATGATAAATCTGAAAAGTTAAACAAATGCACAATTATAACCAGAGACTTCAACACTCTTTTCTCAAAATAGAAAATGTAGTCTGAAATCAGTAAGAATATAAGTGACGTGATAACATTGTTATCCAACTTGACTTAAATATAGTTGTAGCACATTCCAGCCAAGACCAGAGTACACATTTTTCTCAAATGCCACTATAATCAAGGCAGTGTGGTGTTGATCAAGGGTGGACAGATAGAGTAATTAAAACAGGGTGGAGAGCTCCACATTGACCAACACAGATGTAGCAAACTGATTTTGACAAAGCTGTAAAGGCAATTCAATGCAGAAAAAAACCACTTTACCATAAATGCTGCTAAAAGAATTGAACATTCACTTGAGAGGCCAGGATTTTCACTTATACGGAAAATTAATTCATAAGAGATCAGAAACCTAAGTATAAAATGTAAAGCTTACTTTCTAGAATAAAACATGTAAGAAAAATCTCTATGAACTTGGATTTGGCAAAGAGTTTTTAAATACATCAAAAGTGTGATCCATAAAAAATAATTAATTAGACTTTATAAAAAAGTGAAAACTTTTGTTCTTCAAAAAATACTGCTAAGAAAATGAAAAAAATAATTCATAGACTGGAGAAAATATTTGAGAATCGCATATTTTATGAGTTTTATCCAGAACATAAAAATAACATTTAAAACTCAACAGCAAGAAACAAACTGCATTTTAAAAATAAAATACCAAAATCTAAAAGACACTTTACTAGAAAATATAGGGATAGTAAATAAGAACATGCACAGATGCCCAACATTAGGTAAATGTCATTAGGTAAATCTTAATTAAGACTGTGAAGACAACACTATACACCTATTAAGATTAAACATTTTTTTTAAATGGCATTATGTCATATTGATGAGGACACATAGAAACAACGTCTTATTCACTAGTGGCAGAAATGCAAAATGGTAAAGTCATTTTGGAAGCAGTACGGCAGTTGATTATAAAATTGTATACATACATTATTATATAACCCAGCCTTCTCATTCCTTGTATTTACTCAAATGAATTGAAAGTTTATGTTCCCACAAAAGTATCTATGCAAATGATCATACCTGCTTTATGTACAATTGTCAAATAATGGAAACAACCAAGACACTTAAACATGGGAATAGAAAAAACCTATAGTATATCCATACAATAAAAAGGAATAATTACTCATGCAACAACATGAATGAATTTTGAATGCATTTTATAAAAAGAAGGATGCCAGACCCTTAGCTAATGATTGGTACAGAAATATAAAGGCAAAGATCCCATGCCATGAGTTGAGACAGACATTGAAACATAATTTTCACTCCAGAGCTCTTGAGGGATTAGTAGGAGGCTAGGACTTTGCTTGATATTGGTTCCTTGCTCAGATGTCCCCCAACCCTTTCTTTTCCCACCTCCTCTGTTCACTTATAGATTCGCCCCTGAGAGTACTTGAATAAATCACACGCACACAAATCTTTGTCTCAGTGTCTGCTTTTGGGGAACCCAAACTAAGACAGTAAAATGAACTAAATTTAGAAGTTCTCTCTAAAAGCCCTTATTGTTATAAATAACAATGGAAAATACATAAAATTTAATCAAGAGGTAGTGAAAAAAAGAGTAAGTAGTCACCAGGCTGCCCACTTTACTCAGGTACATTTTATATTAATTTATTAATATTATATTATTAAATATTAGCATTCATTAATTTATATTTATTTCAGTTATAAAATAATTTATATACATAAATTGGTTTGATAAATAGGTTGTTTTCATATGGAATATAATGTAATAAAATAGAAAACTTTTTATTTTTTGTAATTTTTTATTTTTCAATTACAGTTAACATACAATATTATATTAGTTTCAGGTATACAACATAGTGATTAGACATGTGTATAACTTATGAAGTGATCACCCTGATAAGTCTAGTACCCATCTGACACCATACATAGTTATAATATTATTGTCTATATTCCCTATGCTGTACTTTACATCCTTGTGGCTGTTTTATAACTTAGCAGTCTAATTATTGTTCAATTTGGACTTACTATGTCTTTTTATTTGTTTTGTTTTCGACTCTCTATACTTTATATCTTCGTGATGATTTTGTAACTACCAATTTGTACTTCTTAATCCCTTCACCTTTTTCACCCACTCTCCTAAACCCCCTCCCATCTGGTGAGCATCAAAATGTTCCCTTTATCTATGGGTTTGTTTCTGTTTGGCTTGTTGTTTATATTGATTTTTAGATTCCACATATAAGTGAAATCATATGGCACCTGTCTTTCTCTGACTTATCTCACTCAGCACAATACCCTCCTAGGTTCATCCCTGTTGTTGCAAATGGCAAGATTTCATTCCTTCTTATGGCTGAGAAATTTTCCATTGTATACATGCACCACTTCTCCATCCATTCAGCTATTGATTGACACCTAGGCTGCCCCCACATCCTGGCCTCTATAACCAATGCTGCAATGAACATATGGATGCACATGTCTTTTTAAATTAGCATTTGGGGTTTCTTCAAATAAATACCCAGAAGTGGAATTGAGAGTTATAACATTTGTTTTAAAGTCTATTTTGTCTGGTATGAGAATTGCTACACCAGCTTTTGTTTGTTTGTTTCCATTTTCATGAAATATCTTTTTCCATCTTTTTACTTTCAATCTAAAGTGAGTCTCATGTATGCAATATATGTAAGGGTCTTGTTTTATTATCTACTCAGCCATCCTGTGTCTTTCTATTAAAGAATTTAATCCATTTACAGATAAAATAATTGTTGATATGTAGTTATTCCTATTTTATTATTTATATTATTGATTTTTCTTCTTCTTCAAAATCTTTAACATCTCTTGTAATACTGCTTTGGTAGTAATGAATTCTCACTTTTTCTTGTCTGGGAAGCTCTTCATGTGTCTTTCGATTTTAAATGATAGCTTTGCTGTGTAATCTTAAATAATGTGATGAAAACTGTAACATTTAGTTTATAACAAATAAACAATAACCATCATTTGTTAGCATAGATTAAATTATATTTCTGAACCCCAGGAGATAATTATTGGTGTCAAATCTAGGCACATTGTTTCTCAACATGTCACCACGGGTAAAAGTATGAATTCAGTGTTTGAATAGAGATCCTGATTCAGTTGTGTGGAGCGGTAGTTTCTACATTCATATCAAATGTCATGGCTGGTTTTTATGCATTCTACTGAGGAGAATTCAAATACATTTGTGCTGCCAATTTAATTTTTCTTCATATTAAGGGAATTTTTACAATTATCTGCATGAGTTGAGAAAATCTTGTTTCTTAGTAAATTTCAAAGGGATGGAATCATGAGATTGTTTTTAAATGAAAAATTCAGAACCCCAAGTTATTGCAAATTTTGAGTGAATAACATGCTCTTATTCTATTTTACATAAACCATGTAGCTGTACTGGTATTGGCTTAAATTATGGTACTTTATATCCTTGAACCACAATTTCTACTTTTAGAACAGAATTTAGCATTATTATATAAAAATTCAATATCTTTACAAATATAATTAATTTACTATGCATAATTTAGTAACATATTATTAGGATACATAATTCCATTTATGTTGTTTTATACGGGCACTTTTTATTCTCTAATATTATTTTCAAAGAAGTCCTTATTTGTGCCTGCCCAAATTTATTTTTAATAACATTAGCACTTATTAGTGGTTTGTCCATATTAATGTGCAATTTGTATTGGGTCATTAGTGCTATTTCTTTCTGTTACTTGGTAACCAAAAAATATGATGTTTTAATATTGCCAAGCAGAAATTAGTAACGTTCTAATAATAAAAACAAAACCCTAAATGCTTCGTGGCTCCAAATATAGTAGTTGGAATCTTTGTGAGGCTTGCGTGTCAGTGGAGAGGGCTGAGTGCAAAATCGAGCTAAGGCCGGCAAGGGAAACAAGCATGAGATTTCCAGGCAAATTCTTTAGAAGATATTTTATTTCCAGAGGAAGAAAACTGCAGTCAGCCGGAAATCACATACTTTCTGGGATTAAGAATAAAAGGAAACTAGGCAAAAAACTCTTGCAAAGGTGGAAAAGGATAAACGGACCATTATTAGCAGACAGCATAAAGTGCCTTGCTGTTCTATTTTGCTTGGCTCCTCGTTCTCCCTATAAGGAATCTCTCTAGCGGGGCTGCCCTAGCTCTATTTACTAAAATAAAACATTTGTTTGATGAAATTGTTCTGATACCTTGAGGGATTCATTAAAACTGTATCTGACCAGTACAAAGTGCTGTGAGGACAGAAATTTAGGATTTAATCTTTAAAAGAGTCTCTTTCCATAGCTTAATGTGGTTAGAGTTTTGACAGTTTAAATCCTCATTCTCAAAATAAAATCAAACAGTCTGTGACCCAAATTGTGCCCTATTCTATTCTCCATGGGGTGCAATTATCTCAGTCTAGTTTCAGTGGTTGCCCTTGATTAAAAGCTGAATTTGGAATACAGCTGAAAAGAAGCGCCTGTCTAGCATAAATCCTTTTTATGATGATTAGTCTTCTGTACCCACTTGACTAGGCAATAGTACTCAGTTATTTAATTAAACACTAATCTAGGTGTTGCTGTGAGAGCATCTACAATCAGTTGACTTTAGGTAAAGAAGATTGACATCAATAATGTGGGTGGGCCTCATCCAATCTGGTGAAGGCCTTAGGAGCAAATCACAGTTTTCCCAGAGGAGAAATTCTGCCTCAATAGTGCGGCATCATATACTGGCTGAGTTTCCAGTCTACGGGCCTGCTCTACAAATTTCAGACTTGTCAACCTCCACAATCATGTGAGCCAATTTTTTAAAATCGTTCCCTCCCCCTCTCTCTCTCACATGTGTGCATTGCGTGTTTGTGTGTATGTGCATGTAGATGCATACATATATCTTCTATTGGTTATGTTGCTGTGGAAAACCATGACTAATACAGGTGGCTACTTAAAATGTCAAGTAATTACATATAATAACCATAAAAAAATAGATCTGTAAAAAAATCACTAAACATCTTTCTTCTTACCTCTGTAAGTAACCTAAGCACTGCCGATACAATTGACAGCAAAATACAAAACTTTTTGTACTAGTCTCAATTTATACAAGCACATATGTGTGTGTGCTAGATATATACACACCCAAGTTTCTTTTTATACGTAGAGTCTACTTGATGTTACTTGTCATGGGCTCTCTGAACATATTTTAGTGAGTATTTTGGTCAATACAAGGAAGAGAGTTGAGAATGAATCAACAACTGGCTTTTTTTAAAAGGACTCAAAAAGAGATAATACCTAAAAGACTATTAGACAGCGGTGTCTAAGATGTCCAAATAGCTTCTCTTTGTGACTTTGACAGTAATGAATGACACAGAACACCAGTTCTAAAGGAAGGAATGCTCAACACATTCAAAAGAGAATGAAGTCAGAGAAGTATGGAAACATTTAACATTACTAAATGTCATAAAAGCAACATGGTAGAATAAAGAACACACAGAGTATATATCGTCATTGCCTGTTTTATTTTATTTTTAAAAAGCTTTTATCATTACTTCTAAACAATCTTAGGCTTGAAAGTCACCTATATTTTCTATTGCTGTGCCTTAAGATTTTTACCTAGTATAATCTCTTTATTTTATACTGTATATAAAGAGCAAATGACATTCACGTGCTTCTTTGGTTCCTTCTGTCTGTGTTTAATATTCTCATCTTGTCTAGGTTAGATTTCGGTGGTTTTTATAGTGCGGTCAATAGATTCCTGTGTTTCTCTGAGATGTTTTCAGGGCTCCATAGGGTCAAAACTATTTTATCCCAATATTAAAATGTTGTTGTTTCTTTTAACTAGATTCACTGATGGTGGAAAAGGAATTGGTGAGGGAAAAGGCATGAATTGAAACTGTGTTACCAAACTGTAGTAGTAGTCATTTTATTTTTTACTTCCACATTTACATGGAAAAGAAAAGCAAACAAATTTTACCTAGGAATGTCCATATAAAGCAGTAAAACATTAGTTATACTAATTCTCTATGCCTGTTCATGTGTTTTTTAAAATCTTTGTAATGAAATGGAAAGTATACATAAAATGTTTCTGCTATGTACTGAAATATGAGCGTTGAAGAAAAGCACATATGCAATTGAGTCATGAGCTGAACTAGATGCTTGTTTTGTACTAGGAAATCATTCCTACTTGAAAGAATCACTGTCAGTCAATGGTTATTCAGACAGGTATTTGGCAGACGTTTTCTCACAAAAGAACGAAGTAAACCTGTCACGTCAAGGAAAACAACTGACAAAATTCATTGCTAATGCTAAAATCTGATCTTTTAAGTGGAAGAGTTTTGAAAAACTTGTATCTGCCTCTCTGAGGCTGACAGCTTGCTAATACTTAAAGATTTTTCTGATAAAATGGGTAGTAACATCAACAAAAGTAATTTTCCACATTTTACATTAAAATATGACAACATTTTGAAGATACACATAACTGTGAACCTTTGTTTTCCAAATGATTATGATGATATTACAAAATTATGTAAGGGTAAGCAAGACAATGTGACTGCAAAAAAGACCAATTCATTTTAATATAACAGTTCTTCTTTGATATCATTTGAGATTCTACTGTAACTCATTGGTATGATATTAAATAAGAAATAATCACACTTATCTGAAAATTCTATTAAAATATTCCTCACTTTTTCAACTATATTTCTACACTTAAGTACCCCTTCAATCTTTTTTCAACAATTTAAATATTTTTCAATTACATATTTCTTCATATATGTCAACCAATACAACATATATTGAATGCAGAATCAGATATGAGAATCCACATATCTTCTAAAAGCAACCAAAGTGTCCTACGATAGATAATCAGATAAAGAAGCTGTGATACATATATACAATGGAATATTACTCAGCCATAAGAAGAGATGAAATACTGCCATTTGGGGCAACATGAATGAACCTCGAGATAATCATGCAAAGGGAAATAAGCAAGACAGAAAAAGCTGAAAACCACATGATATCACTTATATGTGGGATATAAACCTAAAAGCAACAAACGAACAGGACAAGCAAAGAGACTCATGGACATGGACAATAGACTAGTGGTTATCAGAGGGTAGGGGGAAGGGAGGAGGGGGAGGTAGATAGGGTAAAGGGGGTCAAATATGTAGTGACAGAAAGAAATCTAACTATGGGTGGTGAACACACAATGCATCTCTCTCTCTCTCTCTCTCTCTCTCTCTCTCTCTCTCTCTATATATATATATATATATATATATATATATATATATATATATATATGCTTTACTGTTGAATTATACACCTGAAACTTACTAGATTTTGTTAACTAATGTCACCATAATAAAAAATACATACATACATACATACATACACACATGCATACATACATTATCAAGACATTTCAAAAAAATAAAATAAAAAATAAAAAGTATAACATTAAAAAATTAGGAAAAAATACAAAACAATTGAGTTCTCACTGTTTATTTTTATTTTCCAAAACACAGTTAGTTATATTATTTATGTTAACGTACCATAGACTTATTGTCACTTTAAGTGAATTAAGAAATAATTTAAATTTCCCGTTTTAATATATAATATGATTAATATCAGTAGATAGTACCAAAAGACAAAAAGTGCTCTTTGAAGCAGTAAAAATCAATTTTATCAAATCTCCACCCTTGTGTACCTGTCTTTTTAAAATGTCGTGTGATGAAATGGAAAGCACATATGAAGCATGTCTGTGTATTGAAATACAAAGTTGGTAAACTGCTAAGCAATAATATTTTGGTTCTAATTGCATCCTGAGACCATAAGATTAAAAATATCCCATTACAAATGATTCTTTCAAAGGAAATATATTTGTGCCGGTTTCCATGTTAGTGTCACTATCCTACAGTGTCACTATCACTGTAGGAATCTCTTCCTTTCCAAATGCTTGCTACCTAATAAATTCCAAAATAAATTTTTGCTGTCTACATTTCTCTTATTTCCTACCTAAAACTCAAATATAAAATATATTTGGATGACAAAATAGCCTTTACTCTTCAGATTCTCTCTTCAAATCTTTGCTATCTGAAATAAAGAACAAAAAAGATACGGTGATTAAGGGATGCTTTTGTCTTAAAATATGGCATTGTCTGTTATCCTTTCACCATTTTAAAATTTGTGGTCAGCTATAGTTTTGTCTGCTGGAGCACCCAGGTTTTCCTGGACTATTTCTCTGCAATTCAATTCTATTACCAAGTTTGTTCGCATGAGTATCTATGTTCATACAACATGATGACCTTTCTTTGACATTGTTGATGAGGCCAGTAGCAGGCACCTGATGCCAGTTGAATTAGTGAGCCTGTCCATTATTATATTTGGACAGAATCTCCTCAATCCATTTGATGCCCTTGAACGAAGGAAGCTGTTAACTCTAGAGCTGCCAGCTGTGATTTATCACTAAGGAAATTGGAAGTGAAGCAAGTCAGTTAGAACAGTGAGGCAGATGCATGTAGAGCAAGAAAAGCAGAGAAGAGAAATGGAAAACAATATAGTTCTCCTATTTTTTGTTTGTTTCTGGTCTTATTCCGAACATGATTCTCAAGTTAGTGTCTGAGTCCTTATAATAAGTTTTGATTCACCACTGGAAATCAAATTATCTCCAGTGGAAAATCAAATTATCCTAACTAATTAACTACCCAAATTATCAATTGTAATCTCTAGTTTGGTTGTTACTTCTAAGTGCATCCACAGCTTAGGGACCTTCTATAAGAGAGTACATGTAAATCTGTGAGGTAAAAATAATTTTTTGATAGTACTTCAAGTTTCTCTCTTTTCTGGTTTTCTTATTTCCTTCCTATGTCCTTCACAATTACTTCTCAAAAGTTCATCTTTGTTCCTGTTCTTGTTCTCCAAGGTTTTGTCTTTGGCTTTGTGTGTGTGTGTGTGTGTGTGTGTGTGCGTGTGTGTGTGTGTGTGTTTGTGTGTGTGTGTGTCTGTGTGTGTCTGTGTTTGTATACACACACAGACACATACACTTATATGTGTATGTGTATATATGTATAATTTAGTAAATATACTTTTCTTTGTTGACTTTAGCTGCTTCAATGATTTTAATTTCTATCTATGCACTGGTAACTCCCAAATCTACATTACCAACTTGGAATTCTCTTCTGAGACTGAGATTTATTTAATCAACTTCTTACTGAACATATCTATATGCCATATAAAAAGATCACAAACTTAGCAAACTCAAAATTGAATTTGCCAATTTCTCAGTACCAACTCTCTCACTTCTACCCAAGAAAGTGCCTTCTCCATCTATCCACTTACTCAAAGAGAGAAATGATTAAAACCTGCCTTAATATTAACCACCTCTTTCTATAAAACTCTACCTACCCTATACTTTTATTCTCTAATAACTGTTAATTCTGCATCATAAATATATATTGAATAACTTACCTACTCCACAGATCTTTATTATTTCTCAATCGAATAGAGACTAAATGATCTCCCTGACTCTAGTTCCCTACTTTTCTACTCCATTCTTCAAATTGCTGCCAAAATGATTCCAAAACTGCAAATCTGATTATGTCACCTCTTTGTTTATATTTCTTTCATGGCCTAGCATCACCACAAGACAGCAGCCAGGTACAGAAAAGAACAAACAAATCACATAAAGAAGAGATTACACATACACACACTATAGGATCATATATTTAAGTGCATGCATGCACTGGAAGCTACATAGTGTTATAACTCCTAGGAAACATGTTAGACAGGTGACATTGGCCTGAAGTCATGAGAGTGGTCTTCTTGCTCTGGAATCGGAACATTGCTGTGAGACAGACCAGCAACATGGCCGTGATCTGCATTGTTGTCAGCCATATCACAGACCTTATCACTCATTTATATTATGGATACTGCTGACTACATATTACTCCTTCTATCAGCCTTGGGTTTAGAAAAAACAACAACAATAACAAAAACCAATACCAATGGCATTCTTAAGATTTGCAAAGAAGCCTGAACATATCTCCGTACAAAAGATGCACCTACCCACTGAGTTATAATAAAATCTCTGTGAGAAGGAAGTGGCAATTACCCTACACATAGCACCAAGGCACTTGCCATAGTTCAGGAGTTCAGAAGATCTTGTGGAATGAATGAACAATTGAAACAATACATTTCCGAAGGACTTTAAATATTGCTAAGCCACATTCTCTGGCAACTACACTCTGAATCTTTTATTTGTCACAAATAACAGGTATATTGAAACAAAGTGTCTGTGACACCAAATTATCTGTAGCTGTTTTTGTTTTTTGTTTTTTACTTGGATAGCAGTGGCGCACTGTCTGAGAGAACATAATTTCTAGTATTGTGATAAGCAAAAGCATATGCAGAACAAGATATTTCAAGAAACTCTAGTATTCTGACTATATACACATATAAAACTGAGAGAACACAGAGAAATAAAGAGTTACAGAATAATTAAGCTTAAGAAAAGGGGCCCTTAGGGTTTTATTGTTGTTGTTTATTTATTTATTTGTTAGTTGTTTGGTTTTAAATCACAGACTTTAAAAATCGGGCTTTAACTCAGGGAAATTCCGAGTCATTAGGCCTGTAGTGGAACCCCAGAATAAGTATTTAAAATAAAAAAATAGATCTGAAGTGGAACAATGTTTGAGAAATATTACTAAGGACAGTTTTTTACTTAAAAAATAAATATACGTTTATTTCATACTATAAATACTTGCACTCCTAAAATTTTATCAATTTTCATACAATAGAATATCACCTCTAACATGTCACTACAGAATAAATGGTTATTATTTTATCGTGGAAGTCTTTATTAGGCTTTGTAGTAACGTCAGACATAGTTTTCTCCAGTTTTGTCCACTAGTTTGCTCTTCTATTGGCATATTTCCTCTGCATGACAAGGGACTATGATTTCTCTCTTCTAACTTGAATGGCCATTCTGGCTCTTTCTAAGAAAGTTCTGTGTGATATTTTTCCTTTAAATCATCTTGTTTTAGCATTCTGTATTCTGTAATTTCATAGCCAATTAGAAATCTCTGAATTACTATTCTGCTTGCTTAGTTTACTTACTTTTTAGAGGAAAAACAAGCTGGAAAATAAATATGACTAGAAGATTCCAAGTATCTCAGTGTTAGACACATCATATTTTTCTTACTGATAATATCTGTCTCTCAGTTCACCAAGAAAAGTATCAAGATTTTTTTTCAGGATAAACCATTAAATTTTAAATCTAAAACACAAAATGATATTTTTGGAGGAATGTTAATAAAAATTATTTTTAGGTATTTTTAAAGCTTCCAAATTCCTCACCTCAATGGCATTGTCTATCTTCAAATTGATTTTTTTCCGTGAAAAAGATAAAATATTTCAGAATGCTAAGAATAATCTCTGGTCTGGTTGTTACTTCAAAGTAAGTCCAACAGTTTAGGGACCTATGAATATGTTTAGAATTCACTTTAAATTTTGAACTGATTTTAATTTTAATTAGTGCGACTGGCCATAATGAATCTTGCCTTGTTATTCATTTTCCTCTGTTAGATAAACTTTGTCTCAGCATTTAGAACAACGGGAAGTCTAAGATGGCTAACTGTCAGGACCTTCATGATTTAGCATTATTTCAACGTTGTTATCGGAGATATTTTCATCATAATGTCATATAGAAATTTTCCGCCCTCTTTTTTTTTTGTATATATCCTTTAATTGTGAGACTATTATAAGATTTTTTTCAGACATATGCTACCCCTGTTACTAAATTTAAAAAAAAGAAAAAATACAGACTGGTGACACTAAAAAAAAAAAAAAATCACTTTTTTTTTTTTTTTTAGTTTCAGCCCCACCTCCAGTGCAGAAACTCTAGACTTATTGAGCTAATTTACTCCACAAATCAGCTGGAAAAGATCCTTTCATTTATCTGGCATAGGCCTAGATAAAAAGTAAGTCCTTTGCCCTGACTTTTCATGCCCAACCTCATTCTCAGTGATTAAAAGACGCAAAGATTTATTCAAAGAAATGTTTTCTCCCTAAAGCTTAGGTAGATAGCCTCACATTCCATTTCCTATGCCTTTTCCTAAGCATTCCATATGTATCTAAAATATTTTCTACATGAATAAACCTAAACTCCCCACTAGGATACTAACTATAAACCCAGTGCTACAGTTCTTGATTCATCCCCAGATCCTCACTTCTCCAGAAAATGACCAAGTAGAAAGGGCACTAAAATGAAATCTTAAACTTTCAATTGATGTTTACATAATTTTTGTACTCTCTATTCCATAGTCAGTAGGAAAAGCCAATTAGCCAAATCTTAACCTCTAACTTAGGAATTAAAAGATCGGACTGACTGACATGTTTGTCATTCCACATTCTTCCCTCTTTGATGAATCTTATTTCTTAAGACAGCCCTTAATAAAATAAAACACCAAAGTGAAAATAATTTCAACATGTGAATCACCATGATTGTAAAACATAACAATTATTGAACCTGTAAAGAGATATTTGGGTTGTCAATGAGATCAGTGTGAGTTCAATAATTTTTATGTTTCAGTCATGGAACCAAGACTGCATATGAAAAAAATAAGTCTAGCTTCTCAAATATTTCTTCCTAATAGTTCTACCATTTGTAAAGCCATTTTTATCATTTTGTGTAACTGTCCTTTGTGATAAGCATTCTTCCTAGAGTATTAGTTTTTTTTCAACTTGGGAAGTACCTCATTCTTTGCATAAATTAATCTTCGCTCCTGATTAATTATATAATCCACAAGTGAACCACTTCTCTTCTTCCATAGATGATAAATGTTTTATTCAGTATGAACAGCATTTAAATGACATTATAATATAACTTTCTCTAGTGGTCTATCATATTGACTCAAAGCAAGGGCTCCGTTCATTTTGAGAAGAAATTACCATCTATATTAAAATTGAAAATTCACATATTGACATGATTCATTGTCATTCTTCACATTCACATTTTGTATACAGAGCAATTTATTTTGGACCGATGACTTGGCATTCAATAGCCTAAACTGCTTATGGTATGTTCGTGGAGTTTTGTTTCAACCAAATAGTCCTTGCATATGAATGGCTCTGATATGTGACTTCCCACGTAACATAGCGTGACTAGTTAAGCTAAGATCTTCAAGTATTTTGCTATTTTACATAAAGACCATTCAAGGTTTTGTTTTTTATTTTTCTTCCTTTTCCTGCTAATACAGATACCATTGTTTACAAAATAACATTACAAAATAAAAAAGGCCTGAAATTGTGTTGTTAGCTACAGAATAGTAGAGTTAGAAATGAAATAAAGAGATAATGGACTAAAAATCTCCAGAGTCACTCATGGTTCTTCCCCTCGTTGACCTTTAAAAAGTAGGCAGACGGCCAGATAGTTTTCCAGCAAAATGGGTTTACTTGGGAACTACAAAGAATTGGAATTTGGGACAGGTGGTCTAATGGCGAACCACAGACAAGTCCAGAAAAACGAAGGTGAGGCACACTCTTTACAGACTCGGGAGGGGCCGTTGTAAACAAAGAGTCCATTGGAGGAAATTGAAAGTTTGAAATATATTGACTTCTCATTGGTTGAGTTATAGCAGTCTCCCATTGGCTGAGCTGTTATTGAGCAAGAGAGGACTCTTGTATTCCTCTTGCTGAGATGATAAAGTAGTAGCACTTACTGTAGGAGATGTAGGATACGTCGCTTCCTGTTGGGGTCAGTAGGGTACACTTAGGGCCTGTGCATGAGGCTTCTCTCTTCTAGCCTCCTGACTCCATTTTAAATGAAATTTCTGTTTATTCTATTTCTCAACCCAAATGCTGTTCCCTCTACGTAAATTTCTAAGTTTCATTGACTATGTTTACTGTTCCACGTCTATCTCATCCGACTCACAAAAACATCCCTGGTGGAACATAAGTGAAATGAAAGAGAAATGGTTTGGCCAATCTTTTGGGTTCTCAAGATTAAAATGATAGACATTAAAAAGTCAACTATGGATAAAGATTTGTTTTGGACTATATTTCATATTCAGAGACTTTAATAAGTAATATTTTTCCCCTACTTAAAATAAATTTTCCTATTTTGCTGGAATATCCATCATGATTTAAAATATTATTTTATCTTTAACAGTTTACAGAGACCTTTCGAAGCAAAGACTATGTAACTGAAGGATCGACTGCATATTTTTAATTTTTGCAATTTAAAACATTTTAATCTATATCTAACATTAAGGTAAGAATGTGCAATTTTCCTAAGATTATTGTCATAAAACTATGTCATTGTTCATAATTTGTTACCCTTCTCCCTCTCCTTCCTTATCCCTTCACATCCATACAAATCTATAAGACATTATTCACCATTATCTGATTGAAGAAAATTTACATTTTCTGGGAAACTTAAGCTCATAAAATCCCAAAGAGACAAATAAAAAAGACAAAACCTCTCACGAAGAACAAATTGTCAATTGTTCTTATAAATTTGAAGTTGAAGAAAGAAACAGTTGTAATCATTTAACAATTATGTATTAGGGAAGGAACTGTTTATTAAAAATCACATACCATTCAACCCTCATGAGATATTATTCTTCATCTTGAAATACATTCAAGGAGACCTAAATACAGAGTGACTTAAACCAGAACACTCACATTTCAAGATGCTCTCTCCATTCCTAATTCCTTTTCTTGCAGGTCATTCTTTGCTAGTAGCTGCTAGATTGCAACAGTCTCTTGCTTTGACACCATGTTTCCAAGTGATAATTTATTATCTCAGACTTTATACTTAACATTTGACTAAATCCTAAATCTGTCAGACACTGAACAATTCCTGCAGGATGTTATGCATGTTACCTATAAACCATTCTTTAAAGAACAATGATTAAGCAGTATCACCAAAAATTAGGCACATTGCCAAACTTATAATTAAAAAAAAAATCTGGAGAGTTTAATTATGTTGCATTAAATAGGGTGATTATAAGCAAGATGTATATAAGAAACACTATATAATTTGTACTAATAATAAAGAACCATTTGGGATTAAAACAACTCTTTCCCAAAAGAAAGTCTCTGAGAAACTTTTAAGAAGTAATGTTTAAGTCCTTGCTTTAAATAGATTGCATTATCTTATTTACATTAAAGATTGGAGTCTGAAGAGTATAGAGATGTAGAAAAGTTGTTTTCCACATTTAGGACATTTAGTGGTGTTTTTTTTTTTTTCTACTTTTTATTCTGAGGATGGAATACCCACACCACACCCTGCATGATCTCTAGAAGGACGTAATAAGAACAAAAAGTAGACACTTGCAAAATTGCCGAGGACAAAGAGTCAGATGACATCCTTGCCTTAGTAAAATGTGGAATGTTTGAGCTACATATCAGTAGAAATGCTGTCAATGAAATGTACCAAAAATTGCAGAGATTAAGAAGTACAATTGGTAGCTACAAATAGTCATGGGGATGTGAAGTACAGCTTAGGGAATATAGTCAATAATATTGTAATAACTTTGTATAGTACCAGATGGGTACTAGACTAGTTGGGGAGGCCACTTTTTAAATTATATAAATGTCTAACCACTATTCCGTACACCTGAAACTAATATAAAATAATATCGAATGTTGATTCTAAAAAAAAAAAAATTTAAAAATTAAATATATATGTTAAAAAATATCTAAGAATGTAAAGGAGATAGTCAAAATATTTTGTTAGTAAAGGGTACTTTGCTACTTTCATCTGGATTAGATCTCTTTTGTAAAATAACAGAAATTTTGAACATACACTATCTATCCTCCTCTTATATCTTATCAAATGAAGTTGTCAAACTTTCTGTATAATTTAAGAGTTAGAACAACACAATGATTTTGTGATTACTTCTCATTTCCTCATTTGCTTTAGATCCCCTCCTTATCCTAGCTTCATTCCCTCTTCTTTGTCTCAAGGTGACTTGGTACTAGAAAGAAAAAATTTATGGAAATGAACATCAGGCTAAAGCTTTTTTTTTTTTTAAGGGAAAACTTATTTTTTTAAAGACTAGAAAAAACAAGATCAAAAGTTATTCCTATGCCAGAATGTATTTGAGGCTTACAATATCAGTGGTAATATAGAAATGAAATCTGTTCATTGTTCTAGCTTATTTGCCTCATATTTGCAGTTCGCTACCTGGACTGTTGGAATTTCTCAGTAAATGTGCAAATTATTATTCCTCATGCCTCTGGAATGTAAGAGTTAGATTTTAAATATTCAGTAGTTGAAATGCCATAATGTGTTGCTGGGAGAAGTTATATAATCTCTTTTGCTGGAGATCCTTAAGAATAGAGTAGACACATCTCCTCCCTTGCTGTTTTAAATATAGCCGTGCCCAGAGGCAAGGAAAGACAGTAACTGACCCCTGGAGATACTTTTAAGTTATGATTTATCAAATGGGTGTGCAGGATTTCAGAGTAGTGTATTAGAGATACCATCTAGTGGAATTTCAACACAGTTAGAAATTTACAAAATGTGCCTTAGTGATATAGTACATTTAAGGAAGGTATTTTAATGAGTTTTAAAAACCTTAGTCTCAATTTGTTAGCTTGATTTAATAATCAAATAATGTTTACTGAATACCATAATTATGTGGTAGGCCAAAACATTTTCCTGCAAAAGATATGCACATCGAATCCCTGGAATTTGTGATTGTTATTTATTTGAGAAAAAAAAAGGTCTTTGCAGATGTGATTAAGTGAAGGATTTTGAAATGAAGACATAATCCTGGATTTATCAGGGTGGGCTCTAAATCCAATGACAAATGCCCTTATAATAGAAAGACAGAAGAGACTGGAGATAGAAGAAAAGAAGACTCTTAGATAAGGGAAAGGCAATATGAAGACAAAGGCACACTTTGAAATGATGAAGCCACAGGCCAGGAAAAGCCCTGGAATGCTGCAGCCATCAAAAGCTGGAAGAAGCCACTAGGTTCCTCCCTAGAGAGTGAGGCCCTACAAGATTGAGGACGTCCAGCTTGTAGAACTATGAGAGAATAAATTTCTTTCGGTTTAAGGCACAAGGGTTGTAATTTCTTACAAAAGCCACAGGAAACTAATATACTATGCTTTAGTTAAATGTTTGCTACGACTCTAAATTAACAAGATAATCACATTGAATCATTTGACTTTACATAAATATTATTATGCTCATGTTATTGCTTATATTTAAAGAATATTTAACAATATTTGACAGATAAAATACATATATAACATAAACTTTGCAACACTTACGAACTAAATACCCAACTTAGGAACTAGATCAGTAACAATAACTATGTATTTTGATTTGCTGCTCCCCCATTTCATCTCTCTACCATCACTTTGAGATTACCATTATTAAGAAATTCATGATTATCACTCCTTTTTGTATTCCTTTTTCCATATTTATATTTCTGTAAACAAGATATAATTTTACTACTTTATAAGCATTGTAAAAGGGTATCATTTTGAATATAGCCTTATGCAACATATTATTATTTAACAATATAGATCCGAATTTATCTTTCCCACAGCTAAGGTCTTTATGATCTTTGAGTCAACCAAATACACTTGATAACCAGAGTCCTTGCTCTCAACATTCCTTTTGCCTAGAAAGCATTTTTTCGGTAACATCATATAATATGTCTTTCATTTTCTTCAAGTCATTTCTTAAAGGTCACCCGCTTACTGAGAATATCCTTCAAATTAATATTTCTACCTTTATCCCAACCCATAATCCTTACCCCCCCTTAACTTTACTGCTTTATTTTCTCCGTAGCGCTTATAATTTTCTAACATACTGTGTTATTTATTTTTGTCTGCCACCACTGGATTATATGTTTCATGAGGATAAGGAATTTATGTGTTTTTTTTTCATAACATATCTCACATACAGAATACCATTTAGTATACGTTGGCACTAAATAAATATCTAGTGAATGAGTAATAAATGAGTTGCCTCTCTCTTTTGTTCATTTTTCTATTGTTTTGTTGTTGTTATGATTGGTTATAATAATTGGTTATAATTGGTTATAATAATTGGTAATAATTGGTTATAATAATTGGTCATTATAAATTGGTAGAAATATTTAATATTCTCTGCATGCATACAAATCCTTTGTTATTATACATGTTGCAAATATTTTCCTCAACTTGTGACTTGCCTTTTTGACATTTTCACAGTATATGCTAATGAACTAATGTAGTCAATTTTATCTTGTTTATAATACCCCTTCTGATGCTAAGGTTATAAAAATAGTTGTATATAATTTTCTGTGAGCTATTTACAGGAAAAGATAATTAGTATTCTTTGCATCATATATTGACCAGTGTTTCTTTTCCTCTGGGATCTGTAATGTCAGAATTAAAGTTTTTGTACATGTATATACCTGTATCAGGGCTCTCTTATCTGTTCTCATAACCAATTTGACAATTCTAGCACAAGTATTATGTGGGCTTATGACATTGCTTTATGATAATTCTAGATAGCTGATGTGATATGTCTTACCACCTTATTCTTCTTTTGCTAGAGTATCTTTGCCCTTATTGGGCTTTTGTTTACCCAGAAACTTTAGATCAAGTAATCAAATTTTATCCACCAAAAACACCTTCATGGAGACTTTTTTTCTTTAAATCAAATTTACTGAGGTGATATTGGTTAATACATTATATAAGTTTTACATGTACAATTATATAATATGCCATCTTTATATTGCATTTGTGTGCTCACCACTTAAAGTCTAATCTTCCTCCATTACCATATATTTGATCCCCTTTAACCTCTTCATTTTCCCACCCCCACTCCCTTTCCTCTCTGGTAATCACCATACCACTGTCTCTGTCTATGGGTTTATTTGTTTTGTTTCTTCGTTTACTGCTTTCTGTTTTATGTCTCACATATGAGTGAAATCATGATTCTTGTCCTTTTCCATCAGACTTATTTTGCTTAGCATGATAATCTCAAGATCCATCCATGTTGTTGCAAATGGCAGTATTTCACCCTTTCTTATGGCTAATACTTCATTGTATATATGTACCACATCTTCTTTATCCAGTCAACCATCAAGGAAGACTTTAGTGTTTCCATGTCTTGGCCACCATGAATAATGCTGCAATGAACATAGAGGTACATATATCTTTATTAATAAATGTTTTCAAATTTTTGAGGTAGATACCCAAAAGAGGGATTGCTGAGTCATATGGTAGCTCTATTTTTAATGTTCTGAAGAACTATTTTGGAGTTAATTACATTGTATCTTTACATTAATTTGGGGACTGTGGACAGTGTTGTCCTATTTGAACACTCTTTCTATGGTAAATATATATATATATATATTTGTGTATGTATGTATATGTGTATTTAACAATATTTAAAAATATTTTCCAATATATATTGAATTATTTGCCTGAGATTATGACAATTATATTATGATATGTTTCTTATATTTCACTAAGGTCTGCAAATATTTTGTTTAAGAGTCTGTGTATTTAGGAGTGAGAATGGTCTGTAATTGTTTTCTCATACTCTTTTTCCTAGTTTTGATATGAAAGATAAGAATCATGGTGCAAACATACATGTAGATACATAAACATGGTTTGATTATGTTTTCTATATTCCTTGAAAGAATTTAAGTTAGGAATATTTTGTTTTTTAAAAGTTAGGTAAAATTTTGCCAATAAAAAACACCTGGCCTGGTATTTAAAATAATTATTTTTGATATGACATTATGGGATTGTTCAAATTACAATAAATAGAATGAGGGTAGCAAAAATGAATTTAAACAGAAAAGCAGTAATAATTTAACTCGCAAAACATTTTCCTTTAAGAAAACACAGTGAATTCTTATCGTTGAATTCCTAACTAAATAAACAATCCTCTAGGAAAACGTTATGTTTCAAAAATTGATTCAAGTAGAAAACATGGGGAAAAAGTAATCCCCCCCAAAAAACTGAAGCATTATTTATAATGCTAGGAAAATATCACAGAACAGGAAATGTGCAGCTTAGCTTCATCAGAAACTGGAACAAAGAACCATGAAGCTCAAAAGCTCTACGACGCTGTCATCATTCCCTCCATTTCTCCAATGCCATAGAATCTCTTCTCTTTCTTCTGGACACAGCCTTCATTCTTTTCTGTCTACGGTTGTACCGCTCAGTACAAAAGTTTCTAACTACGTGTGACTATTTATTTAAATTTAAATTAATTAAAACTCAATAAAATTAAAAATTCAATTCCTCGGTCACACTAGTCACATCGAATAATCAATAGCCACATGTGAATAGCAGCTATCGTACTGAAGAATGAAGACATAGCACATTTTGAACAGTAAGCATATATAACATTTCAGACAGTAAGCATATATAACATTTCGTCATCCACATCAATGATGAACTTATCCAGCAGTGCTTTCTCAAACCCAGTTTTATAGTAGTTCCTAGTTAAAGGTACTAATCAAGACACTGAATTCTATGATTTTCCAATTCTAAATGCTCAAGGAAGATAATATGATGGCTCTAATTGGATCTACTAGCTACACTTTATGTAATCAAACGGGGCAAAAGAATGGGTAGATTACATAATATAAATATTACCGGGATAAAATCCTTGGTTGGGAGCAAACTCAGAAACAGGCAAATGCATATTGCAAAAGCTGATTAGAAAAGAATAAATATTAATGACCCATTATATATTTATTGTTTAAAGAAATGTAAATTAACTGCCACATTTAATTAATACTATAACTAATAAATTACTAGTTTTGTTTTATGTTTTGTATCAGTAGGGTTGGGCCAAATGAACACTCTTATCATTTTTTAGATGCATTGTAATTTAATATAACGTTGTTGGAGGGCAATTTTGCAATATTCACCAAAAGCATTTTAAATGGTTGTGTGAACACCCAGAAATTTACACAAAAGAAACAGAGATAACATGAAAATGTTTATATAATTAAAATCTCTAAATTTTTATTTTTAACAACTAAAAATAAAAACAAATATAATGCTCATCAATCAAAATATAAGCTGAATCCATACTATCCTGTCAGAGAATGAATGATTAATTGATGTTTTTTATTATTGTTAACATTTATTGTTGTTATTATTTAATGACATATAGAGATATTGAGAATATATTTTAAATAAAATATACTCAAAATTTATAGACATATACTCAAAATTTTTTTAAATGGCTAATGGAAATAACATTTATTTCTGGGTACTGGTATCATGGGCCATTTTTTATCAAGCTTATATACATCAGCATTTTGTTTCATTTTTTTACAGAGAATATGTGCTTTTTTGCAATAATAAATTACAATAAATGTTATTTAAACATCTAAGATACTTTTAGATTAATGGTTTAAAATGATTGTATCTTTGCAGACCTGCTAAATTCTCTTCTAATTTCTCTTTTGAAAAAAAAAAATAATCCATGAGGTTTATAATTCCAGGAAAATTTTCAATATCATTGAAAACAAAATCTCTCTCCTCCTTTTTTTTTTAGATTTGAGAGATTTTTTTTCCCTACAAGTGCATTTCTGATAAAACTAGCTGAAGCAGAAAATAAGTTAGTGGGCTTGTCGAAAATGTCCATGAAGATATTTGGTTCATGCCAAAAGATCCTTGATACTCGGTCCTATCCAAAACGTCTGTGAACATATTTCATCCATGCCAAATGATCTGTAATATTTGGTCCTATTCAAAGCGCCTACACTTTGAAAACATACTTGGATTAAAATAGCTCATAACAATTATTTAAAATTTTGGTTTACAGAATTAATACATAAACAATAGTGTCATGTTTTCTTGGTCAAATAATTGTATTATGACTGTATTATCAATAATAACTCTCTTGCCATCATTGCCTAGCTGGTAATGCCACATGGGGTGAGGTAGATGAGTCCAGGTCCAAATCTTGCAGAAGAGTAGGGTTTAAGTATCTAGGCTGTTTTGGCATCAATCAAATGTTTCTGTGGACATTTTGGACAAAACCAAATACTGTAAAGGAAAAGAATGATCTCTCAACACTTTGTTCTCTGAAACAGAATTCATGACCAATTTGAGAGAATATTAGTTTGTTAGGGTTACTGGAACAAAGAACCACTTATTGAGTGCTTACACAACAGAAACTTATCTTCCCACAGCTCTAGACGCTAGAAGTCCAAGATCAAGGTGCTCAGGAGGGACGGCTCCTGAGGCTGCGAGGGAGCATCTGTTTCATGATGGTCTCCCAGCTTCCAGTTGTTTGCAGACAATCTTTGGCATAATGGCAAAGGGTACGTCACCATGACCTACCTTCAACTTCACATGATGTTCTCCTTTTGTATGTGTCTTTGTGTCTAAATGTCTCCTTTTTGTAAGGATACATCATATTGGATTAAGTCTACCCTAACAATCTCAGTTTAACTTTATCTATCACCTGCAAATTCCCTAATTCAAAATAAAGCCATGTTCATAAGCGCTGAGGGTTAGGATCCGATATCTCTTTGAGAGACAATATTGAATCCATAATAAGGAGTAAATTAGAAAGAAATAGCCCACCTCTCTGCTTCTACACTGACTGTGTGAAGTTGTTCTATCTAGAACATTGGGCAGATACCATCACCATTACAACCGTATAAAATGTTTCCTGAGGAAATTTGTTCTCCTGCTCTCCCAACACCCATCGTCAACCCACTCACTGCAATTATTACAGGACTAGGGCCAAAATTAGATGACATACCCAGAGGGAGAGGGGAATAGACCTTTGCTCTATAAAATATGCAATCCATTTGAGAAGCAATTCCATTTGAGAGGCTGGGAAATTCCCTTAGAAGTTCCCAGAGAGGGAAGGATTGACATTTAATTTCAGTAGGTAAAACAAATGAGAAGGAAAGGAGTAGTAAATACATGTGTGTAGGCTACCATGTCAAAAAATCTCGCTTTGAAAGAATAGGTAATATTGAGGACATTGTTATAGAAGATCGAGGTTTTTAATTTGTTTAATTATTTTGTTCATTCATTTTAAGTAGGAGATAATTGAGTTAAGGTAAAAATATAATGGGGAAATGGAAAATATTTTTTAAAAGGAGATGGGAATACATGATAGAAGGCCTGGGTAGCATGAGATTTACAGAAGTGGAACTATTAGTTGTGGACGCAAGACAAAAGTCTTTTGCCCTGTACAGCAGTCCCTCCTCATCTGCAGAGAATACGTCCTAAGACCTCCAGTGGATGCCTGAAATTGAGATAGTACCTAACCCTATATATACTATGTTTTTTTCCTATACATACATATGTATGATAAAGTTTAATTTATTGATTAGGCGCCATAAAAGATCAATGACAACAAAAAATAAAATAAAACAATGATAACAATAAAACAAGGATTACTTGAACACAAGCACTGCAATGCCACAGCAGTCAAATTGATAATCGAGAAGGCTACTAAGTGATGAAAGAGCAGGAACACACTGGACAAAAGGATAATTCACGTCACCGGCAGATCAAAGAGGGAAGGCACAGGGTTTCATCACACTACTCAGAACAGGACACAATTTAAAATTTATGAATTGTTTATTTCTGGAATTTTCCATTCAATATTTTTAGACTGAAGTAGACTGCAAGTGACTAGAATCATGGAGATCAAATCCATATACAATGGGGTTTGGGAATAGGGTCTATTGTATTACAAAGATCTAGAGCTCCTAGAATTACAAATGACAGAAAATAAACAAGTTTTTCATTACAGAATTATTATATGCATATTTTTTGTATTATTATGTTTTGTACACTCTTTGTATCTATCAGGTACTATTTCTCCCATGCCTCTGCAATTCCTACAGTTGAGAGATCACATGTGGGAATCTGATCACAGATGGTAAGTCAAGGCCTAAAAGAATAGTGTTGTTCAGACTCTGGATTTAGTTATGACGATGACTTGCAGTTCTAAAAATTTTAGTAAATAAGTGATAATAAGTAAAAAAGACTAAAGTGCCCTTGTTCAGAAACGAGTAAAGAGACTAAACTATCATTGTTAAAGAACTATATTTTGTGTTTCTGCGGTTCCATTTCCCAAGTGATATTATTTTTTAAATTACTTTTGAGTGCTATAGCTATCATAAAATATATGAAACAAGGCTAACATTTTTTCATATTTATCAAGTTTTATCTATCTTTAAGTTACATTTTATTTTTTACAAATTTCTTTCTCTACCACAATACATTTCCCTATGAATTATAGTATGAAAATTAGTAATCCCACACCGTCATTGATTGAAAGGTAATTTTTAGAGCATCTTTAAGTGCTATAGTCTGCTCTGGTATCCTACACTAGCACTCAGACAGTACCTTCTGGTTATACTTCAGTCAGCTCTATTATTGATGATTGACAGTACAATGCTGCTTGTTAAATACAGTGTTTTGAATTTCACCCCAGCTTTTTAATAATTACTTTATTTAATAGTTGACTAATCGGAACCCAAAAGAGAGTTTCACAAAATAAATTGCTATTAGCCTCCCTGGCTTTCTCTTCCTAAGTGCATTTGTAAATGTTAGCAAACTTGACATTCGTTTGAACTTGCTTTTTTATAGGCAACATTAGCCATGAACCAGACCATGCAAATTCCCTTGGTAGAAGAATCATAGAATACCTTTGCTACTGAAATTCTCAGAGAAGTTTCGGATGATGATTCAATATTTTTCTGGCAGCAAGTTATTTTTAATATTAAAATATAACTATATGATTTCTTTGAAATACATCAATCATTTTAATGTTTATCTTACAGTTCTTTTTTGTAAGATAACCAATATACTCTTTTTTGTAATATTTTTCTTTCTCATTGTTTTGGATAATAATTTAACTTATTACTGTTTTTTTTATTTTCATATTCACATGAAATAAGGAGTCTGTCACATACTTTTTTCAGTACTTAATTACTTGTCGTTAATTAGTCGTCACTAGTGTGTCACTAGAGTTTCATAACTTGGAAATAATGTTTGAGAAATATATGAAGAAAATGTTTTAAAATAACTTGTTTGCCAAAAATACTTGAAAAAAATTAAAATAATCTTTTAGAAAGACATAAATAACTGCAAATGAATGTATCAAATACAATCTGTAGCCAACCAAAGCTGGACTGAACTTTGTCTAGCCACCATTCTTGATTCTGGGCATTATATTCCTGATTTAAAATAGCATTTAGAATTATAACTTTTCAAGAAGACTCTAGTGATATTTGAAGTTTTCTATACTGTGAATATTTTAACGTAACCAAAAGGATTACTTTAGAAGAAATAAAACAATTAAAAAATATATGGTTTACTAAATATTTAATGTGAATATATATTTTTGTATATTCTTGTATATACATATTTATATACATATGTATGTATCTATGCATGGTCTGTTGTGTTAGTCAGCTTTTAAGATAGCTCCCAGTGACTGTCACCTTCTAGTGTTCCAATGTTATACATAATCTGTGCTCCTTAATATGGGCTAGACATAGTGATTTATTTCTAATGAACAGAGTATATTTCAAAGCTCAAAGACTAGGCAACGAGAAGACTTTGGCTTATCTAGTGCTCATCTTCTCTTGCTCTCTCACTTCCTTTGACAAGCCACTTTCCATATTGTGAACTTCCCCGTAAAGGGGCCTGCGTGGCAAGGAACTGAGGCCTGTAGCCAACAGCTAATGAAAAACTGAGTCCCTCAGTCTAACCACCCTTGAAGAAACGAATCCTGCCAAGGCAGATGACAAGGCAGATCCTTCCCTGCTTCCAAGCTCCCCAAGCCTGTTGAGTCTCCAGCTGAGATCACAGCTTTGGCCAGTACATCAATTATGATCCTGTACTCTAACCTCTTATAGTCCTGTACACTGAACCAGAGAATCTAGCCAAGATGTGACCGAATTCCTGAGCAATACAAGCTGTGACATAATAGATTGTTGTTTTAAGCCATTACGTTTTGGAATAACTTCTTATGCAGCCAAAGCTAACAAATGCATTAATGTATTTATCTACAACTGCACATAAAATGATATAAATACAGTTTGTTGGAATATCTGCTACCAACCCTCCTGCTTACAAAGATAGTGGTAAAAATCTTAGCTAAGTGTCATAAACGGTTGTCTGGTTATTGCTGTTTCTATTAATCATGGCACAGACAAATTTAAATTCTAGAAATTAGGAAATGTGTTTTTTTCAATGTGAATTGTGGAAAATACTATCTGTCATTTAGTCTGCAGACATGTTGTGGTGACTCCTCTGCTGGTTTAACAGTAACATAAATATTTTTTAAACTGCTCTGACATTGCAGGCTGAGTGCTATTTCAACATGACTATTTTTTCTTTTTTTTAAGTTGCTTCCTCCTGCTTCCCATTATGAAATGCCATTCCTACTTCTTTTTTCATACTCTATTTCAGATGTAGCAGCGTGGTGCTTTCCTTTTATAATTGTATCATGTGTTTTTGTTTGTGTCTATTTTGACTTTCAAAAATTAATTCCTGGAGTTCATTAGCTGTATGTTTTAAAGATAGCCTTCTTAAAATAAAATTAAAAAGAAAATGCTGATATTTATTTCCCAGTCCATACAGTGTCTCAATATTTTAAGGTAACTCATTTTATGAAAAGCTTGCAAATTGAATTTTCTTTAAATTTGGTTGTTAGTATTAATACTAATGGTAAAAATAATAATTAGCTTTTAATAAAGCTTTTCATATGTTGTCTTATCTTTCCCTACTAAAAAATCCCATGCAAACTAGTAGTATTCTGATTTTTTAAATGAAGAAAGCAATGCTCACAGATGTTAATTAACATTTAATGTACAAAACTAGTGAACAATTGTGTTAGAAATTGAATCGATATACTTTGAATTCAAATTTCTGCTTTTTATAGTAATTATGAATATTTAGCCTAAACAACTAACATCCACGACAAAGTTACTAGAAGTTCAAAATTACATAATTATATTTTCCATTTCTACACCTTAATTTTCTTATCTATAGAATAATGGATCATACTGGATAATTTCTAGTAACTCTAAAAACTCTAACATACCATGATTCTACCCAGGTACCATTCACACTTGATGGCAGAATATAACATTATGTTGAAATAATAACCTAAAGAATATTTACTTCATAAAATAGATGCTGTTGGAAGGTGAGATACTTTCCGAATTGAAGGTATTGAAGTTTAAATATAGTATGTTAAATGGTTTATATTTCTTATTTTGGCAAAAAAAAAAAAAATCTGCTCCTCGCTTTTCTTAAAGAGGCATGTTATAAATTATAAAATAAAATAATCTGTATGTAATAGAAGGTTGAAATTCAGGAAACAAAATTATTGGAGACATTTTAGAGTTAAGTCATTACTAAAAAACTAAATGCACTTAAGAAGACTTGAGGTTGATTTGTTGGTTATTGTTTCTTAGCCATGGACTCTCTCTTCTATACATCTCTCTTCCAGATTTCTCATTCTTTCTTTAGCTGCAAATTATGACTTTAAATTATATAATTGATTTTTTTAACACCAGTTTGCTTAGTCTTCACACAAACATTCAAACGTCTTGATTATTCAAACTGGTAGTCTTTAATTTTTGTTTTTTCTCCTCTGGTGATTCCAATATTTTATCCTTTTGGGAATATGATTTTGCTGTCATATTTTTTACTTTTAACCATGACGATTTGTTGTCTGTGTGTGTGTGTGTGTGTGTGTGTGTGTGTGTGTGTGTGTGGTGGTTCAATGAACATTTTTTCAGGTGCCAATTTTCCATAGATTTACTTTTCTGTAGAAAATTAAAACATAAAATAAAAAGGAATCCTTCAGAGAGAAATTTGCTTTTGCGCCTGTGGTCACCTTAAACAAAACTTTTGTTTTTGGTTTTGTTTTTTTTAAGCCATCAAAGTGTTACGAATTTTGTTTTTAAATCTGCTCGATAACTTTGCAAATTCTCAGGGGAGATTTCCTTTTCCCCTTGTGCTCAGCAATAGTGACAGGAGTAGGAGTGTGTGTGTGTGTGTGTGTGTGTGTGTGTGTGTGTGTGTGTGTGTGTGTGTGAGGGGTTGGTAATCAATATATGGATTTATTTCCAGTTCAGTTTTGTTTTTCAATAAGATACTATCAGACCCATCGTTATACAGGTTCACCCACTAGTCTCCCCTCTATGTTGGTCCTTCCTTTATCCTTTGTTCCTCAAGCTCCACAAAGCCATGAACAGTGATATCTAAATTCACCAAGTTTGATAAATGCCCTTAAGACAACTGGCCTCATTACTAATTCCAGTCCATTTGCACTCTCTTCTCCCTAAAACCCCCCAGCACTTAATCTCAAGTGATGAAACTGTGTTACTTACTAATACCTCACATTTGTAGTTCATTCACTGACTTTCAGGCTATTCCTTTGTACTTCCAAACTAGGTTAGCCCCAGGCTATTTGTAATTTTTTCCAATACTTTTCCTGTCTTACTTATTGATTACTTCGGTATTAAAAAAAAAAAAAAATCCTAGCTTCTCAGTTCTTTAACTTCTCTCTTGTGATTCAATCTCAATCATTCACTTCTATTGTCATACTCTCCTGGATTTTGTCATTATTACCAATAATGGCAACTCATCAATTTTTCTTTCTCATTTTCTAAAAAAAAAAAAGAATGTTTCTCTGGCTCACTTTCTCTAGTTGTTAGCCCAACTCTAAAATCCTTCATGACCTTACTCCACTGTATTTTTACTTTTGAAAGCTCCTTGATGTCTTTCTTCCCTTCTTAGCCAGCTCAACAAGCAGTCATATTTTCCTTAAATGCATCCTCAACATTCTTGTTTCTTTTGTGCTTCCTCATACTCACATGGAAAAACCAGAATCCCAGTTAAGTGTCTAATCATTGTCTTCACTTATTTTTCAAGATAACCTGCACTTATATACCCTTAAAACATATTTAGAATCCAATTGCTTTTTAACACCTACCCTGCTATCGCCCTGGTCAGAGACACTGCCTTTTATCGCCAGATTACTGCAGGGAATTTCTAACTTGTCTCCTTATTCTCGGCCTTGTTTTTCTACCGTATGGGCTTCATACAGCAACAATGGTCATCCTTTTAAAAATTAACCTAGATCATACCATTCAACTAAAAATAAAATAAAAAAACAAGATTAACTCTCCAATTATCTCAAAGTAATATGAAATGTATTAAAATTATATACAATTAAGGTAAACATGTGTCCTGGTTTGCCCAGTATACTTTCAGATAATGCCTATTTTTCTTGTGTATTTACCACTTAATTAAAAGGGTCTTAAAAGGGTCTTAGTTTATACAATTAACTATATTATTATCATACTCTAAAGTCCTATAAAATCTTCCCTTCATTTCCTTATTCCACCTTTGACTTCATTTCCTATCTATCCAGTTCATCACTTACCTTTGATTTTCTCCTTGATCATTGCTCATGCCACATCTAACCCCCTTGAACAATACAGCATGTTCCTGCATAGGGTCTTTGTGGCGATCATTTCTTCTTCCTGGAAATCTCTTCACTCAGATAATCAAATAACTTTCTTCCTCTCTTTTCTCATATCTGTTTTCAAAATTCTCTTTCCCCAGACAGCCCATTCTAACTATTGAAAATTGCAATCTGTCTCTGTGATGCAAGACCTCCCAATTTCCCTATCTGAAGCTATCTTTGTTACTGATCACCCTTTAACACTCTTTAAAATATACTTTAAAAAAAATTTGTCTTACCTTTATGAGAATATTAACTACATGGAGGCACAGATTTTCCCTGATTTATCCTGCCATGTGTTTCAAGTATTCAAAAACTCCTGCAACAAAATAATTCCTTAAAATATTTAATGAAATAAATAAATAATACCATAACCTAATTTATTATTTTCTAGGTTGAAAGAATGAATCTACCAATAACTAGCCCAACACGTTAAAAATACCCTCATACCAAGACACAAAATATTCATAATATTATGAATAAAAAAATGTTTTAAAGCTTACAGAGAAAAGAGAGATAATTATAAAGTTCACAAATAAGAATGATGTTAGAATTTTCTAAAGTATTCTAAAGTAGAAGAAAATTGAGAAAAGCCTTAAGCATTTTTAGAGAAGTATTCAATGTCATATTCCATCCCAAGACAACTATTCCATCAAGTATTCATATTAAATAAGGGTATTGCCAGATATCCAAGGTCTCAAAAACTGATCTTTTCTTATTTTCTTAGAGAGCTATTACAGAAAGTTCTCCACTATAATAAGAGAGTAAATCAAGAGAGAAGAGCTGAGCAATAGTGAGTTCACAAGAGATAATTGAACGGATGTTTCAAGAGAATAGAGAATGAAAATCCAAACATACAAAATTTAAAACAGTGGCAGAGCAACCAGCTCAGATTGGAGCACGGTGATCTAGGTTTTTGATAGTCATTCAAGTAGAGTTGAGGCTGTAAGTCACATCTCTGTAGGGAACTGGAGCAGGTCTTCCTGAAGAAAATGAGGAGTCTTGAAAGGTTGCATCACCATGAAAAGAAAGCTAGTAAAATTCTATCCACAAACCTGAGCTAGACAGAGAAAGCTTGACAATCTTTCACAGCAATAGCTTGAAAATAAATAATTCACCTTTGAGAAATTGAAACCACAGGCCTCAGACACATATAGGAGTAGGGTGTTAATTCATGCAACTGACATTATATGTGAATCTTCAAGAAGAGGAATTACTATTAAATAGCCATGAGGCTTTTATTTCTAGAGACCATGGCAGGAATAGAAACATCTCTAAAATAAAATAGACTGTGACAAAAGATGGTAACCAGAACAGAATGTTAAGTCAAGGAAAGTTTATGAATATAGAAGACACTTCAACGTATGTAAAAACAGAGAAATTGCATTTAAATAGGGAACAGCTAAGCATGATGTAGGTGAATTGGGACTCAATAATATAGTGATAGTCTTCTTTAAGTGGGAGGAAAGAGAACCAGAAAACAAGAAAGCAATTCTTCTTTTGCGACAGAAGGAAAGAAGGTAGAGTGTTAATGCCGAAAATTAACAATAACATATTTGTGCTACTAAAGTATATTTAAAAACAGTTAGTCACTCAGACATTGTTACAGAAGATAATTATTACAAAAATGTGGTTGCAAATTTATTTTATAAAAACTTCTTAGCTATTTTTTAAAAAAGAAAAAAATTGAACATTGTCTTCTAAAATTAAAGTCAATTCTAAAACAAGAAACTGTCATATGCAGGATTAGTTCATTCAATATGCATTTATGGAGGATCCCACTATATGCCAGATACTCAATAAAAAATGTTAATTGAATAAAGACAAAATGGAAAATAAGTTTGAAAATAAGATCAAGACACTCTTTTGAAAAAAGATCAAACTGTATGAATGAAGGATGGTAGTTCCCACTTTCTGTAATGATACCATGTTAACTTACATAATATCAAAATATAAAAATTACTTTGAAATATATGACATTTGGGTTTTGAAATAGGTGAGAATCAGTTCTATCTTCATTTTGTATTATTTTCTTATTGTAGAAATCAGCCATTATATAAACAATTATCTTAAGATGTCTGATATGTTATATGATTATATTGTCACCAATCTCCTTTCAGCAATTATTCTCCCAAGAAAAACATTTCATAAGAAAAATCCTACCTATGTAGCTTTGCAAAAGAGTAATAGCATATCATTAAAAGAAAATACACAACCTATACCTTTCTTTTAAACAATCTTACAAAAGATACTTCATCTAAATTTTACAGTTTCTTTTCTTAAGACAAGAGATTGTTTCAACAAATCATTTTAGATACTACATTTATAGAAATTATTATTATATTTCAAGATATGATTATTTAATTCCAAGACCTTACTGGACTTGAGGTCATTATTATAAAGAACCATGATTTTTTTAAATCTTGTTCTTCCCACTGAAGTATTTCATTAAAAAATTAAGAATCAAATGAATTTTTCAAAGTACTGCATCTTGAGGATAATTATATATATAATATATAATATAATTTCATATATACATATATAAATATATTTCAAAGTTGCATTTCTATGGCATTCTTAATATGAAAATAAAAACCAGGTAGAACTTTCTGTTGAAACATTTAGGACTTAGAAGAATCAAATAATTTTCAAAACAGAATTTTGAATTTTGTCTGTAAAGTATTTATGCAATATTTATTAGCAATTTTCTACCATATGTGAAGACACTGTGGTAGGTACTATGGGAATACAGATATGTATAAAATATTATCACTTTCCTCAATGCACAGCGTAGGAAGTAAAGTAGAGAAAATTACTGAATACTTACTCTTGTGAATGGAGTAAATTATGTCAAGGGAACTAAAATGGAGCTAGGAGGCTATGAAAGAGTTTGTCTTATACACATTCTACCCAGCACACTTATGCGTAAACTTTTGAACTTCTCAGCCATTCCTGGACCTTAACCTCCTCCTTGCCATGACAACCAGACCATCAGCATTCCTTACTTTGAAAAGAACCAATTCGTTTTGCCTTCGTTAGCATGTTGAACTCAACTAATCCTTATAAAACTAGGCCAGAATCCTTCTTCCTTAAAGAAGACCTGACCTAGGACAGTGCATATTATCTGAGCCTTGATAAAGCTTGCTTTTCTTTGTTCTTCCCAGAGCACCTTTCAAGTTGCTCCCTGAATCTGTGTCTCCTGATTGCAATCACTGCCCTCAAATAAATGCTTTTTCTATTTCTCTTTTAGATTAAGCCCCTTCTTGGTTAATACTATATACAATAGAAAAAATAGATATTATAAGAAATGTATATAAATACTATGAAAGGGAGTTAAGATTACTTTTTGAGAGTGAAAATGTTTCCTTGGCAAGATGAATAGAATTTGGTAATTTGGTTGATGTATTTATTAGTTTTCTGTGGCTGTTATAACAAACTTCCACAAAGTCGATTGCGGAAAACAACAGAAATTTATCTTCTATGATTCTGGGCCAGAAGTCCAATATCAAAGTATTGACCGAGCCATACTCTTTCTGAAGGTTTTAGGGACGAATACTTTTTTTTGCTTCTTTCAACTTCTGGCAGTTTCAGGTTTCCTTGGCTTGTGGCTGGCTGCATAAATCAATCCTCTATGGTTACACAGCCTTCTTTCCTTCTCTATCTTCTCTTCTTTCTCTTATAAGGACATTGACATTGTATACAAGGTCCACCCAGGATGATCTCATCTCAAGATTCAAGTATGTTGGAAGTTATCTGGTAGGCAATAAGGAAGTATTGAGACACATTTAGTAGAGATCACATGATTAGAGTTTCATTTTTTAAGAAAAATATTTGATATGAGGAGGAAAAGTGTAGGAGAGAAAAGAATAAAGACTGAATTTTCTAACAAGGGTACACACACACACACATACACACGTACACTATTATCAGTCATGAGAAATGTCAACATAAGACCTTCTAAACCTGTAGAAAATTTTATAAGCATTTATTGAAGTTTATCTGAGCCAAACAGAGGACATGCCTAGAAGCAAGATCTCAACAGACTGAGAAAAATGTGTCCCAGAATGGCAGTTTGCAGTTTCTTTTATACATTTGAAATTAAGGAACTGAGGAAGTTTATATGCATGTGGGGGAAAGCAAGGCAGGGAAATCTCTATGATTAGATTACAGGATAGTTAACAAGATTATATGCTCTCCTGGGGCTGGCTGGAACTTCCAAGGGTCTGGAAAAGAGATACTTCCAAGGTGAGCTAACTTAGATGCAAAAAAAAAACAATGGACAGGGACTTGCTTAAGGTAAAGATAACCTTTAACTGGAAGTGTGACTACCTCATGACCTGCCCGGTGGAATTTATGATCAGATTACCCTGTGAGGTTAAATTTATTACAGAGCCACTTTTTTTTTTTTTTAATGCACAAAAAGGAGGAAATTCTTCCGTTTGCAACAACATAAATGGACATTGAGGATATTATGCTAAGTTAGATAAGTCAGAGAACAACAATGTGATATCACTTAAATATGGAATCTAAAAAAGTCAGAATTGTAGAAATAGTAGAATAGTGGATACCAGGGGCTGAGGCTTGGGGAAATTGGGGAGATGTTGGTCAAAATGTTCAAATTGATGATTAGAAGATAAGGTCTGGAAATCTAAGGCACAGCATAGAGATTGTGATCTACAATACTGAATTATATACTTCAAAGTTGCTAAGAGATTAGATTTTAAATGTTCTCACAATGAAAAAAGAAATGATAATTATATGACTTGATAGAGGTGTTAATTAATGTTAGATGGTAATCATATTGCAACATAAATGTACCAAATCAACCTGTAGTATACCTTAAAGTTACACAATGTCAATTATATCTCAATTAAAAGAAAAAATGTTTAAACTAGTAGGAAGAATATTAGAACTGACCTTTTCCTGGCCACCGTATTTGAATCTATGAATAGCTTCACCAATGATAGCTGAGGGGAAAAAGAAACAGTCACCTTCACGTTTCTGCTTCTGTTGCACGCATGTTGATGTGCTGAGGGGTTTTCGACATTTTCACTTTCACAGGTTCTTATTTTCAGCTTCTCTTTAAACCCTCTAGGCAGAATCCACAGTCACCTCTACTTTCTATAACACCACTATACAGTAGAAATACAATGAGAGATGCTATATCATTTTAAAGTTTCTAATAGCCATGTAAAAAAAGGAAAACAAAACAGATAAGTTTAATTTTAATAACATTTTAATCTAATATATTCACAACATCATTTCAATATGTAATCAGTATTAAAAAAATGAAATCTTGCTTCAGACTGAAAGTTTGCGTCTCCAAAACATTCATATGTTGAAGCCTATACAACGATATTTGGAGGTGGAATCTTTGGGAAGTGATTAGGTCATGAGGACAGAGCCATCATGAATGGGATTAGTGTCTTTATAAAAGACCCCAAAGAGCTCCCTCACTCCTGCCATGTGAAGACACAGCAAAAAGATAGCTTGTCTATGCACCAAGAAGTAGGCTTTCACCAGACACTGACTCTATAGATCGCTTATCTTGGACTTCCCAGCCTCCTGTAAGAACTGTAAGAAATAAATTTCTGTTGTTTATAACTCACACAGTCTATGGTATTCTGTTTTAACAGCCCAACAGATTAACATGGATCTTTTACATTCTTTTCAAGGCTCCAAGAATTTTGTGTGTATTTCATATTTATACCACATCTCAATTCAGATTAGCCACATTTCAAATGCAAAGGAGACATGTGGGACAAGTGGCTATCCTGTTGTTTCTCACAAACCGGCAACGTGTCTTCGGCTGTGTGGTTGTTTGAGTAACATAATTTGAAATCCGGCTGTCACATTTCATACACTTAAAGGAGGTATAGAGAAAATATAGCGATTTATTTTGATGCATGCCAGTATTTCTTTTTGCTATCACCTTGTCTTGCTCCCTTTCCTTTCATTTTTAAGCAGAAAAAAAATATCCCTCCCTCTTGAGAATTGTATTTCCTTGTTTATATGTTTGTACCCTTCCCTGTGATATTTCTCATATTTCTTCATACACCTCCACTAATGACAACTTGTTTGAGCACACTTATTTAAAGCTGTGTCACAACTATAATTACAATTTATTTTGTTCCTGTTATGCTGAAGAATTGGCATTAACTCTTACATTCCCCAGATAGTCCTAGAGGCAACTACACTTTGTATTTGAAGTGCAGGTGTTAGAAACAAAAGAGCTTCTGAAAGCAGAGCTGTTGGGCATCACTGTTATTTTGTATTCTCCTTCTGGCTCGAAAATCGGATGCGTTGATGGAACTCCATTATGCACTAGCCTGACAAATGTAGGCACATTTAATGGATGAAAAGGCTAAGGCAAAGAGGAAAGATTAATTAGCTTGTCTGGGATTACTTAACACTACAGCGGCAGAAACAATGGCCAACATAGAAACCCAGAAGCATGAATTTGTGATAACTTACACAAAGTACTTGGCAATTTCATTTTCCTTGATAAGAATTATAACCACAGTATAAAGAATAGTAATTTCTGGATGCCATCCCTTTAAATTAATTTAAATTGCTCAGGCATGTCAGTGTCGTGTAAATACTTTTCTATTAATTTTGTATTTTTTGGTCAATCTTTCTACTACAAAAACTGATACTTATCTTTGTATTGTGCTATAGTTGCAAAATCTAAGGCCTGTTATTTGTTACACAATCTAACGGAGACATGTTTATTGTTTAGTTGCCCAAAAGGAGTTTACATTTCTGCTTTTCATAAAAATATGTCTTTGAATTCTTATAAGTCATACAAAAGAGATCATAACAATTTATATATCAGTTAGTATCACATACAGATCTTTTAAAATTTAAATTGCATATTTGGAAGCAGAAAGACTACACTTACATAATATAAATGTGATAATAGAGCAGATTATGTATATTATAAAAGTATTGCATGAGAAGATATTTATTGTAAATGTGATTTCTCGAACTGTAATAATAAAATTCACAAAGTTAGAAGGGTTAAGGATAAAGAAAAGCTATCTAGGCTAGTGATGATGGTGGCACAACGTATGAAAATATAAATTGTTTCAGGACAATCTTAGTTGGTTTGCTTATGTATTTACTTATTTACCAAGATATCTTTAAAATTTTCCTCGGCTTGACTAAATTTTAAACATAGATTTTAAGCATGTATTCAAAAGCAATAATCATAGATTTATGAATAAAGATGTTCAAAACACAGTATAGTCTAGAATAATAAAACATTGAAACAATTAAAACTTCTATAATAAGGAATCATAATATAGAACATTGTCCAAACCAAATTCATGATATGAGACTTTTTTTAACACGCAAATGCTCAGGTTGTGTTTGCACAACCCCTCACTTCTGAATATAATTTTGAATAAATTTGTATACAATAAAATTCAAACTTTTAAAATAGTAATTACTGGGTTTGTTAGATATTGGGCAACTTTAATTTATTTTTTTAAAATGTATCTTTTAACTTCCTTGCAATTAACAAATATGGTATAAGCAAGAAATTACGATGATATTTTAATTAAATTAAAATAAAATTCAGACTTCCTTTTGTGAATTTATAATTTTGTATAAACTCATTTTGAATTTTGTATAAATTCAAAATTCCCTGAATACATGGTAGTAAGGAAAATTGACTTGCGCGTGTCATTATTCGCACAGCTCTCTTAATTACTAGTAAATTTGAAACTGAAGTTTTATTTCTCCCATACATACAACCTTGAGCTATTTATTAACTTCTTCATGTTTTATGCCTTATAATCAACTGAAATTAAAAGAAAGTAGCTTTAATTTAATACAAAAGTTAATCATTCAGCATATTCTGCCAGTTAGTCTGGTCCTAAATCTGTAAGTACTTTGCCTGAAGCAATACAATTGCAGTTATTCAAAATATATCCCACCTGAGGATGTATGTATTTTAAGACTTTCATTACACAGGCTGGTCACAGTGTTACCTTGTGTTGCTGGTATGCAATGATTCCTTTATTGAATTAAGTATTTATTTTAGCAGAGTTAGTCTTCCATAGCCTGTAGCAAAGAAGATAGAAAAAAATAACTAAAGCACTAGCCTTCCTTTTTGTGACATATGTTAGTATAAGGCACTAAACTGTAAAGACTATGCCACCTGGAAAAGCGAAGAGAAAATAGAGGGGAATGGTAAATGATTTTTCATGTGCATGTTGTAGACATCTCATTTACTCTTCTCTCTACTTCTGTTCAGAATACCTACATTTTTATGTTTCTTGGCTCAAAGACCAATCCTGTTTCCACCGTTTTCTTCACATGAAGACTAATCAGTGGTGGTACAGCAGAGGAAGAGGAAGAGTTGTGGTTTATAATCTGTTCAACTCAGGCCACAGTCATTTTAGCTTTAAGGTCTTAGGTTGAGCTTTATGCACTTTGTAAGACATGGCCATAGCAGCTTTTCTATCAGAATTCCGGATAGCCATGATGGATTAGTAGCTATTGGATTTATACCTTTACCTCATGCAATCCCATCAACTGTGGTGGTATTTAGAGGTGAACTAGACAAATAAAATGAACACTTCTGCTGTGAATATAGGGAAAAGAATTCTTAAAATTTTGTAACTAAAAGCAAACTACAATGTTGAATATGAGTATTGACTTCATTCTACACTTTTGAGTCATAACATTAATCAGTCAACTTCTACATTAATGAAAGTTGACCATAGTTATTCCTGAATAAACAGAAACCAACTCTTAATAAAAAAAAGATATTCCTTTTGTATTATATTAGTATTATTAGTATTATATTAGTATTAGTATTAATATTAGTATTATCTTCATAATACTAATGAAGATATTTCTTTATTAGTATTGTAGCTGAATTGTAGAACAATTGCCAGGCCATCTTTTCAGAATTATTAAAATTTAGAGGACTGCATCAGTAAAATAAAGGTCAATTTGAGGCATTTTTCTTCTCATTTATCCAGGCCAAACTTTAGTTTATTTTATAGAGACAGATTAACTTTGGTTAATATTTCTGATTTTTATATTCTTCAGATATCTTAATTTCTTTGGTGTACTCTACCATTTCTGAAGATTTTTAAAAAATTCTTGAATGAAAACTAACTTTAACAGAGATTATGTCCATGCTAGATTACTAATATTTCTTTCATATATTATTTTCTAAAAACTCATTTTACAATGTCTCTTATTTCTCAAAGAACCTTATTAAAGATATTAAAAATAAAGTGACAAATCATTAACATGCTTTCCCTCTTAGGGAAAGAAAAAAAATTGTTTTGAATTTCATAAATATCAGCAGACTACAATTATTTATGATGCTTATGCATCTTTCATGGGGTTCTGTTTATTCAAATTTTTAAAAGTAATGAAATCAGTGTTTGGGGGTAACAAATGCTGTTTTAGATGACAGTAGTTTAATAATTTATGCTAAGTAGCATCTTCGATTTGTTTCCCATTCCTTTTCTGAACAGTGAGTTCTCTTGAGTTTTCCCATATGGATGGGCATCAAACAAAGCTTTAGCAATTTTTTTTCTAGCATTTTTTTGTAACTAAATAAGCTGTCTTGTCAGCAATCTTAAATAAAAATAGCACCATGGTTCAGAATTGGAAGCTCAGAGGAATTCCCAGGAACGGTTCCTTTCACACGTGCTTCTTAGACAGAATGCCTGCTTCTGCTGTGGTATAGAGACCAGGAATCAGGCCCAACTGAGTCCCTACCCACCCTTAAGGTTTGCTGCAAGACACAACTTTGTTTTGGAAACCAAAGACGTAGGTGCTAGAAGCCAGGTCATATCCAGGAGTCAACCTTGCTGAGGCTCAGTCACATTTCTTCTGAGCTATAGGGAATTCATTCAGTGTGTGTTTCAATTCAACTTATGTAAGGAGAAAAAAAAAAAAAATGTGTGACGGTTTTAGGTTAAACTTTCTCCAGGGAGGTTGAGATAATCAAATTTCACTTCTTAAAACTATAAAGGTTTATCATTTCCCTAAATGTTTTGAGAATCTATGGTGAATGTTCCTTCCAGCACTGCTCTAAGTGATGAGAAAGCAATGTACACAGGTCAGAATGGTCCTTATGTTCACAAAGCTCATGGGCTGTTGGGGATGATAGGCAAACAAATGATAGCACAGCAGGTCAGGCTGTTCATGCTGGAAAAAATTATGAGCTAAATTTTGAGCTGTCAGGGAAGGCTGCATGTATGAACTGTACAGGTTGAATGACCTTATTGGTGAATGGAGCAGGTCAGCTGAATTATGGTCAGGTGAGTGGACAGACCAAGAGAGTAGCAAGGCAATATCCTAAGATAAAAGTGGAAGTAAACTGAAGTAAGTTAGTCCAGCCACAGTTGTGGAGGTGGGAGGTAGGAGTGGGGGTTAGCAGAGAAAGACTAGAGGGATAAGTGGGGCATGATCATTAAGTTCCTTATAAACCACTTGAAGAAAGAGTTTGCACTTTTCTTGAAAATAATAGGAGCTAATGATGAGCAAGTGGGTGATGGGATAAGATTTACATTTTAGAAAGAACACTTCAGTGAGAATAGGACCAGAGAGATGAAGAGAAGACTATTGAAGAAAAACAGGTAAGGAATGAAAGAGGTCTCATTTTGGAACATGGCAGCGGAGGTGAGAGGAGTAGAGAACAGATCTGGGAAATATTTAGGTAGCAGAATTAAAACAGTTTGAAGATTGCTTAGGTTGGAGTGAGAGGGAAGAAAGAAACTAACGTTCATGTTTCTGTCTTAAGTAATTGGGTAATACATTTACTGAGACACATCAAGAGAATGCAGTTCTGGGGAGCAGGAACGAATTACAAACAAGGTGAGTCTGTGTTTGAAAGTTTCATTTTCAGTAACTTTAAAATATCAATGTGAAGATGTCTACCTGAGAACTAGGTAAATGGGTCTGAATTTAGAGTTAAGAAACACTAGAAATTATAGAGACTATAACATTGATTTCTATCTTGATTGTCTCATCTTTTTATAAAAAAGTTTTTCAAATGGGACAGATTATTACTGTGATATATTTCCGTATTCTTGATTCAATGTGATACTCATATTCCCCATCTCTTACCTTGTCTCTCTTACCTAATGCTAGAAAAAAAAGTCCCTTAGCCATATAGTTAGAGGAAATATTGATGATGGGATATACTGAAAATGCAGCACATTACTGGCAGTTCTTCAAATATATATTAAGTGTATCTTTCCAAATGACGTCACACAATACTGTGTTGTTCATTTTTTAGATGAAAAAGTTTGTGTTCACACGGTTTCTTAAAGACCTGTTATTAGGTATTAAGAAAAGCTTTATTTTCCCTTATTTCAGAGTTTCTCAAAAGTGCTATTCAGATAAAAGTACATTCTTTTACTATGAGAAAATAGTAGATGTAACAGGAACAGATAGGAAATATTTACAAAAAATAAACTATCTAATTTTAAATTAATTCTTACCACTACTTATTGGAGAAGAAAAGTTGTCAACATAGGGTCAATACTGAAACATAAATGAGACACCAAGTCAGTTTTCCAATTCTCAAATTTTGTAAAGATTCTCCAAAATTTTTAAAAACAATAATTTTGTCAATTATTTACATTGTATGAACTTTTACATATGAAAGATGATAAGAAGTTTAGTGTCATACTCTAGAATTTAAAAAGGTTAAAGCCATTTAATTATTATTATGTTTGATGATTTGGTTGATAACCTGGAGCAGTAGAAATAATAATTAACTAATAAATAAGTGGATATTTTAAATATGAAGGAGGTTCATATATATTTTGCAATATATGAGACAAGAGAAAACCTCAGTTTTATGGAATGCAAAGTTTGAGAGAGCTTAGTTTATTATTTAAGTGGAAGTGTATGTGTGTGGATCAAAGAACAGAAAGCATAAAGTTAAAGATAGAAAATAGAGAGAATAGTTGGTGATGGGAAGCTGTGGAGGAAGAATTCTTTATTCAGCTGGCCTGGTGGAGGAGTAAGTTTTTCAAAGCAGAGGTGTGTCTTTGAAACAGAAGAGATAAAAGAGGAAGTTTGGACAATTTCAAATACAAAGGAGAGGGAAGAAAATGAAGAAATTTAATGGAAAAGCTGCATAATTTCAGAAAGTAGGATTAAGAATTATCTGCTAATTATGTTAATGTTAAAGAGAGATAGAGAGTTACATATAGTGGAGAAGTACTGAATGGCTATTTGAGTAATATGATAAAGGATCAGTAATGATAATACTGCTAACCACTGGGTCCAAGTTAAATGGAGAGGCTGATAGGGTAGGAGACTGCTGATAAACTTAGGGAGATGGAGAGATTCAAATAGCTAATGGAGGCATCCATAGGCATAATTTTTTGTAAAATCAGGACCATTTGACTCCAAAGACAATACTTTTAAATATGTTAGTATACCCATCGAGAGAAAGAGAAGAGAAAGAAAAGGGCGGGGTGGGGCGGGGCAGAAAAAGATTCCATTTATACTCAGGAGAAGTGAGCCTCTTATAAACTACATAATGAAAACATCACAATTCTACTATTTAAATCAAATATATATTTTCAAATATATTCATCTTCTGATGCCCCAAATAATCAGTAAATAATTGACTTTTGCAAGCTTATCTTTTCTCTTAAATGGATTCAATGCTACATGTATATTATAACTTTCTACTCCTAACCTTTCTTCCTGCCACCCCCTTCCTTTATCCTTCATTACCTTGCCTTCTTCCTTCCTTCAGCTTCCATTATTCCTTTATTTTATTTCCTTCTTCCCATTGTAGCTTCCTTCCTTCCTTCCTTTCTTCCTCCCTCCCTTCCTTCTTTTAGCCATTTCTTTATTCCTTTTCTTCTCTCTTTCTACACACAAATATTTGAGTGCCAAATATACGCCAATTATCAGAATACACAATACAGATTTGTAATCATCTCCCAGCTAGTAAGAATGAAACAGACATATATGTTTTCATCAGAGTCACAGGCTATGACAGAGGCAAGCAGCCAGTGTTATGGCAAAACATTAAATCTTGAAGGATGTTATGATAGACTGCAATATTGTTTACAAATAGCTGTCGTCTCCCCTTTCCTGAGATCCCCTCCTTAACCCAATAAACTCAGCTATGTGACTTGTTTTTGCAATAAAGTGTGGATGAAAGTGACAAGCAGAAGTTCTATAAACCACAGCAATTTTACCTTTTTTTTTTTTTCACTGTCTAAGACCCACAATGTCCTCAAGAAAAGCCATACCTTAAGCCTAGATACTAGAACATAGAGGACGTGGAGCAGGACCACAGACTTCCCACGATGGAGCTGCACATCGGCAAAACATAACCATTAATAAGTTAACTAAGATCAGTCCCGAAGAAGGCATGATTTATTTTAGAGCTGAAAGTAGCTTAATAAAGTAATTTACTATATGAGAAGTGGAAGGAGAGGTGAAGGTGGATGTGTGTGGGTAGGTGGAGGGAGGAGATTGGCAGAACCCTGATTAAGTGACTTATATCTCCTGTCAAAGACTTAGGCTTTTATTCTGAAAGCTATAGTCATTGAAAGAAGAGGAATCATATAATCAGTTTAGACTCTTAGATGTGAAACTCTAGTAGCAGTGTTTGGGTAGATATACTGAAGGGACATGAGACTGGAAAATGAGAATCTAAATAATAGGCTATTTGATAATTTTATTCTGTGAGGGTTTTCCAAGTACATTCTCTCTGATCATCACTTTTCTCAAAAGCCACCACCTTGCTCTTGGTATTCTGTTATCTACAGACTACTAATATTTTGCAGTCTTCTTAAGGAGCCTAGGCTAACTCAGTCCCAAACCATGAATTCTGAGTTATATTTGATGCCTTATAAGTGTTCTTCAGTAAATTTTGGAATAATTCTGCTTCACCAAAGCCTACTGATCAAGTATTTTCCTTAGCTTTTGCCAGATCACCTGCCTGAAGGAACATCTATAATAAAGAAAGTCCAGAGAAATACAAGGAATATCATGTCACTATCAACATACAAAAGAAAAGCAAACAACTAAACACAGCCTGAGCTTTGAGAGGTTTGTCTTTGCTGCTGCAGCTGCTTTGGCATTGTAACCCAAATGTCATTTTTGCATTTCATTTTAAATCGGAACTCTGCAGTCTGAGCAGGGACCTCTATAGACAGCTAGCTCTCAGCATTAAGATAATTTCCTTTGTGTTGGTTCCCGAGGGTGATCAGGGCCTTGGCATCTGGAAACCACTCGTTGTCCTGCTGGAATGCCTGGGCTTCTTCATCTCATTTTGATTCTGACCTGCTTGAAGGCAGGGATTCTGTCACCCTTCTGAGGAATGTGCCATATTAAAACATTTTATTATTACAAAAGAAGAGCCAGCAGAGAGAAATAAATTGAAACTGAGTCAATGTTGGCTCAAATTTCAAAGATCTTATGAAACAGTGTTTCTTAAGCTGTTTGTGGTAAAAAACCAAATTTATTTCCACTATCATTAATCTATCATGGAGTAATATTTTGTACGATACAACAAAATTAATTTGCTAGAAAAATAATAATTCGAAAGGTACAAGATACAATTCCAGAATTTTAGATTCCACAGACATAAAATTATTCTGTGAAATTTCTTTAATAGTTACTAAATATTTAATTTCAATTATTGTATTGATATTGTTATAGACAAAAACCACTTTAGAACCACCTTTTGAATAGAATAATAACAAAATAATAGAATCATATTACTCAACAAATTTTAAAGAAGGGACGATCTAACGGCACGCAGAGAGAAGCAGAGATGCACAGCCCTGCGGCATCCAGGGGCGCGAGGGCGTGCGCTGTGGTAGGAGATGCAGAGCCGACCTGGTTTCTCATGTCTTACCAGTTCCTGGCTCCGGTATCTTGAGAACTTCAGTTGCTCTAGAATCTGTTTGTTCTTAAGTCCTTGGCGTTTTCTTAATAAAGACCTTCATCATAAATCATCATGATAAATGACAAATGAGTGACAGAGTGGCCGGGGGATAGTAATTAATGTCCCCAAATGTTCAAAGTGTGATGAGAAACTAGACTCACTAGAGAAAAAGATGATCCCAATGGGCCTGCCTCAGAGGGATGCCTTGAGCCCCTCCCAACACATCAGGGGTTGATGGAGCCTCTGTTCTTTCAGGGAGCCAAAATCAGTTTCAGCAGCAATAGAGAAAGGATGAGCTTGAGAGGAAGAGTGGAGGAACGGGGAGGCAGATGATGAATGGAACCTCTAAGTTCTTCTCTGCTCTTCATTTGGTCTTCCTACACTTGCCTTTCAAGGTTGCAAACTTGACTTTCAGCGGCAGGAGGATTTGGATTTACAAACACTCTAAAAGAGACTTGCTGTAGCAGCAGCTGCATCGAACAACCTCACGGGAACTTGGAGCTGGGGATCCTCACACACAAGGAGAACTCCAGATCTTTCTATGCTCACAGCCTAGAGACATATTCTAGGACCAAATGACAGCATATCAAAGCTGAGGGGCTTCTGGGATCTCATTTACTCCAGCGCCACATTTTGCAGATGAGACGGCAGAAGCCCAGAGAGGGGAAGATCCTTCCTCATGGCCACGCAGTGAGTGGCAGATCGGAACCGGAAGCTACCCTCCAGATGTTTGCTCAGATAAAACTCATTTCATTTGGATGTCACCTGGGTGGTGCCCACTTTTCAGAATAATTAACAGTCCTGAAAACTCATAGTAGTGTAGAGTAGGTGCTCAGTGGATGTTTGTTGACTGAATAAGTGATTATAATAAGACACAAAAAGCAGGCCTGAATTTAAAAGTGTAACCAAAAACTTGTCCTCAGACGGAAGGTCATGCTTCTTTTGATATGTCTGGAATGGGACTTGGGAAGGCAAGCCGCCATGTTTTACTTTGTAAACAGAAGACAATAGGGTGTGGGTTGAGAATATGAGCAGGTATATCCCAGGAAATTGAGCATAGAGGAATGCAGAGGCTGGACATTTGCCCATGCTCTATCAAGCATCACAGAATCTCCTGCCCCAGAAACAGGGTGAAAAGCTCACAAATTTCCTTGGAGAGGGCGATCACATGATGAGAGCCAGCCAATCAGCATCTTCCATCCTCCCTAGCCACAGTGATTGACTCACACAGGGCATGTGGCCAGTCAGGTCCGTGAGTCAGTTGCTACTGTTGGAATCGTGGGGCAGAGAAGTTCTATTTCTGTTGGAGTGCTGAAGGGATATATCGACCTGTGGCTGTTGGTGGCTAGTTGGCTTTTATAAAAGAAAAACTCACCTGAGGATGACACCAGTACAGAGAGAAGTAATCAAAGCCACTAAGAGGTCAGGAGACATGATTCCCGCTGATATCACTGAGGACCCAGGTACAGCCTTGCCTGAAGCTATCTACATTTAGAAACTTTAGTTACATAAATTGCTTCCTCTTGCCTTGTTGGATCATTTAAGCCACTTTCGGTTTTCAGTCTCTGGCTATCAAAAAAATGTTGACTGTTCCTTCCAGCCGGCTAACTGGAGCCCCCTGGAAGAGCAACAGTGTGGATTTAAGTCAGCTTCAAGGACGAACTTGCAAATAACACCAAAAGACTTCTACCTAACCTGGAGATCCAAGTGTATTCGAGCTGTATATGTTGAAGAGTGACTACAGGCTAAACCAAATTAATCCCTGTAAAATTAACCCTGTTAAGGTAGCAACTAATGTACTGATTTTAGAGGGCAAGACCGAAGCTCTGGAATGAAGCCATAGTGATTTGGTGGGGAGACAGACCGCACACTCAGATTCTGCTGCCACCCCTCTGGGAAGCCACATAATATTGCTTATGGTTGCCTGAGACACTGGTAACTGCCATGTAGCATGTAGGAACACCATAGGTCATAAGATGCTTTCATGAGTAAAGAGTAAGGGCTCAGTAGCAGAGACCCAAATCTGCTGGGAAACTAGTTAAAGACAGAGAATTTTCAACTAAGACTTGAAGGCAGTATCAGTTAAATGTATTTTTGCCTGGGGTAGCAGTAACCCCTAAGAGTGGTTTAAACTACAAAGGCATCTGACATTTTATTTTGAAAGACGATGTGAGAAATGAGAAGCACAGACATGGTCAGGTGGCCCAACAATGGCATCACTGACTCAGATTCCGCCTTCCTCTCTACTCCACCATTAACAGAAAGTTGGTGTCACTCCCTCATGGTTTTACTGTGACTGCCTCCACTTCAGCCATCACATCACATCAGGATAGTTAGTGCTCAAGACAGAGAGGCCACGGTCACCTTCTTTCATGACCCCATTTTTTTTTTTTCTTTTCAGTGAAAAAACTCTCTCTTGTTACTCGATAGACCTCTAAAACCCTCATTATTATAAACTGGGTCACAATTTCCTGCCCCAACCACTCACTAGCTGGGGAGAAAGTGGACGCCCTAACTGGCTCGGACTAATTGTGCTTCCTTCAAATTGAGCATCCACAGGGAGAAGACAGTGGGCTGCTGGGCACCCTACACCATCCTGCCATTAAAGGAGAGTCGGGCAAGGTGGCTGAGGGTTCAAAGCCAAGGAACAGAAGAGCAAGAGGAGCGGAACGTGCCAGGTGCAGACGTGCGGGAGACATCCAAGGGGCTCGGGATTACTGGTGGTTCATTACTGCAGGAACATAACACAGATGGGAAGGTGGAAAAGGTCTCATATGACATTAGATTCCCAGAGAGGGGCAGGCCATAGGCATTGAGGAGTTACTGAGAGAGAGAGACAGTGAGAACCTGTGTGAGTGCAGGAGCAGATGGAAAGCCACAGGTGCATGGAGGTCTCCTGCATTTGAGGAACTAAACAGAGCCATCCGGTGACAGGCAATAACGTTGCTGTTAAACTCTGGAGGCCTCTGTTCAGGTGATAATAATAGACTAGCGTGAGGAAACTTGTCCTTAATTAATGACCTTAATTAACAAATTTGCTAAAGGCAGCTACCTCTTTCTGGATTAGAATGAGCTCACTCAGCCCAGTTTTTAGATAGCTATGATGTCACATCTGTGACACCAACGCCTCACCTCTCCCACCTGTTCTAAGCCCAGCCTGTGCCTGAAACAACCCAGAACTTTTTGTAATAATTTAGGCAGGACATCCTCACCTCTGAGGATGAGGGTGACTGTGTTGCAGTTTACAGAAGAGAAAACAGGCTGGCGGCGGCTAAGGAGTTTATTGGTGAGGTGTAGGGTGAATCCAGAGCCTGTCTTTCCCAATCTATCATGCCACTTTATGACTTCAGAGTGGACCCCCTCCCAACTCCCAGCCTAGATGTTTGCAGAAGCTGACCTTCTTTCCATCCTCATGCCCTCTCTTCATTTTGTATGGTCAAGCTCACAGTTCTGGGCCAGCCTGAGGAGGGAAATGAAAGGCTCCACATCTGTATTGTAGTCATGAGACAAGCCTGCACTGTTATTGTTGTGGACCCAAGGTCATAGTTAACACAGGCCACAGGACCCAAGTTCACAGGGTGGGGGTGGGGGTGGGGGTTCTGCAATGTTAGCTAATGCCAGTGTCCGAAGGTAACACAATGTCTGCTTTCTGCCTTGCAGAACAGCTCACAGCCTTTTCCCTTCAGAACACTGCTGGGAGTGACTGTGATAATTCTCTCTGTCTCTCTCTCTTTTTTCCCGTTAGCTATATTGATGAAGCCCACGTACTGAATCTCTACGGGCTTCTGAATCCGAAAGATGCCCAGCTCCATTTCTGTGTAGGGAGGATGCAAAACAGATATCCAGTGTATCTTTCTGAAGCATCAAGTTTATTACAAGATTTGGAAGAACCAAATACTTTACTCAAACCGCCTCGTCCCACAAACATGAAAAGAAAGAAGAGCAGTGGAGGGGAGAAGTGCCCCTGGGAAAATAGTCCAATCTCTGCATATTGACCCAGGGGGATGAGTGGTGGACTCCTAGCTTGGAGGGGGAGGGGACCACCGAGATGCCACGCACCCTCCTGTTGTGAGTCCTGTGCAGAGAACTCCATGGCAGTTTTACGTCTCCATCATCCACTGGACCACGTCCTTTTGCACACGGGACCTGGCACACAGTGAGTACTTCTTCCACCGCTGTAGCCTTCAGCTATTTGTCTTCAGCCTCTGGCCGATCTCCCCCACCACGGGGCCGACTCCCCAAAGTTTGGCATCTTCAGGTTCACCATCTAAAATGCAAGGAGCCCGACTCGACCTCCCCGAGTCTTTGACTGTAGCCTAGACTTGGAGTCCACAATTTAAATGTGCTCTACCCTGTTCCATTTGCCATAATTCTTCATGGACGGACAAAGGCTGAGCTTTCTCAAAATGAAGTCCAAGAACCTCCCAGGCACCCTTTGCCGGGCCTGGCTGGTTCCCTCTAAGGTTCTGCTGCTGCTGCTGCTGCTGCTGCTGCGTGTGCAGGACCACACGGGGGGCTGGGGATAGGGGTGGCGTTCCTCGACTCTGGGCTGAGTAGGGGACTGGCAGATTCCTTGCCTTTTTTTTTTTTTGCTGGTTACAAGTCTTTTTGTCAGATGATTAGACGGGCAGAACCAGGAGAACTCCAGCTGGACCTCTTGAGCTGGGGAGGGACTAGGGCTGTTAGGGGCAGAGGACCATTGGTCCTTACCATGACGGTGTGACACTTCACGCAGGGTTTCTTGGTGCTCAAGATGAGGAGCTTGGACATCACCTTGTTGTACTTCTTGCTTGTTACTGAGTTCTGGATCTGGTCCCACTCGAACCCCAGATTCATCATTTTCTCTGTCACCCAGAGATCCATATTGTCACAGGTTGGCCACAGTCCTCTGGTGATTTCTGTTAATCTTCCTCTGCCCCTGGGGTGGAGGGTCATCTATTTCTTCAGGATGTTTTTAGATCTAAAAGGTAGGAAGAGTGGATGTGTTATTTCCTGCTCGATATCAGTTGTCGCAGCTCCCACAAATTCTTTCCCATAAAAGGCAGAGTCCCAGTGATCACCTTACAGAGAACCACCTCGAGGCTCCATCTATCTACTGCAGGGCCATCCTGTTTTCGGCCCAAGAAGGGTTCCAGGGTGGCATAGGAGGGGCTGCCATAGAATGTGCTCAACTTATTACCACTTAACTGAGTGCAGAGCCCAAAGTTCACAGTTTTGATGTTCCTTTGAGGATCAAAGAGCACCTGTGTGGCTTCAGGTCCCCCTGGACCACGCCCCTCTGGGGTTAGTACTGCACAGCGTGTACTAGCTGCCAGACAAGGCCTCAGGCCTCATTCTCGGTCATGGGGCCATGGTCACCCAGGTAATCGAACATGTCCCCTCTGCTAAGGTGCTCCATTACGAGGAATTATGATTCCTTGATGACGATCACCTCGAATAATTTGACTATGTTTGGGTGTTTCAAGGTTTTCATGCCCTGACCTTTTCATCAGCAGAAGGCTTTGGAGGTTGGGGGAGCCTGCTGATTTTTGACCTGGATGGCCTCTGGTTTCAGTCAGAACTTTTCACATGCCATCACATCAGGCCTCCAATTCACAGGAACAATAACTCTTTTGTTCAGGACCTCACTTTATGTATGTCATCATCTGGCTGTTGATTTGTATCTTTATTATAACCACTGTATTAAACCAGTCATCTGGTAAGCTGGTTTCCTCAGACCTGTGCGCCTCTACCAAATTAATCAAACCCAACAGGGGTGGTGGGTCCCTCTGATTTTACAGCCAGTACTTGAGAAACATAGGTGGCAGCTTGGACTTGTGATTGGCATGTCAGTGGCAGCAGTCCTGTGGCACCCAGCCACCTACAGGATCTGAAATGATCTGGTAGGGAGTGTCAGAATTGAGTTGAATTTTAGGACCCCTGGCTGGTGTTGAAAAATTGCTTGGTGGTATAGGAAATGACCCCCTCCCCCACATTATTGTGTATGAGAATTTTACCTGGTGAGCTTATAGGTAACACTGTCTGCCACATTCTCAGGACGCCAGCAATTTTCAACACGTGTGCTATTTTATAAAAAATTTTAAAAAAATTAAAGGGAGTTTGATGATATAAGATTAGCAATGAGCTGATAATTATTGATGCTGAGTATATGGGGATGGGTGTCATACTCTTTTTTCCTACTTTTCTATATGAACTTTTCCCCAAGGAAAAGTTAAAAAAAACAAAATACAAGAATAAGTGAATTTGGATACATGTAGTACTGGACTCCCAGTAACTGGCAGTTCCAATAAAATTTTGGTTTACTTCATTGACTCTCAGTTTATTTCTAAGACATAGACTTGTAACATACCTATACAATCTTGATATAATTCATATAATATTTGCTGTGGTATCATAACCAGTACTGCTTTTATTAATTTGTGATTACTTAAAATATATTCCTACTGGTACAAAGATGTTTTTAGTCTGTCATCATTTCCAGAGAAAACTGGTTTTAAATTTGCACAAATTGTTTCAGACATAAGTACCTAAAGCTGGCAAGTTTATTAACACAAGTTTTGTTTACAGAAGCTATACTTTAGAAAGTTCTAAAGATGTTTGGCTTGCTTGTTGCTCCATTTGCTGGCTATTGTGTTTACTTTTAACAGGAAAGCAACATACACACTTCAATCAGAGGCTGCTGCCTCACAATACAACCTCGTGCTTTGCTACCATGTGTGTATTCAGCTACAGCATCCTAGATTGTGTTCATTCCTTATGACACACAAAGCTGTTTCACATTTTCTTAACTTGCCCAAGGTTGCTCCCTCTACCTTCAATGCCCCTTACCATCAATCCCAACTGGAAAACTACTAGTCATCCTTGAAGGTTAAGCTTAAATCTAATTTCCATAGTCAAATGCTGAAAACAATCTAGTTTAGGATATTATGACTGTTACGGATTTATAAAGAATTAGAGGCAAGAACATTTACAGGTGATTATATGGGACATCTGTACTTTGTGCTGTAAGTACTAAATTGTAACTTTTATGTAAAACATATGTACACAAATGTATGTACACATCTACATTTTTTATATATAGACTACTAAAAGCATTAACAGAACTTCAATCTGGGATAGGATGAAAAGATTTTCTTATACCTTTTTACTTCACTGTTTTAATATATTCAATATAACTTTTTAAGTAAAAATGGTTTATAAAATATCCTTCAAACGTTTATTTTTTGCCTACTCTTAAAAATTAATTTGAAGCAATATTAATCATGATTGAATCCTAAAATTTTGTCTTCAAATCCTTTATGTCCAGTACTTTAAAAAATTTTTCAAGAAACTTCATACCCCTTGACATATTTGTAGATGAAAATCTAAAATTTTGCATTGGATATGGAAATAGCTGTAAAGAATCACATTTATAGTATATTCCCACCTCTACATCTGTGAAAACTGAATAAGGTTAGCATCAATGGTTGAAATTTATGTATTGATTTAATACTTGAGCTTTTTTGACATTACAATGCAGAATAAATATGTCATAATGTTGTTTATATGTTCCCTATCCTACTTTGCAATGAAAATAAGTACAAAATTAATTTTAATTGGTTTAAAATGTTCTTTTATAATAAAGATTGATGTCAAAAATTTTATTACATATTGAATTATCATTATAGTTATTCATAGAATTGATCAAAACTATATTAGTATTGTTACAACTTGATCAATGCATATTAAACAGAAAATGATGTTTTTTTCCTTCAATTCATATACTCATGAATTATTGCTTTGAGATAAGGATTATCAATTGTAATTCTATTTTTCATTTTATAGATGCAAACACTAAGAAAATTTCTTTACAGAAATAACAAAGGATATAAAGATTTGTGATATGGTATTGTCATTTGATTCTTCGAAGTCTTTGCAAGATGTGACAAAGAAAAATAACTAGGTTGATTGGACTTTCCTTGAATTACTTTGAAAAGAATTAGAACCCACTTATTTCAAAGAATTTTTTTTTACCAAGTTATAACAAACAAATCCCAAAATCTCAGGAGCTACAAGGTTTATTTACCTCTCGTGCTACATGTCTGCATGGTTCTGCTCGATGTCACCTCCCCTGTGGACTTGGACTGCCAGAGAAGTCTCTATCTGGAATATTGTTGTCATTGTAGAAGAAGGGAAAGAAATGTGGTGGTTGTCACACCGGTTATTATAGCGTGTGCTCCCAAGGGCGGGGAGGTGTTTGCCAATGAGAGAGGTGCCCGACCAAGGGCATTGAGTGGAAGTGAATCAGAATCCAGGTCCACAGCATGCGTAGGATTTGAGTGTTCACCCTAGGAGCAGTGGATAATCATTGTCGAAACTTTTCATTTTCAACAAATAATTCGGGCCATAGTGAGGAGAGTAACACAATGGAAATAGGCAAGAATGGAGTTAGGATAATAATTTAAGAGGCCATTTCTGTTTTCCAAGACAAAAAAAAAAGATAATGCTTTACACAAGGGTTATGACAGTGGACATGGAGAGAAAATAATACAATTAAAAGAAGGGTGGATCTAGTGACTTGTAGAGAGAAGCAGAGATGAGCTACTGTGGCCCTGAATGCCGGGGGTGGCAGTAGTCAAAAAGACACAGCTGACCTGGTTTCTCATGTCTTACTAGTTGCTGACCAATCTTTTGAGGAGTCCAACTGCTCGAGTCTTTATTTGTTCTTGGGTTCTTTGTGTTCTAATAAATATTCCTTCCTCCTTAAAACATATATTTTTAAAAGCATGAGGTAAGTGAAGAAGGGAAAGAATGAATTAATAAGGTGATAAGCTGCTGAGTGAATTGGCAAATGAGTGACAGAGTGACCAGGGGATTAATTCTTGTCCCTAAATGTTCCAAGAGTGAAGAGAACCTAGACTCAACCACAAGAAAAAGAAGGGCTTTTTCACTAGGCATTCTGCAGAGTGACCCTTCCCTCCCCTGCAAACAACACATCAGGGATCTGAATTCTTCCAGAAAGCCAGGACCAATTTCAGCTGCAACAGGAAAAGGAGGGGTGGGTATGAAAGGAAGAAGGGAGGGAAAGGGAGGAAGATAATGGATGGGCTCCTTGGAATCACCACCTTCCTCTCTCCCGTCCACGTGGTCTCCCTACACTTTTCTTTCAGAATCCCAAACTTGACTTTCAGTGGTGAGAGGACTTGGATTCATAAACACCCTATAAGAGACTTGCTGTAGCAGCAGCTGCATTGGACAACCTCACAGGAACTTGGAGCCAGGGGTCCTTACAGACAAGGAGAGCTCCAGATCTTTCTATGCTCACAGCCTAGAGACATGTTCTAGGACCAAATGACAGCATGTCAGAGCTGAGGGGCTTCTGGGATCTCATTTACTTCAGCGCCACATTTTGCAGATGAGACGGCAGAAGCCCAGAGAGGGGAAGATCCTTCCTCATGGCCACGCAGTGAGTGGCAGATTGGAACCGGACGCTACCCTCTAGATGTTTGCTCAGAGAAATCTCATTTCATTTGGATGTCTCCTGGGTAGTGCCCACTTTTCAGAATAATTAACAGTCCTGAAAATTCATAGTAGTGAATAGTAGGTGCTCAGCGGATATCTGTTGACTGAATAAGTGATTATAATAGAACACAAAAAGCAGGCTTTGAAGCTGGACCCCCAAAATAAGAAATCACTCTTATATGGCTGAAATAGAGTTTGGAAGAGAAGAGGTGTGCCATGTATTCTTTGGTAAGTAGAAGACAAGATGGTGTGGGTAGAGAGTGTAAGCTGGTATATCCCAGAAATTTAAGCAGAGAAGGACTCAGCATCTGGGCACTTACCTCTGCTCTATCAAGCATCACAGTATCTCCTGCCCCAGAAACAGGGTGAAAAGCTCACAAGTGTCCTTAGAGGGGGCGGTCACATGATGTGAGCCAGCCAATCAGCATCTTCCATCCTCCCTAGCCACAGTGATTGACTCACACAGGGCATGTGGCCAGTCAGGTCCATGAGTCAGTTGCTACTGTTGGAATCATGGGGCAGAGAAGTTCTATTTCTGTTGGAGAGCTGAAGGGATATATCGACCTGTGGCTGTTGGTGGCTAGTTGGCTTTTATAAAAGGAAAACTCACCTGAGGATGACACCAGTACAGAGAGAAGTAATCAAAGCCACTAAGAGGTCAGGAGACATGATTCCCACTAACATCACTGAGCACCCAGGTACAGCCTTGCCTGAAGCTATCTACATTTAGAAACTTTAGTTACATAAATTGCTTCGTCTTGCCTTGTTGACTCATTTAAGCCACTTTCGGTTTTCAGTCTCTGGCTATCAAAAAAATGTTGACTGTTCCTTCCAGCTGGCTAACTGGAGCCCTCTGGAAGAGCAACAGTGTGGATTTAAGTCAGCTTCAAGGAAGAACTTGCAGATAACACCGAAAGACTTCTACTTAACCTGGAGATCCAAGTGTATTCAAGCTGTATCTGTTGAGGGGTGACTACAGGCTAAACCAAATTAACCTCCATGAAATTAACACTGTTAAGGTAGCAACTAATGTCCTGATTTTAGAGAGCAAGACCGAGGCTCAGGAATGAAGCTCAGGAGGCCATAGTGATTTGATGAGGAGACAGACCACAGACTCGGATTCTGCTGCCACCCCTCTAGGGAGCCACATGATGTAGCTTTTCCACATGGGGGCTACAGCACCCAGCCACATGCCTGGCATACTGTGGAAACCTGAGTCTTTATAACTGCTGTGTGGCATTTAGGAGACTCGCAGAAGCGATTTTACTGAAAGGATATGGGAACCTTCCTTCAAAGGCACCAGCGCAGCCTCCTAGCTCCCCCACGCTCAGCATCGTTTTCTCTTGCTTTGCTTGGCAGTTACAGAGCCATGCTCATGTGACCACTTGGGCAGTACCCCATTCACAGGTTGGCATCTGCAACTGCTACAGGAGAGATCAAGAGCCTTCAGCCTTCACTATACCTGAAAACATCTCCTCCCTTGGCTCTGGGGGACCCTATTCCACACGTCCACACCAGAGTCTTTGCCAGAACATGCAGAGAATCTTGCCCTGTATGGAAAAGGATGTATCCATCACTGCCTGTTCTACATCTCCCTCGAAACTCAGTTCATGTTCTTCTTTCTCTGCACTATGGCCTCTTGTGGCTGCCACAGAAGGCTGAGCTGACAATTAATCAAGAGTTTAGTACTTGAAAGCATTGATAAGGAAGGATCTGGCAGTTGGGACCTCACACTTCAAGTTGAAATGTCTGCAAAGACCCTAGGGTCCAGATGCAGTGCTTGAGCTAAAGTGATTACAAAGGTATTTTGGTGCCTGGAGGCTTCACACCAGGGAGGGAGGCAGGTGACCAGTTCCCTAAGCTCCTCTGAAAGCCTAGTGATTGCAGTCTCAGAGTGCACAGACATGAAAAGGCAGGAACCTGCCCTGGGAGTGTTCAAAGTCCAAATATGCAGAAGCCAGAACAAAAAGTAGAGCACCAGAGCTAATGAGACGCTTTCAGGGGTGAAGGTGGAGTGTCAGAAAAAGACTTTTCAACTGAGACTTGAAGGCTGTGTCAGATAGATATGTCTTTGCTTGGAGTAAAAGAAATCCCTACTAAGAGTTACTGAAACTACAAAGGCATTTTTAAAGATGTGAGAGATGGAAGGCCCAGACATGGTCCAGTGGCTCAACAATGGCATCACTGACTCAGATGCCACCCACCTCTCTACTCCACCATTAACAGAAAGTTGGTGTCACTCCCTCATGGTTTTACTGTGACTGCCTCCACTTCAGCCACCACATCACATCAGGATAGTTAGTGCTCAAGACAGAGAGGCCACGGTCACCTTCTTTCATGACCCCATTTTTTTTTTTTTTCTTTTCAGTAAGAAAAATCTCTCTCAGACACTCTGATAGACTTCCTCTAAAACCTCATTGGCCAAACTGGGTCACAATTTCCTGCCCCAACCACTCACTAGCTGGGGAGAAAGTGGACGCCCTAACTGGCTCGGACTAATTGTGCTTCCTTCAAATCGAGAATCCACAGGGAGAAAACAGTGGGCTGCTGGGCACCCAACATCATCCTGCCATTAAAGGAGACTCGGGCAAGGTGGCTGAGGGTTCAAAGCCAAGGAACAGAAGAGCAAGAGGAGCGGAACGTGCCAGGTGCAGACGTGCGGGAGACATCCAAGGGGCTCGGGATTACTGGTGGTTCATTACTGCAGGAACATAACACAGATGGGAAAGTGGAAAAGGTCTCATATGACATTAGATTCCCAGAGAGGGGCAGGCCATAGGCATTGAGGAGTTACTGAGAGAGAGACAGTGAGCACCTGTGTGAGTGCAAGAGCAGATGGAAAGCCACAGGTGCATAAAGGTCTCCTGCATTTGAGGAACTAAACAGAGCCATCCGGTGACAGGCAATAACGTCGCTGTTAAACTCTGGAGGCCTCTGTTCAGGTGATAATAATAGACTAGCGTGAGGAAACTTGTCCTTAATTAATGACCTTAATTAACAAATTTGCTAAAGGCAGCTACCTCTTTCTGGATTAGAATGAGCTCACTCAGCCCAGTTCTTTAGATAGCTATGATGTCACATCTGTGACACCAACGCCTCACCTCTCCCACCTGTCCTAAGCCCAGCCTGTGCCTGAAACAACCCAGAACTTTTTGTAATAATTTAGGCAGGACATCCTCACCTCTGAGGATGAGGGTGACTGTGTTGCAGTTTACAGAAGAGAAAACAGGCTGGCGGCAGCTAAGGAGTTTATTGGTGAGGTGTAGGGTGAATCCAGAGCCTGTCTTTCCCAATCTATCATGCCACTTTATGACTTCAGAGTGGACCCCCTCCCAACTCCCAGCCTAGATGTTTGCAGAAGCTGACCTTCTTTCCATCCTCATGCCCTCTCTTCATTTTGTATGGTCGAGCTCACAGTTCTGGGCCAGCCTGAGGAGGGAAATGAAAGGCTCCACACCTGTATTGTAGTCATGAGACAAGCCTGCACTGTTATTGTTGTGGACCCAAGGTCATAGTTAACACAGGCCACAGGACCCAAGTTCACAGGGTGGGGGTGGGGGTGGGGGTTCTGCAATGTTAGCTAATGCCAGTGTCCGAAGGTAACACAATGTCTGCTTTCTGCCTTGCAGAACAGCTCACAGCCTTTTCCCTTCAGAACACTGCTGGGAGTGACTGTGATAATTCTCTCTGTCTCTCTCTCTTTTTTCCCGTTAGCTATATTGATGAAGCCCACGTACTGCATCTCTACGGGCTTCTGAATCCGAAGGACGCCCAGCTCCATTTCTGTGTAGGGAGGATGCAAAACAGATATCCAGTGTATCTTTCTGAAGCATCAAGTTTATTACAAGATTTGGAAGAACCAAGTACTTTACTCAAACCGCCTCCTCCCACAAACATGAAAAGAAAGAAGAGCAGTGGAGGGGAGAAGGGCCCCGGGGAAAATAGTCCAATCTCTGCATATTGACCCAGGGGGATGAGTGGTGGACTCCTAGCTTGGAGGGGGAGGGGACCACCGAGATGCCACGCACCCTCCCGTTGTGAGTCCTGTGCAGAGAACTCCATGGCAGTTGCACGCCTCCATCATCCACTGGACCACGTCCTTTTGCACACGGGACCTGGCACACAGTGAGTACTTCTTCCACCGCTGTAGCCTTCAGCTATTTGTCTTCAGCCTCTGGCCGATCTCCCCCACCACAGGGCCGACTCCCCAAAGTTTGGCATCTTCAGGTTCACCATCTAAAATGCAAGGAGCCCGACTCGACCTCCCCGAGTCTTCGACTGTAGCCTAGACTTGGAGTCCACAATTTAAATGTGCTCTACCCTGTTCCATTTGCCATAATTCTTCATGGACGGACAAAGGCTGAGCTTTCTCAAAATGAAGTCCAAGAACCTCCCAGGCACCCTTTGCCGGGCCTGGCTGGTTCCCTCTAAGGTTCTGCTGCTGCTGCTGCTGCTGCTGCTGCTGCTGCTGCTGCGTGTGCAGGACCACACGGGGGGCTGGGGATAGGGGTGGCGTTCCTCGACTCTGGGCTGAGTAGGGGACTGGCAGATTCCTTGCCTTTTTTTTTTTTTGCTGGTTACAAGTCTTTTTGTCAGATGATTAGACGGGCAGAACCAGGAGAACTCCAGCTGGACCTCTTGAGCTGGGGAGGGACTAGGGCTGTTAGGGGCAGAGGACCATTGGTCCTTACCATGACGGTGTGACACTTCACGCAGGGTTTCTTGGTGCTCAAGATGAGGAGCTTGGACATCACCTTGTTGTACTTCTTGCTTGTTACTGAGTTCTGGATCTGGTCCCACTCGAACCCCAGATTCATCATTTTCTCTGTCACCCAGAGATCCATATTGTCACAGGTTGGCCACAGTCCTCTGGTGATTTCTGTTAATCTTCCTCTGCCCCTGGGGTGGAGGGTCATCTATTTCTTTAGGATGTTTTTAGATCTAAAAGGTAGGAAGAGTGGATGTGTTATTTCCTGCTCGATATCAGTTGTCGCAGCTCCCACAAATTCTTTCCCATAAAAGGCAGAGTCCCAGTGATCACCTTACAGAGAACCACCTCGAGGCTCCTTCTATCTACTGCAGGGCCATCCTGTTTTCGGCCCAAGAAGAGTTCCAGGGTGGCATAGGAGGGGCTGCCATAGAATGTGCTCAACTTATTACCACTTAACTGAGTGCAGATCCCAAAGTTCACAGTTTTGATGTTCCTTTGAAGATCAAAGAGCACCTGTGTGGCTTCAGGTCCCCCTGGACCACGCCTCTCTGGGGTTAGTACTGCACAGCGTGTACTAGCTGCCAGACAAGGCCTCAGGCCTCATTCTCGGTCATGGGGCCATGGTCACCCAGGTAATCGAACATGTCCCCTCTGCTAAGGTGCTCCATTACGAGGAATTATGATTCCTTGGTGACAATCACCTCGAATAATTTGACTATATTTGGGTGTTTCAAGATTTTCATGCCCTAGCCTTTTCATCAGCGGAAGGCTCTGTAGGCTGGGGGTGTCCTGCTGATTTTTGCCTTGGATGGCCACCTCTGTCTCGGTCATCACGTCCCAGCCCAACCTAACCTTGGTGAAGCTGCTCTATCCAATGGTGTTAGTTGCTCATAATTGCCAATACGGTTCTGCTGGTCAGCAGCGATGCTACAATGTTGTGCGACATGGTGACTTGCTAACTACACTAACTGTGCTAATAATAATAAATATACTGTGCTAAGTAAGTATATTTACTCTACCCATAACACTTACACTGTCATGTTAACTAAAAATACTAACTCAAAAAATTAAAAACATGACAAAAGTGATGAAAATAATTAAAATCTAAAGAACACAGAAAAAGACCAAAATAATTAGGAAAATTAAAATACAAAGTTGAGAAAATAAAAGAGAAGAAAAACGAGAAAGAAAAAGAATAAAGAAAATGAGGAAAAGGCAAAGAAAAATAAGAAAAAGAAAAATATAAGAAAGTGACATGAGGAAAAAGAGTAAAGAAAACAAATAAATTGGAAGTAAAAAGGAGAAAGCGACTCAGAGGTCCAATTCTGACAGGTCAGCACAAATCAGCTTCCTGCCTGGCCTCTAAGAACAAAACCCTCATCCTAGCCGGGGCCGTACATAGGAGTTTTTTGTAATTGCAACACAATGGTGTCTTGTCAGGTTAGGGTAAGACAGGGACCCGATCACAGCTGGGGATAAAGCAGCATTGTTTCCCCACTTTTGATCTCAAGACCCTTACTCTGAAAAGAAAAAAAAAGACTCCAAGAGCTTTTTGTTTATGTAGGATATCAGTGATTAGAAATTAAAATGTGCAGGATACTTCAGTGGCTTTTTCATTTATAAGCTGAAAATCTGAAATAATGTTTGTCTTTTAAAGATCTTATAGTGTCTACTATTAAGACATTCAATTCCTTTCCTTAAACTCTGATTGGTCTCAAAATGATGATACAACTTAACTGATATCACAATACTACAAGAAAATGTTCTGGTGCATAACATACAAAATGTTCTGGAACATTATTAGTATCTATAAACTCGAGAGGAAGATAGCTTTCATTATATTTTCATCAATAAGATGAGTGGATTTCTCATTAGAAAGCTTGGAGACCAGAGGGCCATGGGTTGATATATTTAAAGCTTTGAAAGTAAAAAGCTGTCAATTAAAAATCCTATACCTGACAATATTACCCTTTAAAAATGAGGGAGAAATTAAGACATTCCCAGATAAACCAAAGTTGAGGAGTTCTTTACCACTAGACCTGCCCTGTATGAAGGGCACCCTTAAGGCTGGAGTGAAAGGGCCCTAAACAGTAACTCAAACCCTTATGGAGAAATAAAGATCTCCTGTAAAGTAAGTACATGGACGATTATAAAAGCTAGTACTATTGTAACTTTGGTTTGTAGCTCCACATTTTTCTACTTGACTTAAGAGACTAGTGTATTTTAAAAACACAATTCTTGTCTATGTTTTTGGACACACAACAATGTGTGATTTTTTTTGACATTAATAACTGAAGGGGGGTGAAGTCAGAGCTATACAGAATTGAATTCTTATATGTTCTTGAAGTTAAGCTGGTATAAATTCGTGAGAGTTATAACCTTGGGTTATTCAGATAACCAAATACATTTCTCATTTATATTGGGTCTTCCTCCATGGTTCCTTGCTCATAGCACCCCAAAACTTGAGAATTTCCTAAGCGATAAAAGCAAAGGGAATATCTTTTGTTATAATACTTGGTTTCTTGTTTTCCATTTCTGAAGCTTCAGAGCCATAAAGGTAAATTGGGTGTTTTGTTTTTCATAAAAAGGTCCTTTCAACCAGAACTGCATCTATGTTAATGAGGTGACTTTTGGAAATCTCATAAGAATGAGAGCTGGTTTCTAGGAAACCAACCACGAATAGAGGGTTAGAACTTTCATCCCCACCCTCCACCCCCCATTTCTGAGGAAGTTGGATGGAGATGGTATTGAATCAATCACCAATGGCTAATAAGTTAATCAATTGTGCCTAAGTAATGAAGCTTCAAAAAATCCAAGAAGAAGAAGATTCAAGGATCTTCCACACTGGGGAAACAGAAAGCTTCCATATGCCATCAAGTTCAGTCTTCACAGGTATATAAGCTCCTTTGTTCAGGACCTCTTCTTATGTGTGTCTTCATCTGGCTGTAGATTTGTATCCTTTACTACCCTTTGTAATAAACCAGTAATCAAGTAATCTGCTTTCCTGAGTCCTGTGAGCGTCTCTAGCAAATTTATCAAACCCAAGAAGGGTGTGGTGAGAACCTCTGATTTACAATCAGTCAGAAGCACAGGTGACAACCTTGTCTTGTGATTGGCATCTGAAGTGGTGGCAATCTTGTGGGACTAAACCATTAACCTGGGGAATATGAAGCTATCTCTTAGTAGGAAATGTCAAAATTGAGTTGAATTGTAGGAACTCCAGCAGGTGTTTGAAAATTGCTTGGTGGTGTGAAAAACAGCCCCCTTCCTCCACATCAGATTTGGGCACCGGAATCTTTACCAGACGAGCTTATGTGTGAAAACTCACTCTGCTGTACACTTAGGACACCAGCACTTTTCAGTTCGTGTGCTGGTCTATAAAAAAATAATAAATGAAAGCAGGGAAGTAGAGGACATAAGATTACTATGAGTTGATAATTATTAAAGTTGGGTATACGGAGAAGTGTGTCATTAATCTGTTTTACCTACTTCTGTGCATGTTTGATGTTTTCCAGAAGACAGAAAAACGAAGCAGTAAGTGAATTTAGGCACATGTATTACTGGATTCCTGCTAAGTGGCAGTTGGTGAGCAGGACATATGATAAACGGTGACTTCTCTGAGGTAGGCCCAGAGAGAATGAGCAAACTGTCCACCTCCCACAGCCATGTAACAAAGATGGATTCAACTCAGCTTTATCATCATGATCATTTTTCTGGATGAGAGGCCCATCAGAGAATCTGATCAAAGCCATGGACCTCACTCTAGAAAAAAAGCACACAGTCAGCTCAAACCCAATCATGGAACCCCTGCGCACTGGCCACAAAGGTTCGACTATGGCCTTTGTGACTTTCATAGCTTCTGTATGCTTTTTCCTGGTGTCTTAACTATTTGGAGTTGTGCTGGCGTGAGGAAAGAGCTGGCCAATATGCACTGTGAGGACAAGAAGATATACAACCTAGGCAACGGTGCCAAACATAAAAGGTGGTGATGTTTATTGTAGCACCTGGCTGAGAGAAGATGAGGTCTGTATACAGGAACTAGGAGGTGGGGGAAATAGGGAGAAGTTAGTGAAAAGGTACAAACCTGTAGTTATGTAGGATGAATAAGTCCAGAGATCTAACGTAGAGCACAGTGACTGTAGTTAACAGTACTGTACTGTATACTGGGAATTTGTTGAGAGTAGATTTCAGGTGTTTGCACCACACACAGCACACAAATGGTAACTATGTGAGGAGATGGGTATGTTAATTAGCTCAACTATAGTAAACATTTCACTAGATATGTATACAAAAGCATCATGTTGCATTCCTTAAATATATATGTCATTTTTATTTTTATTTTTTTAAAGACAAATAGTTGTGCCTGGATTCTGTCACCTCTACTAAAGGCAGAAATGATACTTTTGTCAAGTTCGGGCTTAACCTTTAAAATATTGGCAATTTTTGCTCTTTGAAACCAGCCACCATGCTGAGAGGAAGTCGATGCAGCCGTAGGAAGGAAAACTGAGGACCTTGGCCATCACCTCAGTGAGCTCCCAAGTGTCAGCCACCGTGAGCAAAGCCTCAACTGACATCACAAGGGCAGAGAGGCACTGTTCCCTGGGCCCTGTGAGATAGTGCAGCTCTTGCTGTACCTTGTTAGTGCTGTCCCCGGAATCCTAGCTCACACCATAGCTGTGTCTGTGGAATGCCTGGATGAAGTGATACCTAAGGAGGTAAGAAGGGCAGGCAGTTCTGGGGCATCACTGGAATACAGGAGACTCGTCTTTCCTCCCAGCCACTTCCCGCTGGTCCGGGCAGTGATGCCACTGGCCATACACCCTAAGTGGGCACAAATTCCTGGGAACTCAGAAGGTGCAGCCTGGTGTCTTGGCCTGTCCAGAGAAGGATGAGGACCCAGGGTTGCAAAGCCTATTGGCGAGGGGAGCCTGGAGGGGCAAGGCTATGCATCAGGGGCTACCTGGGCACCCGGACTCAGCTGCCAACATCTATGATCACACCACCCTGCAGTATGTTCTCACTTCTAAACTCAGATACTAAGTGAGATTGGGTCTAGTAAGTAAAGACTTCATTGGGAGACTACCAGGGCAACCACCTTATAAGGTGCTGTAGGCTTTTGCCACCTGCCTCTCCTTTTCTTCCTCTCCTCTTATTTCTCCTTTTGCCTACCACAGGAGTCCCCTTCTTTCACCCCTGCTGGGGGTGCCTGTGGGTGTAGTTCTGGTCAAAATGGGTGGTGTAGGGGGAAGGGCAGCATGGCTGAGCCGGTGCCCTCTGGGCTCATGGGCAGCTCCAGGTGGGTGGGGCAAGTTGGAGTTCAGCAGGAAGACAGTACTTAATGCCATGGAACTGTATGCTTCACATGGTTATAAAGGCAAATTTTATGTGTATTTTCCACATTTCCACATTTAAACGGAAAAAATACATCTACACACACATACACTCATGTATATATAGCTTAGAGTGAAAAATTCTTAAGCCAAATAAAAGAATGAATCACATGCTAAGACATGGACATTTAAAGTTAAAAGTTGGATATTTGGTTGCTTTAGGAGAGAAGTGGACAAGGCTTTTGGGAGCCACCTTGATGTCTCTGCCACACCCATTATAATGCTCCCTCCCACCACCTGACTACTCTCTATCCTGAGTTTGTCCTTTATAAGAGACTGTCCATCAGATAAATTGCATTAAGTAATTTATAATTCAAGAACTAGCTGAAAATCATGGGTCAGTAGGTGCTTTCTGAGGCTCTCTGATCGACAAAGGCAACAGAGGAGGAATAAGGGAGAACAATAGTAAAAGTATCAAATGGGAGCAGGAGGGGTTCAGGTGGAGGCTCTAAACCCCAAAAGGAAAATAACACAGGCACACACCTCTATTCATCCCCCAAGATAATGCTGTAAGGAAGAAAACACCCACAATTCAGTGAAGCCACATCTAATCCTTAGAAAGAATTCTCCTCCTCTATCCTCCATCACTCAGAACCTCAAGGACACTGCATCCAGGTTTGAAAGTAACATATTACTTTCTATATCTATTCAGCAAGTTTTCAGAAATCTTGTGCCAGTCAAGGTGGTGAGGGTACAGTGGGACCAGCACTCTCAGATGCTCCTCTGGAAAAATGTAGATAGTGCTATTTGTCTGGAGCATCCTTTGGCAATGTGTATTAAGAAATTGTAAAATTTATAGACTTTGACTTAGTAATTTTACTTCTAGGAATTTATAGAAAGAAAACAATCACAGATGCTCACAGAGATTTATGTACAAAATATTGACTGCAGTGTTAAGTATAATGACCAAAACTTGGAAGTGAGTTAAATTCTCTATTAATAAGAAAACTATCAATAATTACTATACAGTAAATACCATATTCCTTTAAAATCATGTTTATATATGGGTCTCTCATTATTTCTTCTAAATACCCACTTGGTGTCTTGCTGCTGCAAGAAGTCATCTCCCACAAAAAGCAGGGTCCCAGTGACCATGAAATACAAAACAACTATCAGGCGCCATACATCCACTGCAGGGCCATCATAGTTTGGGCCCAGGAAGAGTTCTGGGGCAGTATAAGGGATGGGAGACTGTCACAATAGGTGTTCAACTTATGTCTGATAAACTCATTGCTGAGGCCAAGGTCTGCATCTTCTACATTCATATCAGCATATAAAAGCAGGTTCTCTGGGTCCTTGGGGATGACACCTTTTGGGTAGCAGTACTACACAGAGGATAGTAGTTGCTAGAATTTGCATCAGTCTCCTTCCATTATGTACCCCATGGTTCACTAGATAATCACACACATCTCCTCCGCTAACATACTCTGAGAGGAGAAAGTGTTTCTGCTGAGTCAATTGCCTGAAACGATTTTATAACCTTGGGGTGATTCAAGGCCTTCATGCTCTGGACTTTGCAGATAAGTCTCTGGAGGCTGAAGGAATTCTGCTGACTCTTGTTAATGACCTTCCTGAAAGGAAGATAGCTTTCATCATATTTACCCCAAGATGATCTTAAACAAAGTTTTCATTATCAACACAGAGGCCAGATGGCAGTGAGTTGATGCATTCAAAGTGTTGAAGGGAAAACAAAGCTGTCAACCAAGAATTCTATATTTGGCAAAACTATCCTTCAAAAATGAGGGAGACATTAAGACCTTCCCAGATAAACTAAAGCTGGGAGAGTTCTTTACCACTAGACCTGCCCTGCATGAAGGGCACCCTTCAGGTGGGAATGAAAGGGCATCAGACAGTAACTCAAAGCATTATGGAGAAATAAAGATTTCTACTAAAAGTAAATAGGTAAGTGAGTATATAAACTATCACTCTTATAACTTTGGTTTGTAGGTCTATTTTGTTGTTTTCTACATTTAAGAGACCAGTATACTTTAAAAAATCATTAGTTTATGTTTTTGGACTCACAATGCATACAGATGTAATTTTATGAAATCAATAACTGAAAGAGGAAGAGGTCAGAGTTGTATAGGGGCAATTATTTTTATGAGAAATATGAAATCGAAGTTAAGCTGGTCTAAATGCACATAAGAGTGTTATAAATTTGTGATGTTAAATGTATTCCCCATGCTAATACAAAGAAAACAACCATAGAATATACAGAGAAGAAAGTGAGAATGAAATTTAAACATTTCACTACAAAAAGTCACTAAACACAGATTGTCATGCATAAAACAAGGAATGAACAGTCATAAAACATATAGAAAGCAAAGTGACAGATAACTGACAAGTCTCTTCTTATCAGTAATTATTTTAAATACTTAGATAAAAAAGGTAAAGATTGGCAGAATGGATAAAAACATGTGAACCAATTATAGACTATAAGGGAGTCACTTTAGATCCAAAGACACAGAAAGGTTAAACTTGAAAGGATGGAAAAATATAGTCTATGCAAATAGCAACCAAAAGAGAGCAGGGTCCATTCAAAGAAAAAAATAATTGTGGATTAAACTCTCCAATTAAAAGACACAGATTGGCAGAATGAGTTAAAAACACAATCTAAGTATTTGTTGTCTACAAGAGACTCACTTTAGAAAACAGATTGAAAGTTAAAATATAGAAAAGATATTCTGTATAAATAGCAATAGCACCCAAAAGAGGGCAAGGGTGGCTACACTAGTACCAGGCAACATTTATTTTAAATAAAATATATCCATGTTCATAGCAGCATTATTCACAATAGCAAAAATGTGGAAGCAACCCAAGTGTCCATCAATGGATGAATGAATAAGGAACATGCAGTCTATACATACAATGGAATATTTTTGAAATTTGAAAAAAGAAGGAAATTGTGCTACAGCATGCATGAAACTTGAGGGCGTTATGCTAAGTGAAATAAACCAGTCACTAGTCATGATTCCTCTTCTACGAGGTACTTAGAATAGTCAAAATCATAGAGACAGAAAGTAGAATGGTGGTTGCCAGGAGCTGGGGACTGGGAGGAATGGGTAGTGAGTTCATAATGGATATAGTGATTCAGTTTTACAAGATAAAAAGAGTTCTGTGGATGATGGTGATGGTTGCACAACATTATGAATGTATTTAACACCACTGAACTCTACATTTAAAAATGCTGAAGGTGGTAAATTTTATAATATGTATTCCACTGCAATAAGGAAAACCAAGGAGGGGGGATGGAGAGTTCTGTCTCTTCCCTACCCAGCTGTCCTGTGACTTTCTGGGTGTGGATCTGGGAAGGCAAGGAAGTGAGTAGGAGAGGTCAGTAAAGAGTAACCAGCACTGAAAGATTCCTGACCGTATTGCATACTCCTGAGCAGGAGAGACCTCTCTCTTGGTTGTCATCGCATTGATTTTAATCATTTCATTCCTCTTTTCCAGAAAACCACACTAAACTATGAAAAAAGTGACACCAAAAAGACCTAATTATTGGCACTGGAAAACAAGAAAGTGGGTTAGTAATGGAAATAACTCTGAGCAATTTATTCACCATGAACAGAGTTGATATCCACTGGATTAAAGTTTCATGTCAATTCAGCCCATCCTTCAACATCTGCAGAGAAAGGACAAAGAGAACTTGAAGAAAACATATACTTGATTGGAAACTTTAGCTCACAGCCCACCATTTTAACAGATCATACAAGGAAAGAAAAAATCTGTTGAATATTAGACTAAATGTTTAAACTAGATTTTGTCTATAATATAAAATATATCAATACCCTTACCAAGTCAAGTACATACTAGAATAGTTTAAAATTATTTACTAAGTACCAAAGAATATTTTCAATATGTAAAAAGGACTGGAAAAAATTGAGACCTCAATCTGAATATGACAAAATTAATTTAAAGGAAGAGAAATTTGGGAATTTAAGCATCTGTATTGGTCAGCGTTCTCCAGAGAACCAATAGGAGCTAGTCTATTTATTATTAACTAATTAACTTGTTTATTCATTTATTTATTGTTATTATTTTTGTATTTACTTGCTTGCTTATTTACTTACTTATTTGACGGGATTGACACGAGATTGGCAGCTAAATCCCACAATCTGCCATTTGTAAACTGGAGGCCCAAGAAAGCCAGTGGTGTAGTTCCAGTCACGTCCTGAAGGCCTACAAACCAGGGAAGCCAATGTTCAAAGGCCAAAGATGGATAACTCAGCTCAAGCAGAGAACAAATTTGCCCTTCCTCCACTTTTTCCTTCTATTTAGGTCCTCGAAGGATTGGATGTTGCCCAGCCTCATTGGGGCGGGCCCTGTTCTTTACTCAAGTTTACCAATTCAAATGCTAATCTCTTTAGGAAACACCCTCACAGACACATTCAGAAATAAAGTTGTAAGAGCTATCTGGGCATCTCTTAGCCAGAGTAAGTTGACAGGTAAAATTAACCATCACAACATCTAATGAATTCGGATCTACCTTTCCGTTGCCCATATTGCTATGGTTGGTCAAGTCCCCTTTACTATTCTGCTCTCCTCCCTTTCTCCATTGACCCCCCTTCCAGTCTATTTTCATTTCTCCCTCTACTTCTTCCCCACCTCATTTTCTTTCACCATTTCTTTCACTGTGCTTTTCCAAGTCATCTGCACCCAACCCATCCTCCATCCTCCATTTTTACCATCTATTTCTCTCCTACTTTCCCTTTCTTATTCCATTTCCTTGGTGCTTGCCTCTTTTCTCATCTCCTACTCCATCTGGACATTCAGGGATGGAGCAAAGATGCCATTTATCCAGGAAAGCACTCTTTCTAGTGGGCCAATAGGACTATAAACACGTCTGGTAGGCAGTCAGTTGGATGGGATTTGGGACAGAACATGGGAAGTCACAGGAGAGGGGCCAGTCATCCCCCCTAGTCCGGGGTTCAGGGACCTGAGGGGTGACTGAAGGGGAACACTGGGGAGAGGTAAGGCCTGGCTACATGAGGAGGAGGATGGGGGAGGGAGCTCTCAAGCGTGGGCGGGGGTCTGCAGAATCCCAGGATGGGGAGGGAATGTTATCCTGGGATTGCCCAAGAGGGCCCAAGGGGAGAGTTTGGAGGTCAGCGAGAGAACCTACCTCGGAAGTGTGGACTTGACAGGGAGTAGAGTGGGGAGGGGAGATGATGAAGGGTTTAAGGCAAGGTAGCCGGGCAGTCGGCGGTGTCCATATGGGCCAAAGTTAGAAAGGCGGTTGGGATTTTAATAGATATGGATTCTGACCTGGGACCCGCAGCTGATCAAACCCCTGGAAGCAGCTCAGAGCGAGGCCAGGCTCGAGGCCAGCAGGATGGATGGGGTGGGGACTATAACGTCCCCTGTGACCCCCTACACGCACACCAGCAGTGCTCAGCACACAGGTGGGGGTACTCGAAAGGCAGGTTCGAAGTGGAAAGAAGGAAACTCATTCCCCTGAGAGTGACTCTTCCTACAACTGTTTTCCAGTAGGTTGGCAGGAAACTGTGAGTGAGGGTAGGGTGGGGCCTCACCGGAGGGGGCGGGGCCCGAGTGGGCAAGGCGGGCGTGGGCGGGGCCTGAGCCTCCCACCTTCCCTGACCTCGCCAGGTTCTGTCCCTCCTTCTCCTCAAAGGATTTCTCGTCTCTGGGGTCAGATCCATCTGGATGGTTTCGTATCCAGTGGAGCAGGGCTGTCTTCATCATGCTCAAATTGAATGTTTCAACCAAATTAAGATAAAATCTTAAAGTCATGAGGGCCTTTTCCATTAAATCTTGAGTCAAAGTTTCCGTGAAAAACCCTTTTTGTGACAGGTGGAGACTAACAAAGTCTCCCCGCTTGAACAAACTCTACTCAGGCCCTTCCGAGCTCTCTTTTAACTATGCCAAACATTTGGGATTCCTGTTTCTCTTTGCACCGCCCAATTTTTATCAAGAATCCCCCTACATCAGTTTATCCAGACTCCCTCGCTTCACTATGTGATCAATCACTCTGGCCTCCCTTTGGCGAGGATCCTGTTTGGTGGGGTTAGCTAGAATCCCTCTTCACTCTCGATGTTTCCTCTTAGTACTTTTCCATCCACTGACCACTCCACCACCACCCTGTTCCCTTGAATAAACGTCATTCTTACCATTGTTAACAAGTGTAATGAGTAATTTTTTCTTTAATGAGACAGGTGTCATGTAAAGGCCCCAGGTGCGATTATCACGGAGAGGGTGGTATCTTAACTGTGAGCAGCACACTCTACTTCCCCGCCAGCCCTTGATCACGCCAGTCACACCTTCCTGCGGAAACCAGGACCTCCACCACCCCATCCCATCTCTCTTTCCCTGTTTTTGCATACCACATAGTGCCTCCCACCATCCCTGAGGATTTAAGGGAGCAACGGGCCTTGGGCCTTGCGCCTCTCAGGATAGAAATCAAGAGTGGGCTAAACAGTTTTACAGAGAGAAAGGTTTATTAAAGTGAAAGCTCGATGCATCAAGGAAAAGATGCAAAAGAAAATGATGTGGTTCCCCAAGGTTTACAGGTACAGCAGTTTTACAGGCTCTTGCGTTGGGAGCCACCTCTTCCCCTTCCCTTTCTCCCTACCCAAAGTATGTAGAGGCAGATCCTGCACTGCGCCTGCGCATTGAAGAGACCGCTACTTCAGGCTCACATATTTCATTAGCGTTTTAAATCTCCACCTAGGGAAGTGTTTTTTACTATGAAAATGAGGAAAAGTTAACTATAGAACAGCTCTTTTCACTAATGTGCATGCCCGACTTTGGAAACTTTTCCTGTGTCTTCTTATCTCTCCTGCGATTATAGTTCTGTCTGATCATTTTGTATTATTGACCAGAGAATGTGGCTCAGGTTGTTTTCCCCAGCTGTAGCTTCTAACTATGTGACTACTCTATGTGACCACCTATGATGACCACTAACCACAGGTTCACTCTGCTTCTGAGTGCCCCCTCCTGAGGGCCCTGCGTGGCATGCACTATCCTCTCTGGGGCTGTGAGTACATGGGATTAATAACCAGCTGTTGATCTCAACTGTCCAGTGTCAGGTGCCATGTGTGTGACCATCTTCATAATCCTAGGGCGGGAATCCCCTCCTCACCAACGAGGTAAAGAGGAGATGATCACAAGAGGTCTTATTCATCCCTTGTGTCACTCAATCCCGACTTCAATCGATTCCATCATAACTCTCCACTCTACTCATCCACTCCACCTTTCTAGGCTGTTTGCTAAGATGTGATCCCTGCAACCCACCTTCCTCTTTATTTCCACCCCACCCACACAGGGCCCAAGTGTCCTGACCACTCTGCAAACCAGCACAATGTCTGTGGATTGCCAGTTTGAATTTCTGATGTACCCAACACTGAAGAGAACAGACTCATGACAAAGAGTGGAGTTTCATCTTCTTCATATGAATACGTTCCCTAACCTCATAATATATGCTGCTCTGTGTGGCTGCACAGGGGCTGGAGAGCTGCATAAGAGGCAGCTTTTGTTTCTAGGGAGGACACAGTCTCAAAGCCTTAAAAGAAAGAATATTAATTGACTACATTATATCTATATCTATATCTATATCTATATCTATATATATATCTATATATATATATATCAAAAAATATATATGGCAAAAAAAAAGTCAAAAGATAAATAGAAAAATGAGAAACATATTTACAACCTATATCACAATTAAAGAGCCAATTTCTCTAATATATAAAGAGCCCTTAGGTATCAATAAGAAAAAAGATACCTGCTCCATAGACATATGGGCAAAGAATATAAACAGAAATATACAAAGATATTCAACTGCACTCAGATAAGAAATGCAAATTACACTAGAGCAAACATGGCAGGCAGCCATAGACGAAGGCCCCAATGATCCCTGCCTCCTGTACTGATGCTCTTGTGTAATCCCTTCCTCTCAGGTGTGATCTGAACTCAATGACTAGTTTCTAGACAAGATAAGTAAAGATGTCACTTCTGTGATTAGGTTACAAAAGAGTAATTAGTCTTGCCAGCAGACTCTGTTTCCTCCTCAGACCACACACTTTGATGAAGCAAGCTGCCATGTTGGGGAAATGACTGAGGATGGCCTCTGGGGAACAGCCAGTGACAAACTGAGGTCTTCAGTCCAACAATCTGCCAGGAGTTGAATCCTGCCCATCCCATGTGAGTGAGCTGGTAGAATGACTATGGCCTCATGGGAGACCCTGAAGCAGAAAACCCAGCTAAACTGAATCTTGGCTCATAGCAACCGTGAGATAATAAGTGAGTACTGTTTTAAGTGGCTAAGTTTTGGAATAACTAGTTATATAGCTATAGAAACTAATACAGTGTACAGTGAAATGCAATTTTCTATTGATTAGATTGTTAAAGATCAAAGAGGCTGAAAATCGGCTATGTTAATAAGTGCCGGGGAAACGGACATTTCCCTGTGATGTTGGAAGGAGTATGTGTAACTAACTGGTCCTGTTCCTAGGGTAGATGATCTACTCATGTCCATCAAAGTCACAAATGTGCATGTACCCTCTGACTCAACAATTCTACTTGCAACAATTTATCCTACTCATTTACTCAGACATGTATAAAATGTCAAGGTTATTCATTGTAGCATTTGTTACTATTTTAAGTTGTTATGGGCTGAATTGTGTCCCCCAAACCCAAAATAAAATTGACCCTCAGTAACTCAGAATATGATTGTATTTGAAGATAGGGCCTTTAAAGAGGTAATTAAATTAAAATGAGGTTATTAGGGTGGGCTTTAACCCAATATAGCTGGTATACTTATAAGAAAATGAAATTTGGACACAGACACACAGAAAGGGAAGAGCTTGTGAAAACACAGGAAGGAGATGGTCATCTATAGGCCAAGAACAGAGACCTCAGAAGAAACCAACCCTGCTGACACCTTGATCTTGGGCTTCCTCCAGAACTGCGAGAAAAGAACTTTCATGTTGTTTAATGCACCCATTCTGTGGTATTTGTGATGGTAGCCTGAGCAAACTAATATGTTGTTAAATTTAAAAGGACATTAGAGGGAAATGGTTAAATAAATTCTGGTGTATCTATACTATGGGTTACTGAGCAATCAGTTTTTAAAAAGGAAGCTCTTGATAGATCTATAAAGATAGATCTCCAGGGTGTATTGTAAAGTTAAAAAAAAGCAAAGTACCCAACAGTTTCTATATGCCACCATTTGGGTAGAAGGGTGAGAAGAAATATACAGGGACAAAGGAACAGATATAGACGCTTGTACATGCATAAAATGTTTTGGGGAGAAAAAAAAGCACCTGGGGCTCACTGGTGGCCTCTGGGTAAACTTAGGAGCCTTGTCCTTGTGCACACTTGTGAATCTTTTGAAAACTGAACTGCATGAATGTTTTACCTTTTCCACAGTGATCCTCCTGCTTTTCCCTCCAAGGGACCCCTGTTGGTGGCTCTCACTGAGGCCCCTCCCCTGCAGCACCTCCCACCTGTACAGCCGGCTTCCTGCTCCTGTCCGCATACACCTGCTGCTCCCTCTCAAAAGTGCTACTCGCCTTTCTAAATGCATCCACTGATCCTCTGCCTGTGTGTGTGAGCTGATTTTTCTTTGGACTCAAATGATCCCAGTCGTAGCCTTTGTCCTGAATTTGCTGCATGACTGCCTTTTTTGCATTTAGTTGATTTTTTTTCTGGCTTGTGTGTGTGACTGTGTTGTTTCCCTACCCCCTCCACTTGGCAAACCCAGGGCCTTTCGCAGAGCCCCCACGCTGCTGCCTCCCTGAAAAGCTAGAGGTTTGGCAGAGCGCTATTCCTCCTGCTTGTGCTCCGTGGCTTGTATGCTCGCTTTTCATTTTGCAGTGCGTTCTGTGACTTAAGAGCTTGTCTTTTTCCCTAGGACAGTGGAAGGGACCCAGCATGAGGCCTCTGGGTCACATCGGGGTGGGGCCAGCACCGACCAGGCACAGAGCAAGCACCAACGGGCCTCAGTTGAATGAATTCACATTGGTATCACTGGGAGCCTCAGGCACAATGCCTTTCACAGAACAGGCACAAATTAGTGGTTAATTAGATTTGGGACTCAAATATTTTCAGGGCATAAAATGGAAGGGAAAAAGAAAAGTGGACCATCCACCCTGCTCAATGGAAAACTCCGTCCCTTGCCCACATCTACAGTAAACCCTCACTAAAAATAGTGGGCAGAAGGAGCTGCATCTGATGATTCCGATAGATGATGTCTGGATTTCATTAGCCTAGTTAAGTAAAGCATGATGGCCACCAAAAGCTGATGGTTTTTGTTAATTTTAAGAGAATGATCCCTGAGAGACCCTCCTGTATTCCATCTACCCAGGTCCCAGCTGGGTGAGCTGATTTTTCTTTGGACTCAAATGATCCCAGTCGTAGCCTCTGTCCTGAATTTGCTGCATGACTGCCTTTTTTGCATTTAGTTGATTTTTTTTTTTTTATAGTGAAACATTTTAATTCTCTTTTCATTTCCTCTTGTATATATCTATGCTATTTGCTTTCTGGATTAAGTTTAACATTGTAAAGCTATAACAGTCTTACGAGACTTTGTACCAGTTTAACTTCAAGAACATATAAAAACTCTGCTCCTTCACAGCTCTGACCTCACCCAGATACTGATGTCACAAAATTGTAACTTCATGCATTGTGAGTTGGGAAACAGACTAATAATTTTTAAAAAATACATTAGTCTCTTAAATCAAGTAGAAAACAAAAAAAGAGAGCTACAAACCAAACATACAATAGTATTAGCTTTTATAATTGTCCATACATTTAGTTTTAGCAGAGATTCTTATTTCTCTGCAAGGCTTTGAGTTATTGCCCAATGTCCTTTCGTTCCACCCTGAAAGGTGCCCTTCATGCAAGGCAGGTCTAGTGGTAAAGAACTCTCTCAGCTTCGGTTTATCTGGGAATGTCTTAAGGTCTTCCTCATCTTTGAAGGACAGTTTTGCTAGACATAGGATTTTTGGATGACAGCTTTTTTTCTTCAACACTTTAAATATATTAACCCACTGCCCCCTGGTATATGTGGTTTCTGATGAAAAAATGATGGAAGCTAACTTCCTCTCAGCTTTTTAGATGTTAATAATGTACTTTATTGTGCCAATGCAACACGACATTTTTTCTACAGTATCCTGATGTCATTTGACTTGTAGCATCATTTTGAGACAAGGGTTTAAGAAAATAGAATCATATATTTAAGTGCAGACACTGTAATGTCTTTCAAAGCCAAAACTTACTACAGATTTTAAACTAGAAATGAACAGGCCACTGAAAGATTCTACATATTTTAATTTCTAATAAAGTAAATATTAATCGGATCCCGAGGACCAGGAGTCAGGGCAACTTCCCCACCCAGCTGGGAGTCGAGGACCACCAACCCCAGCCCAGCCCCCTGCCTGGCCCTGGAGCCAATTTCTCCAGCAGCAGCAGCAGTGGAGCACCAGAGGGAATCAACTGCTCCAGAGTGTGTTCTACAACAGAAACTCCCTTATGCCGGGTCGCCCAAGGGTGAGACCCCAGCCTCCTTCTCTGGCCATAGCCAGGGCTGTCAGGGGGTTGCTAGGAGGTTCCGAAACTTTTTATTATGGCACCTCTGCTATAGGCCGTCTACTAAAAAGCAGCGTGGCAAGTTGGTCAAATGAGCCCAAGTAAAGTCAATATAATAATTTGTGGATGGCCAAAGCAGGGTCTCAGTCAAAAACTCAGAAGCTCGAGCTGCTCTTGCTGTATTTTAGATGCTGAACCTCAAAAATGCTGAGCTCCAGCACCCCCAAGCTCATGAGTAGTTGAGGCTTCTGGACACAGCCCTGGTCTGAGGGTCTGGATAGCTGAGTCCTGATCCCTGCCAAGCTTAAATCATTCTGGAATCTCTGTGTCTTGACATAGCATGGCCTGGAGTGGAGGTGAGGGTAGAGGTGTGAAGAATGTATGGGTGCGTGGGCTGCCCTACATTGGAAGCTTTAACATCTTGGTCTTTTCTGTGTTGAGCTGCTGTATTTGGGGGTACTCTCTCCTGGTCGTGATGGGTTTAGTTACAATAGGGAATGACTAAGCTTCCCCCAAAGGCCTTAATCAATTTTCTGTCTTCATGTCTTTGTCCTCTCTAAGGGCCATCTCTCTTCCACCGAACATGGCTGCATGTTCGTTCAGATGGGCATCCCTGTCCCCTAAGTCTGTCCAGGTGCCATGTCTCACCCCTGGAATAAGGCTGGGGTTGGAGGGTAGGACTGGTCTGGAACCCTGCAGACCACAATCTCCCTCTCCAGCCACCTTCCCTCCTACACCGAGCACCCCATCTGGGTTCCAGCTACATCTTACTCATGGACTCCATCCTCCCCTTTCCTCTTTACCATGTCTTTCTCCTGCAGTTTTTGCCTCAGAATGCCCACCATCTCTACTTGGAGACCTTCTTAGAGACCACTTCACCATGATCCCTTCTTCCATCTCCCCCTGCCAGGATCACACTCCTTCCTCAATTCTCCCAGAGCGCTTTGTCCACACCTCTAGAAGAACCTGTCGCTGTCTTCCCTGCATGATAACTGATTGAATATATACAGATGGACAATTGCAGATCCTTCTGAAGGAGCTAATGATCTCATGAGGGAGAGATCTTATTATTCACAACAAACACACTAAGGTTTTGAGCCATCAATACTGGGCAGGAGTTGGGGATCATATATGTAAATCAAAAAGTCTATAATTTGAACATGCGCCAAATATTGTCAATGGACCGGATAAGATGATACGCCTCACTGTATTTCTATTCTTTGTATGCTATAGAATTTGATTGTGTTTAATAAATATCAATTCTTCTAAGAGTGCTACTCAATGTTGAGCAATTTCTTGTCATTGTGTCTTTTCTTAATAGGTGGTAAACGTACAAAATGCTGTCACATGGAGTTCTGTGAATTGCTGGGGTATTATAAGGGGACTCCCTTTTGAAGAGGTTCTCCATTCTGTCATTTGGTGTAACTGACAGGCCTCAGGCATACCCAGGACCACCCCTCCCAGCAGGGCTGGCCCTTACCTGGGTTTCGAAGCTCTCCACATCAACAAAACCCACCCACTGGTCATCCTGGACGGCTGACACCTTCTGATCCTTGATTCTGTGTTTTTTGTGGCTTCCTTCTAGTTGCAGACCTGTAGTAGCAGAGAGCAGAGCTGGGGAGGAGGCAGGAGGCACCCCAGGCAGCTGTGTCTTCCTGCCCTCAACAGACGATTTTCTATATGTCACTCTATATGTCATATAGATTCCATTCTATATGTCACTGGCCACTCTGAAATTGTCCCAAAGCTGGAAATGGTTTTCTTATGCTGCCTTTTCACTTGAGAGAAAGAGTATGTGAGTGAGGGAAGTTCTGACGTGACTTGGTGTGCACATCTTCATACAAAGTCCTAAAGAAGAGAAACATGTTAAGGAACTTTGGGAGTGAGAGGGCAGGTGGGCGGATGAAGCTTCTGGTGAAATGTGAGAGTGTGAAGGCTGCTCTCTAAAGTACTGTGCATACCTTTCAGCGGATATCATGGAGAATTTTGTAGGGGTCTGTAGGGGTGAGCAAGCTGTGGCCTGTGGACTGGCTGGCTGTTTTTGTAAACAATGATATTGGTGCACAGCCATGTCATTCATGTACATATTATGGCTGCCTTTGTACTACAGTGGCAGAGTCGAGTAGTTTGGAAAGAATTTATAGCCACAAATCATCATTCACTATCTGGCCCAGAAAACTTTGCTGACCCCTGCTCTAAAAATAACAGGAGTATATGAGGGAAGTGAGAGGCAGTCATTTGGACCATAAGCTCAAAGATCTCTTTCTGGACTTTATTCCAGAAATCTCTTTCTAGATCCCTCATGGTTACTCTAAAATCTAGAGTAACTCTAGAATTAGGAAATTATTCACTTAGAGTTGTATCATTGAGAGTAGGAGGGATAGACCTTTGGCTATTAAAATAATGCTCAGCTACTCCAAAGTTTATTCACAGAATGTTAGCAATAACATCAAAAGCTTTATAAATCACCACATTTTTCTCTCAAGGCCCACTTCACCTAAACTTGGTAAAGGTATACAACCCATTTACTCATGATTTCTACCTGCATCTTTTCATGTAATTACTCTCATGGCAGTGGGAATGGGGAGAAAACAGCAGTTCTAAAAGATAGTAGTACCTAGTGACCTACGAAGAGGAGCAGAGGTGAGTGACTCTGTGGTCCCGGGCTAGGGGAAGAAATGGAGCAGACTGGGCTTCTCAGGTCTTAGCAGATGCTGGCTTCAGGTTTTTGAGAAGTCCAGCTCTCTAGTCTCTGTTCTTGAATTTCCTCTGTTCTAATAAATCTCCCCTCTTGCTTTAAAAAATAGGCATAAACTAAGTGAAGGAGTGAACAATGGATTAATAAGGTGATGTGCAGCTGAGAGAACTGACAAATGAGTGACAGAGTGACCAGGGCAATTAATTCATATCCCCAAATAATCTAAGAGTGAAGAGAAACAAGACTTGAGCAGAAGTAAAAGAAAGGCCTTCCCACTAGTCCTGCTTCAGAGGTCTCTCCTTCCCTTACCAACTCCAGGGGTCTCTATTCTTCCAGGGAGCCAGGACCAATTTCAGCTGCAAGAAAGAAAGTTGAGTGGGTGGGTGAGGAACAAGGGAGGCAGAGGTATGTGGAGGATGACTGGGCTCTACATCATCCTCTCTTCCCCTCTATGTGGCCTCCCTATACTTCCCTTTCAGAGTCCTAAACTTGACTTTCAATGGTGGAAGGACTTGGGATTTACAAAAACCCCAAAAGAGATTTTCTGTAGCACTAGTAGTAGCATCACTCAACCTCACAGGAACCTAGTGCCTGGGGTCCTCACTCACACAGAAAGCCCTAGATCCTCCTCTGTCTTGGGCTGACTCACAGCCAGAGAGACACGTTCAAGGCCCAACACAGCATGTCAGAACTGAGGGGGTTCCAGTGCCTCGTTCTGCAGATGAAAAAGCAGAAGTCCAAAGAGGGGGAGGAATTCTCTCAGGTCTACATAGTGTTTGAAAGAGTAGGACTGGAAGCTACCTCCAGATGCTTGCTCAGAAAAAAACTCATTTTCATTGGCAGATTCCTGGGTGATGGCCACTCTCAGAATAATTATCAGTCCTGAAACTCACAGTAGCAGATAGCTGGTGCTCAGTTTATGGACTGAATAAATGCTTATAATGGGACACGAATAGCAGGCCTTGAAGCTGGGAGTGGACCTCAAATCCTGTTCTCAAACAGGAGGTTTCGGTCCTTTTCCGTCTGGGTGTAATGGGGCTGGACACTCACCTCCGCTCTCTCAGACATCATACTATGTCCCACGCAGAAACAGCATGAACAGCTCACAAGTTTCCTTAGAGAGGGTGGTCATATGACCTTGAGCTGGCCAATCAGCATAGTACATCCTTTGCAGCCACAGTGATTGGCTCAGGGCTAGGCATGTGACCAATCAGGTCCCAGGGGTTGGAATCATTGGGTAAAAGCAACGATATTTCTGTTAGGCCGCTGAGGGGTTATGACGTCATCCTGTGGCTGTTGGTGGCCATCTTGCTTTCCTAAAGGGAAAGTCCACTTGAGAAGGACACCAGCACAGAGGGAAGTAAGCAAAACCAAGAGTCAAGGAGAGATGATTCCAGGTGATATTGTTTAGCACTCAGGTAAAACCTTGCCTGAAGTCTTTAGATTTCTTGGTTACATATTCCCTCCTGTTTTGATTGTTTGCTGGGTTAAGCCACTTTGAGATTCCTGTCACTGGTTATCAAAAAATTTGAACTGTACTTTCCAGCTGGCTAAATGGAGCACCCTGGAACTGCAAGTGGATGGACTTAGGCTAGCTTTAGGAAGACTTCCAGATAACATTGCAGCACTCCAGCCTAATGGGGACCTCCAAAGGGAGCCAGACAGTAAGGGTTGAGGGCCGGCTACAGGCTACACCATTCACATTACTCAAATTAATCCTCATGGGATTAACCTTGTTAAGGTAGCAACTGATGTCCCTATTTTAGAGGGCAAGACTGAGTTTCAGAGAAGGGAGGCAACTGGGCCATAGTGAGAAAGCGAGAAGCCAGACCACACACCCAGATTCTGCTGCTCGTACTTTGAGAAGCCACATGATGTGTCTTGAGTACGTGACAGGGGTTAAGTCACCCAGCCCCACCCCTGGGGTACTGTGGGTGCCTTGAGACTTGGTAACTGCCACCCTCCCAGCTCCCTCTCACCCAGCATCCCTTTCTCCAGCTTCATGTGGCAGTTACACTGTGGTGCCCATGTAACCAAGTCCCACCTTCTGCCTTCACACCCTGAGTGGAATCTGGTTAGGTCTTGAAATCAAGGTTTTCAACTTGTCAGCTTAGCAGGGAACTTGTCAGTTCTAAACTCACATTTCTAGCAATAATCATGTTACACCAGGCGTGAGACAGTTCCTTGAGTTATTTAATATCTGCAGATATTAACAGAGAAGGAGTCAGCATAGCCTATTTCAAAAGTAGCTATGTCTTTGGGAGCTGGTGGGGAGGGTACAAGTGTGAGCAGAAAGAGCAAGACGATATCCCTGCAAGGATTCACTTCAGACTCATTCAGTTAGGAGCTTAGATCTTCGCATGTTAGATTTCCCAAGAAGCGCCAGGAGAGGAGAGAGGGCTGGAGCTGAGCTTCGCTGTCACCCATGGAAGGCAGAGCTGACACTTTCAGACAGCTGTGGTTCTTGGAGCAGCCTGACCCAAGGAAACCACACAGGAAAGGCCCCTCCAAGACTGTTGTCCTGGTTAGGATAAGGTTCAGCTGCTATAACAAAGGGCCCTATATGAGAGTGGCAGACAGAAATTTGCATCTCTCTCCCCTGCTCACTCTGGAGGCAGAGAGTCCAAGGCTAGCAGAGGTGCTCCAGGAAGCTCCTCTCCCAGATGCTCTGTTATCTTAGGGGAGTACCCTCGTTCACAGGGGCTAGGATGCAGCTGCAGCCTCAGAGCTCAAGCTCTCAGCAGCAGTGCAGAGGGAGAAGCAGAAGGAAGGGCCCACTTCTCTCTACGTGGAAATCCCCTAGAATTTGTTCAGATCTTTTCCCTTCCCATCCTGGAGGGAGAGTCTAGTCACACACCGAGCCTAGCTCCACTGGGGTCCTTTCACGCTGGGCCAAGAAGGCCCGGCTTCTGCCTTATGGTCAGGAAACTCAGATGCACAGGTAAGTGACCCCTAAGCTGCTTTAGGGTCCACAGCCCTACCACTTCTCTGACGCCCCACACAAGCTGGTGCACGGGACTTTGCTATTCTGTTGTGGACCTCTCGGCCCTAATGAACTCAGGCCACAGTACCAGCAGTTCCCCTCGGTCCTTCTGCAAATGTGAAGTAATGAGCGTAGGAAGGTAACATACCATTTCTGCCTTCCTGACTTGCAGTGTGGCTCATCGGCCTTTCCCCTTGGAACTATGTTCATTGCTATTGGGAGTTGCCAGGAAAATTCCCTTCAGTCGTTTTTCCATTACTTGTTCTGATTAAGTCCCAGTACTATATCACTGCACGCTTCTCAAACTGGAGGATGCACAGCCCCAGTTCTGTGTGGGGAGAATGCAAGACAGAGTATCCAATACATCTTTGTAGAGTTTCTAACTTATGACAAAATTTGGGGAAAACCAAGTACTTTAATAAGAACTACCTTGCCCCCTCCCCGCCACCCCCAAACATAGATGAAGAGAGGAGTAGGGGCAGGGGGAAGGGCTCCAGGAAATACCGTCCAGTCTCTGCAGTTTCACCCAGGTGGGGCCCAGCGGGGAATCTGTAGTGAGGGTGGTCTCTTCTCTCGTATTCCAGAGAGCTCCAGGCATCCTCCAAGCTCACCAGGGTACGATGCTTCCGAAGGCCACAGAGATGCCCGGTACCATCCTGATTTGAATCCTCTGCAGAGAATGCTGGTGCAGTTTGCGCCCCTCCATCGTCTGCTGGACCAAATCCTTCACACACAGCCTGTACTCCCTGTACTGCTCCCGCCTGCAGTTGTTTGCATCCAGCTCTGGCCGATCTCTGGTGTCACGTTGCCAGCCTCCCTAGAGCTCAGCATTTTCAAGTTCAGAATTTAAAATGTGGGGAGAGAGGCTTGAGCTCCCCAAAGTCTTCGGCTTTGGCCCTGCCTTGGCCGTCTACAGTTTACAGCAATGGCTTCACTTTGCCATGCCACTTTTTAGTAGATGACCTACAGCACATGTGCCATAAGAAAGAGGTCCAGAACCTCCTAGCTACCCCCTGACTGTCGTGATTATGGCCAGAAAAAAAAGGGTCAAGTTCTCACCATCAGACTGCCCTGCGTGGAGGGATTTTTTTCCTCGTTGATGCCCCCTGGGACTCCGCTACTGCTATCACTGCTAGTGCTCTGGGTGGCGAGGGAGCCCCAGGGGCTGCACTGGAGTGCCGGGCTGGGGGTGGCGGTCCTCAGCTCGGGTCTAGGTTTGTGAGTGGTGGTCCTCCACTCCAGGCTGGCTGGGGACTGGCTGGCTCTTTGGCTTTCTGACCTGATGGCAGGATGCCGTGGATCAGGAAGGGCTGCAGCTGCCGGGGGAAGACTCTGAGGAAGGCGAGGCCTTCCTGTGATGGTGCGGCTCCTCCCCTTGGGTGCATTGTGGCTCAGAATGAGGTACATGGCCACTGCTGTATTGGACTTCTTGCTTCTGATTGCCTCCTCGATTTGTTCCTCCTTAAAACCTAGGTTTGTCATTACCTGGGTCACCTGGGGGTTTATGCTGTCACAGGGTGGCTCCCTGTATAGCCCGAGTTCCTCCTGCCACCCCACGAGTCTTTCATGAGTTCTTCTAGAGTTACTCGGTCACAGGGGTCAAGTGTCAAAAATCTTAAAATCTTCTCCAACTCAAAGGAGAAGAATAGGGGACATGGTACTGCCCTCTCAGGATCTTCCGCTGTAGCTCCCTAAAGTCTTCTGCCGTGAGTGGCAATTTTCCAGTCACCGCTTTATATAAGATGACCCCCAGTCTTCACACGTCGACTCCGGGGCCGTCGTAGCCTTGTCCCAGGAAGGCCTCTGGTGCGATGGAAGGGAGGCTGCCCCAGAAAGGACTCAGCTTCTGGCCAACACACTCATTACTGAGCCCAAAGAATGCAAGCTTTATGTTCAGCTTGGCATCTAAAAGGATGTTTCATGGCGTCAGGTCTCTGTGTGCGATGATGCCCCGCTGGTGGCAATAGTGCACTGCTGATATCAATTGCCAGAAGACACCTCGAGCCTCATGCTCCGTCACATGGCCACAGTCCTCAAGATAATTGGACAAGTCCTCCCTGTCCACATGCTCCATTATGAGGAACAGTGTGTTTTTGGTGTCAATCATCTCAAATAATTTCACAACATTGGAGTGTTTCAGGTTTTTCATGGCATGGACTTCTCGAAAAGGTCTGTAGGAGCTCTGCCCGATTAATGACAGCCACCTCTGTCCCTGTCAGAATGTGCCGGGCCAACCTCACTTAGGCAAAGCTTCTTTCACCAATGGTGTTCAGGAGCTCATAGTGGTCAATATGGGACTCCCTGTCACTAGAGATGGCTGCAAGGTCATACGACATGGTGACCCACTAACTACACTAACTGACAATACTATCAGTGCAAACTATGCTAGCAAACAATAATAACTGTATTAACTATGCTAACTAATAGTAACAATGCTAACTGTACTTACTAAGTGTGCTAATAAATGATACTAACTATACTGTACTGATACTAATACTGACAATGCTATGTTTACTGTGCTAATAAATAATACCAACAATGCTAACTATACTAACAATACCAACTCTCCTAAATGTACTAACAATGCTAACTAACAATGCTAACTAAAAAAAAATTTTAAAGAACAAAGAAAATTAAAAAAATGAGAAAAGAACAAAGAAAAAATGAGGAAAAGGAAAAAAAGTGAAGAAAAAAACAATGAGGAAGAAAACAGAAAATAAGAAAAATGAGTATAATAAAAAAGAAAAATAAGAAAAAGAGTAAAGACAAAAAGAAAAATAAGCACAACAACCACAAAAAAGGAGAAAACAAGCTTAGTCCAAGTCCAAGAGGTCACCCCAAACCCTGGGTTCTAAGGACAAAACCCTCAGCACAGCCATGGCCTTACACAAGAGTTTTTGTAATTCCATGGTAATGATGTCTTATGAATTCAGGGTAATCATTGCTGGGAATAAACCACAGTGGTTTTCTGACTCCTTAGTCTCAGGACCCCTTTATGCTTAAAATAAAAAAAAGTCTCCAAAGAGCTTTTTGTTTATGTGGGATTTTAGATTAATATTTACTTTATTAGAAATTAAAATAGGTAGGATGCTTCAGTGACCTTTTCATTTATAATTTGAAGATGTATAACTTTCTTTTTTAAAGACCTCAGAGTATCTACACTCAAAAATATTCAATTCTTTTTTCTTAAAAATGATGCTACAACTTAACTATCATGTTATTATAGGAAAATTTTCTGCTGCATAAGCAAAATAAGGTACACTGTTAGTATCTATAAAACCGAGAGGAGGTAGCTTCCATCGTATTTATACCAATAAGATCATAAGCAGATTTCTCATCAGAAACCGAAGAGACCAGGGGGGAGTGGGTTGATGTATTCAAAGTGTTGAAGAAGAAAAGCTATTAACCAAGGATCCTAGATCTGTCAATGAGGGCGACCTTGAGATGTTCCCAGATAAGCCAACGCTGAGAGTTCTTCACCACTAGACATGCCCTGAGTGAAGGGCACCTTCCAAGGTGGAATGAAAGGACACTGGGCAGAGACTCAAATCTTTATGAAGAGATAAAAATCTCTGCTAAAACTCAATGTATGGACAATTAGAAAAGCTACTACCCTTGTGACTTTGGTTTGTAGCTCTACTTTTTTGTCTTCTACTTGATTTAAGAGACTAATGTATTAAAAGAAACAATTATTGGTTTATGTTTTTGGACATACAATGTATAAAGATGTTAATTGGGTGACAGCAACCCACGGGTGGGGTCAGAACTGTGAAAGAACAGTTTTTATATGTTCTTGAAGTTAAACTGGTACAAATTCTCATAAGACTGTTATAACTTCAGGATGTTAGGTCATTCAGGTGACCAAAATACACTTCTCATATGTTTGGTCTCCATCTGTGGTTTCTAGCTCATGGCACGCAAAACTCTGGGAATTTCCTGAGCAATAAGAACAATAAGAAAATTTCTTGTTATAATGTTTGGTCTCTTGTCTTCAGTTCCTGAAATCATAAAGATGAAATGAGTTTCTTTAGTCATAATAAGCCTTTTTCCACCATAACTGGATTTCTGGTAATAGATGACTTCCTGAAAGCACCTAAGGATGAGAGCTGGTTGCCAGGGAAACCAGTCAAAAACAGAGGTTGGAATTTTCAGTTCCATTTCTTGACTTCCGGGAGGGGAGAGGCATGGCAATGGAGGTCAAATCCATCACCAGGGGCTCATGAGTTAGTCAACCACGCCTACGTAATGCAGCCTCCAAGAAACCCAGAAGAAGAGGGTTCGAGGAGCTTCCATGTTGAGGAACCAGATGCTCCTATATGCCACAGTGTCAGGCCTCAAACCCCATAGGGACAGAAGCTCCTTTGTTTGGGACCCCACCCTATGTATTTCTTCATGTGGCTGTTGATTTGTATTCTTGAATATCCTTTATAATGAACTGGTATCTAGTAAGCTGGCTTCTTCAGTTCTGTGAGCCGCTCAAGCAAATTCATCAAACCCAAGGAAGGGGTTGTGGGAACCTCTGATTTACAACCAGTCAGTCAGAAGCGCAAGTGACAACCTGGACTTGACTGGCATATGAAGTGGGGGCAGTCTTGTAGGACTAAGCCCTTAACTTGTGGGATCTGAGACTATCTCCTGGTAGGAAGTGTCAGAATGAGTTGAATCACAGGACACCCAATGGGTGTCTGAGAATTGGTTAGTGGTGTAGGAAACCCCCTACTTCACATTAAAGTTGGGTACCGGAATCTTTACCAGGTGAGCTCACAATGTGAAAGTCAGCACTTTTCACTATTTGTGCAGTTGTATAAAGAAATTGAAAAAATAAGAATAGAGGAAGGAGGAGGGGGGCATAGATGATATAAATTAATGATGAGCTGATAATTGTTGAAGTTGGGTACACGGGGCATCATTATACTGTTTTGTCTACTTTTGTGTGTGTTTGAAGTGTTCCACAAGAAAAGGTTAAAAAAAGTGCAAAAGTAAATTTGGGTACATGCTAAGTAGCAGGTGGTAAGTGGGGCACATGATCAACTATGGCTTTTCTGAGGTAGACCTGGGAAGGCTGGGCAAACCATTCACCTTGCGCTGCTATGTTACAGAGATAGATTCCACTCAAATCTACCGTCATGATCACGGCACACTTGTCTAGATGACAGACCCATCAGAGAATCTGATCAAAGCCATGGGCCTCACCCCAGAACAACACACACACTCAACTGTAAACCTAGTCATGGAATCTGTGCACCGGCCACAAAGAAACAAGCCAGTGACATTTAGGGACAGCCGGGCCTGACTTTCATAGCTTCTGTGTACTTCACCAGGATTCTTAACTGTTTGGAGCTGGCTTGAGGAAAGAGCTGGCCAATACGTTCTTCAAGGGCGAGGAGTTATATAGCCTCAGTGATGGTGCCAAATGTAAAAGGTGATGATGTTTCTTGCAGCACCTGGCTGAGAGAAGATGAGGTCTGTATGGTCACAAGGCCTAGGAGGTGGAGGAAATGAGGAGTTGTCAGTCAAAAGGCACAAAGTTGTAGTTATGTAGAATGAATAAGTCCAGAGATCTAATGTAGAGCATGGCGACTATAGTTAATGATACTGTACTGTATACTGGGGAATTTGATCAAAGTAGATTTCAGAAGCCTGGACCACATACAAAACTGTGAGGAGATGGATATGTTGATTAGTTTGAGCAATCATTTCATTATATTATATCATATTATATTATATTATATTACATTATATTATATTTATTACATATATATAAAATTTCATCATATATACATTTCATCATATATACACACACATATAAATATATCATGCTGCGCATCTTAAATACATATTATTTTTATTAAAAAACAAAGGGTCTCTGACATGAGTGGCCAGTAGCTGTACCTGGACGCTGTGACTTCTATAATCATACAGGGATAATACTCCTGCAGAGTTCAGACCTAATCTCTGACAGGACTGGCAACTTTTGCTTTCAGGTTCTTAGAATGTAGCCACCATGCCCACGCAGCCACGTGGAGAAAGGCGGAGGCCCACTGGCCATCAGCTCCAGCTGAGTTCCTAGGTGTCAGCTATTGTGAGCAAAGGCCTGAGCTGATGTCACAGCGGGCAGAGAGAATCTGCCTCCACGGGCCCTGCTCAAAATGTGAAATTTAAAGGTGGTTAGTTACACAACAGATAATCCAAACACTGTCTCATCTCTCACCCCATGTATGCCAATTCCTCAAATTCCCTTCACCCAAACTGAATGTTTGTGTCCCACACCACCCCCAAATCCATATGCTGAATCCCTAACCCCTCAACGTGGCTGTATTTGAGATAGAGCACCTTGAGGAGGTGCTCAAGGTTAAATGAGGTCGAAAGGACGGGGGCTCTGATACAGCAGGCCTGGTGACCCTACAAGAAAAGGAAAAGACACCAGAGCTCACTTTCTCTGCTCTGTGAGGCATCAGGCTGCAAGCCAGAAAGGGTGTGAACACCAGTAACCCGCCCTGTGGATTTTGATCTAGGACTTCCAGCCACCAGAACAGTGAGAAAATAAACTCTTGTTTAAGCCACCCAGTCTGTGGCAACTTGTCCGGGAGCTGGAGCTGAGTAACACACTGTCTCCAGCCTCTAAACCTTTGCATAAACGTTTCCTCCTGCCTGGAATTCTTCACAGAATTAACACTTCCTGACCAGCAGGAAATGTGTCCCTAACTTAGGGGGCGCATCTCTGACCACCCTCTTCAAACTCAGCCCCCCATCATTTATCCCTCTCAAAGCAACCTGCTCCTCCCCCACAATACCACCCTGTCTACAGCTTAGATTTCTTTGAATAATGGTTTAATTAATGCCGCTCCCCACCCCCATGCCTCTGTTCAGCATAGGGCCTGGCACACAAAAGCATCCATTTTAGAAAAGATGGTGGCTTTGCCTGAGAAGTCAAGAGGACCCTTTGACCCCAAAATTCTACTCCTAGGTATAAATGCCAATGAAACACGTGACACCTGGAGTCCTGAGCTGGAATGTGCCCAGCGTGTCTAACAAGAGGATGGATGAACATGTCCCATGCACACAACATTAAATAGCCATGGGAATGTGCAAGCCCCAGACACACCTGGCAGTGGGGTGAGTCACTTGGGCAGCCAGTCCCCAAAGAAGACACACATCGCCATCCATCTGAGTGCATTAAAAAGGCAAAACTCAGTGTCTCAGCTGCGAGATGCCCACCTGGGAGTTAAACATGAAGACTAACAGGGACATGATTTTCACAAAAGTTAGGGCACTGGTCACCCTGAAAAGAGAGGCTGTTGCCAGGAGAGACACCAAAGGCTCTGGGCTGCTGGGAATGTCTCATTTACTCACTTGGGTGGTAAATAAAGGGGTCTGTACTATGGTGAATCTTTAAACTGTATACGTATACATACATATACATATGTATGCATATATATTTTGGATATGTCTTCTGTGTATATAAGCCACCATTTTAAAACAAACAAAATGAGCGATTGTTTGACAAAGTAATGAATTATCATTTTAAAAAGGGGCACACAGGTCCCACTTTACTCCTCAAACAGCTAGCCCCATTGTCACAACACATGAACCCAGGCCTCCCCTGGCAGTGTCCAACCTTCCCTGTGCTCTCATCAGTAGCAAATGAGACAAAAATCAGGTAATTACCAGCACCGTGTCTTCCCACTGCCTAAATATAAACCTCTTATTCTAGAAAGACAGTGGACTCCTGTCTAGCAATCCCAAGGGGCCATCAACACTTGCCTATATGGGCCACATTGCTCCCCGCACTGGCAGGCGATGGAAGACTAGAAAGGCCACAGAAACCTGTGCTATCTCCTTGCCCAGGGACAGGGACAAGGGGCAGATGAGCCCTCTGTCAGCCATTCTCAGGACACTGAGTTTTGCCTTCTACAAAGCCATTCTCAGGAAGCCTGAAGCAAAAGCAAGTCACAGACAGGTGAGGATGGGTGATCCCTAGGGGGATTAGTGGAGATTACTTATCCTTGGTGCTTGTTTTTCAAATTAAAATAGCCCTGACTGAAAAGAAAGCATGGCGGATCAGCGTGTGTGTGCCCGCATATTTGTGTACATGCCTCAGTTTCAGTCTCCATCTCAATCTTTTGCCCTGGGGGAAACCAGCTGCCATGACCTGTGAGCAGCCCTGTGGAGAGGCCCTTGTGGTGAGGGCCTGATGCCTCCTGCCACCAGCCGCTTGTGGGAGGTTAGAAACAGGAATATATTTTCCAGTTGACCAGACGATGTGGCCCCAGCCAACATCTTAAACATGACCATCTGAGAGACTCTGAGTCAGAACTGCCTAGCCACACTGCACCCAGGTTCCTGACTCACACAGACTAAGACAAATGTTTGCTCCTGTAAACTGCCGAGTGTCGGGGTCATTTGTTACACAGCCATAGCTAACATACAAACCCTCCTTAGAGCCTTTCCATCACATCACCCTGTTTGGAAGCCTTCATTCAGTGCCATTTGAAGCAGATTTATTTATGACTATTTACTGTCTCTATCTCCCTCATTAGGAGGAAAACTCCATGAGGACAAGAGATTTGTTAGGTCATTGCAGGGTCCCCAGTGCTAAGATGATGCAGAGTCTCTTTGTTAAATGACTGAGACACAGTGATGCAGCAATTCCAGAAGCATCATCATTCTGGGATGTCCCGTATCTGAGAAGTGAGGACACTCCCAGAACAAGCCCAGACTCTGAGATTTTGCAGGCAGCCTCAGCTACTCTAGACAGATGTCTGCTTAAGATTTGAAATGTGAAAGTAAGCAACACAGGGTGTTGAAGGGATGGGGCTACTAGCTGGCAGGGAACAGAGGGGTCTGGTTCTCCCTCAGCAGCAGGCTCCAGTGTCTGGGCCAGAGCAACACAGGCAGTGGGGTTTCCATGGCAACAGTCGGGTTGGATAAGGTAATTGTCCAGGCCGTGTGGTCCCTCGCTTCTGGGACATACAGCTTGGTCCCCTGGTGGTCCTAGAATGTCAGTCCTAACACCCAGGAATAAACCCTTCTTTGCTCAAACCAGAAAGAGTGGATTCTATTACCTACAACTAAGCACTGTGACTATTACAAATTCAGATTCTGAAATCGCCTTTATTATTTTCCTTGTGTAGAGAAATAGAGAAAAGTAAAAGAAAAACAAGTGAAAATCATCTTAATCTCACCACCTGAAGGTAATTGCTATAATATTTTTGCATGTTTACTTCTGGGCTTTGAATTCTATTTTTTACATAGTCAAAATGATACTGTTTATATCATTCTGTGCCAGTTTTTTCACTTAACGTGGATTATAAACATGTCCCAGTGGCCTTGTCCATGATACAAATCTGGTTCTTCTCCATCTAGTCTTTTTTTATATAACTACATTATTGAGTTATAATTGACACATTTATTGTATATGGCTTGGTGACTTTTGAGATAAATATACATCTGTGAAACCAACAGTATAATCTATGTGATATACACATCTGTCATCTCCAAAAGATTCATCCACACTCTTTATTATTATTATTATTATTATTATTATTATTATTATTATTGCGATAAGCACATTTAACGTAATATCTACCATGTTAGTCAAGGTTTAGAAATACAACAAGGTATTATCAACTCTAGGCACTGCACTGTACGGTAGATCAGTATGACTTAGTTCTCTTGAATAATGAGACTGATCAGGTCTCAGGTGTTGGGGAGGGGACCAGAGTGTGTTCAGTGGAGACCCCCAGCCAGTGAAGAGTGGAGGGGGCTTCACCCTATCTCCACAGAGCTGCACTGGGCAGGGGAGTAGATAGAGTCAGGGTCCCCCAGGAAAGCAACAGCCCTACGAAGGGAGGCAGAGATTTTGTCTCTCCATCGCAAAAACTATTGAATAACTACAGAATGGTTGGGCCTAAAAAAGAGAGCTCTCTTTCCCTGGAGGTATGCAAGAGTCTGGATTGGTGGGGAGGGTGTGCACAATTAAATGAGGCACTGGACTGTCTCCAAGTTCTCTTCAGCCACCAGGATATGCCAGGATGCTAAGATCTGACTATCCTCCATTGAAGCAAGTGCAGCAACTCCTCCTGGCCTGCTGGTTGAGAGCAGACTTTGTTTTGTAGGTAAAATAACTCCACATCACATGTGCTTCTGTTTGTTGGTGCTTGTCATTTCACAGAAAGCACTTGCAAAGCCCAGCCAGGGCTTCATCTTGGGATAGATGTCAGCAAAGTTCAGCAGAGAGCCTGCTCAGGGCTCAGTGTGTGCAAGGCTCCCTGAGGGGGACAAGGGTAGGGTCAAGTGTCCCAGGCCAAAGTGTCATGTAGCCAATCAGAGAAACTTCTGGGAGATCTGAGGGCAACTACCACCTGAAAAAAGCACAAAAGAGCACAAAACATGTCTTCACTCCTCCTGAACCCAGAGTGTACCATACAGGTCCCTCCCCATATTCCCGCAGGCATGGAGACTTGCCTCTCATCCACATTTGCTCGTGCACAAGACACACCATATAGAAGTCGTGTCTGTGGGTAGGACACATCCTTCCTGTTCAAATTACATTTGGGGGAAAAATTTTGTTTGACGATTTCTTCTTTCCTCTTTCTCCTGAAGAGTTCTCTGAGGACAGCGAAGTCTCAGCCTCCAACCTGCCAAAGTGGGTCGGGGAGGATGGAGACTGGGGAGCAGATGCAACCACACCCATGAGGTGCTGGATCGGAGCTGGCACACAGTAGGTTATAGTTACTGAATGATGGAAAGAGGTGAGAATAGTAAGGCCCTGTGTGGGACTTAAACAGAAAGTGCTGAGAAAGAATAGCGGTGACGGGGGCACTGGGTTTGTCCAGGCACTAGGGAGCCATGACAGGTTCTTGAGCAGAGGATAAAAATGATGTTCCAGAAAGAGTACTTTATCCATCTGGAGGTGGTGTGCAGAGTAGATGACGATGGGAATGAAAATAACAGAAATCATAATGACCGGTACTGACTGGGAGTGGGCTGAGTGCCCAGCATGTCCTGAGCTCTTTCTATCAATTACTTCACTCTTCCCTCACACAGGAACTCTGTGAAGTGGGGACAGCCACCGTTCTTTTTGTACGGGTGGCAAACTGATCTGCCGAGGTCATACTGCTGGTAAGCTGTGGCACTGGGACTCCACCCCCTGGGCAGCCTGCTCCGGGGCCAGTGTGCCAAGCAGGACAGTGTGCTCTGCCGCTTCCTGCTTCCTAGTATGTCTCTGGGAACGTTTGGCAGCATCCCGGGCCTCAGTCTCCCCCTCTGTGAACTGGGAGTGATAAATCCCATCTCTCAGGGTGGTTCTCTCTGATCCCAAACACTATGTATTGTAAACAATAATATAAACCGAGCCACTTTAAAATGGAGCCAGAGCTCCTATGCCAGAGGAGCTGTGTGTCTTATGTCTCAAATCTTTGTAATGTGAAAAGAGAGCAAAATAACCTTTGAACTGGGCCTAAGCGACCTTGTTTCCCAAAGAACCATTTGTGAAGATATAATAAGGAAGCAGTTATTATGACTATTAATTAAAAATAATTATGACTGAAAATTAAAAGCATTGCTTAGAATTAACATCACTGTGTTATGTTATCTGCGCCAGTAGAGTTGCCGTCCTTCTATTGATGTAATAAATCACTCAGGCTGTAGTGAGAACAGCGGATTGGGAATGGGCGTGAATGGATTTAGAAAGAAAAATTAGGAGGCTATGTCAGTTTTCCAAGCAAAACAAGGTAGGGGGGAGGGGGCAGTGGAAATGGAGAGAAACCAATGCATTTAAAAGATGGGAGGATCTAGTGATGTGTGGAGAGAAGCTGGGGTGAATGTCTCTGTGGCACCAATAGAAATGCCTTCCTTGTGTTGGTGTCACTGTCTCCCTTCTCTTTCTCATTACCTAATGCCTTCATCTCCTAATTAGAGCATTATTTGGGCTTCTGCCTGAATCAATGTGTCCCAAATAGCTATTCTTATTGATTTCAAAAATTGTTTTTTGCCTTTCATTTTGAAAGGCCTTTTATTTTTTTAGTTAACAGTATGACATTTCCACACACTGCAAGTAAAGACTCCCTTAGAGAAGACCTCAGGATGAAGGGGAAAAAAACCTCAAATGATTTCCATGAAAGGCTAGTTTTAATTCAACTGGCTGGCATTTTGAGGGTTTCTTTTGTTTGTTTGTTTGCTTGTTTGTTTTCCCTTAAGAAGATTCTGGAAGGAGTTATCTAGTTTTGACAAAATTTGAGCAGAGGATAAAAATGACTTCCAAGGACTTCAGGATTTACCTTACTTTTCAGTTCTGATCAGTCAGTCACCTTGAAACAAAATCCAATACTCTCTTCGGATGGGCATCTTGTTTGGAATTTTTAATACTTCAGCCACATTAACTGTGTGGCTCGCCCTAGCTCAGTGCTCCTGTGTCCCTTCCCACTGGCATGGCTGAGCTGCTGAACCCTGCTCACCCTGGAGACCTAACCCGAGACACCCCTTTCTTTACTGAGTCAAGAACTTTTACCTTTTCACTTAAAGAAAGCACTCTATGGCTTTTCTTTGATGTATCCAAACTGCTAGCATCACGATTGTTGGGCTATGGGGTCATTATTAAGTAAAATAAGGGTGACTTGACCACAAGCACAGAAATACCTCAACAGTCAATCTGATAACTGAGATAGCTAACTAAGTGACTAACAGGAAGAGAGCATCTACAGGTGCAGATGCTGGATGCAGGGCTGACTGACGTCTGAGCAGGATGGCGCAGAAAGGTCCAGCTTCTATCAAGCTACTCAGAATATCACAAACTTTAAAATTTATACATTGTTTATTTCTGGAATTTACTATTTAATGTTTTCAGACTGAGGTTGACCAGAAAAGGAGAAACCATGGATAACGGTGAACAACTATAATAAAGAAATAGAAGATCAAAAAGACAAAAGATACATAGAAAAATAGTAAAATGGCAGCATTAAATCTTTCATTATCAGTAAATATATCAATATATTTATCAATATAAATGTACTAAACAGATTAATCAAAAGACAGAGGTCAACAGAATAAAAATAAAAACAGTCATAAATACATTTAGAAAGTTAAAGGTTGGAAAAAGATATGCTATGTAAAGAAGATCCAGAAAAGAGCTGGAACGGTGATATTAATTTAAGATAAAATGGACTGACAAAAATTTTTACTGGAGACAAAGAAGGATGTGTTATAATAAAAGCATCAACAAATCAATTTGAGGCATATATAGATGAAAAATATCTTATCTTGGGCCAAACTACTTTGTTTCTAACACTATTATTTGCCCATATTAAAAAAAAAAAAATGTAAAGCCTTATCATGGATTATGGTGCAAAATGAGTTCTAATTAGGCTTTCAGTTGATTCCCCTATGTTTTTTTTCCTTCCTTCCTTCCTTCCTTCCTTCATTCCTTCCTTCTTTCTTTTTTTCCTTCTTTCTTTTCTATTTTCTACCTGTGGCAAGTGCCATGATAAGAGTCTAGATGACTAAGAGTTATACTTTTCTTTCAAAAGGGGGAAAAGGATGATTTTAACAAAGGAGATTGGAAAGAAAAATTACATAACACCAACCATAGGTATGGTCTCAGGGATCAATTTTATCAGCTCAAACCATTATAATTGCCACTTTTTAAATTGAAGATGTTTAAGTATTTGTAATCTCATATGGTTTAATATTAGTAAGAAAGAATAAATGCAGAAATAAGATCTCTGAAGAATCCTTGTATATCCCTAGGCATACATACACAAATTTTGGGGAATGATGCCCTGTATCATGTCACACCTTCCTCACTGCATTATTAATTCATTTCATTTTAGTATAATTTTGTTATTTTTCTTCAACTGGGCTCATGATTTCTTTGAGGTAATGGGCCTTGCCTTATTTATGTTTCAATTCCAAAATACAGCGCATAACAACCACCCAGCATATATTAAGTGAATGATTAAATAAATACTTTAAAATTTCACATTCCCTTTATTTTTGTCATTCTATGTTTATAAAATCCCCCTAGCAGGCTTCTCCAACATCATCTTGTATAATCTCTACTCAAAACACGCAGTCTTTCTTTCGTGTTCTCAAACGCAGTAAGATATCTCAAATGCAATAAGATATCTCTAGTCACAAAATCTCACAAATAATCTTTTTTCCCTTTTCCTTCCTTGAATACTTTTACCTTGACTTATATTCATAATTTAAATCATAATATATATTTCACTACTTCAGAAACATTAATATTGACCCATTCTTTCACTTGATCACCTTGTAAGTTATATAAATGTCTAACCAGTATGCTGTACATCTGAAACTAATATAATACTGTATGTCAACTGTAATTTAAAAATTTTAAAAATTAAATCAAAAATAAGGTTCCCCTTACCATGTGTCCTACATAGTATGTGAGATATATATATATATATATATATATATATATATATATACACACATACATGTATATTTATTAAATACATACATTGTATACATATATATGAAATCACAGGATTTTGGAAACAAAGGAAAATCAACAAAGTTTTAGCTTCTAAAGCATTTATTTTAAGTGTATATATATATATATATATATATATATATATACACACACACATATATATATATGCTATGTGGTATATATATACATATATACCACAAATTAAAAGTTTAATATTCACTTACTACCCCATATCATTCAGTTATATGGAATAATATCCATATATTATTGATTCTTATTTAGCATTTAATGTGCATTAACATTTTATAAATACTAATGCCTCGTTACAGTTTCTGGTAGATTGCTATTTGTCCATTAATTTGAACCACTGAAAAAAGAGAATGTATGTGTCAAGGTTATAAGATGTTAAAAGATGGCACTAAATTATCCTGTAGTTGAACGTAGAAGTTGAGAAAAAGCACCATATGAGACTAATGGACCAGCAGAAATACAAAGTATCATTCAGCACTAAAGTAATTGGGCAGAACGGTGGAAAAGACTACGATAAATGATTACTTCATTAATTTTAAAATTAAAGGGCAAGATAAGGTGGTCACTATCACTGGATTTTTAAGGTAAAACAAGTTAATCAGCACATTTCAAATGTAAAGTCAGCTAATCATCCAATGATTACCAATTTCTGAAGAGTATAAGAGAAAGCAATTTATTCTCATTTTGTCAATCAAACCATGCAATCAAATGTTTTACTGAAGGAAAAATAAAACCTTCTTAATTTATTTTTATCTTTTCTTGATATAATTTAACTATCATGCATTGGTAGGCAAACTATAAGAGGATGGTAATTTTTATTTAATCAATATAAGCATCAGGAAAATGACTTTCTTATCAAAGTAATGTCATGCCAAAGTCTTTCAAGTTTGAATACAGTAACCTAGTGATTCTTAATGTGAACCACGGACTCAATTACATCCTCAACTTTCTCTTACAAGAAAGTTTTACTAATAGAAACCTTATAAACAAATTACACCATAAACATCTTACTAACAAAAATTCTGTATGAAGAGTGTTAAATCTGGAAATGAGAGAAAAACCATAATAGTGAGAAACTATTTTTTTTAATTACAGAGCTGAAAGAGTTTTCGAAAATAAATATTTAAGTAGTAAATAAAGAAAAAAAAGCTCAGATAAGGTAAAAGTCCCAGGATTACATTGGAGATTTATATCTGTTAAGTTTACATAACAAAAGAAAGCAAAAAAGAACATCATTTAATGAACACTGATGAGCATGTAAGTGAAATGGTTGTATATAAAATTAATAAATATCAGATAGACAGATAGACGATAGATAAATAGATAAGTAGATTGATCAACGGAATTTTGCTTCTAGACATGATGGCATATCAGAGAGTAGAGTTTTCCTCCAGCCACAAAAAAATAAATAAATAAAGACAGAAACTAGGCAGACATAATAAACTATGGTTTTCAAACATTGAACAAGAGACATCACAGGAGTATGATCCAAAGAAAAGGGAAACAAATAAGATGAGTCATACAATTGCTTTTAGCTTTCTGTCTGAATTCAATTTCTATGATGTATAAGCAGGGAGGGGAAAAACAAACAGGGCATTTTAATGAATCAAGTAGACTGAGGCCAATAGAAATTATGTAGCAGGGTATTAGAGAGGAAGAAGTATGCATAAAAGAATTCTAGAGAGACCCCCTTAAGTCTTTCTTGACTACAAAGAAATATATGCATTGTGTTGAGAGTCCGCAAGTCTGAGCAGGAGTGACTGAGAACTGGGAGCTAAATGATCCCCAGAGCAACATAAGGTTGGTTTGGATTTCAACCAACCAAAGTGGACAGTCCTCAATGACCACTTGGGGCATTCAGAAGAGACTGCAAAAAGGCCACACCTTAGTGTTTAGGCTAAACTACCCCTAGTAAAGGCTACTCTGCACACAATATCATACCACTTAAAAATCTGCCTCCAAATTATAAAACTGAACCAATGTAACAACTGCTTGTGGAACAAACTCCAATTCTCTTTCAAAGAAAATAACAAATATCGGATACACAAAAACATGAAATTCAAAATATTCAAGATTGAAAAAGCAGCAAAACATAATGAATACCCAGGAGAAAAGTCAGTCAATGGAAAGAAACTCAGAAATAACACAACAGCTAGAGGTGTTAAAATAGCTCTTACAATAAAATACCACTATTTAAAGAAAAACACGATCATAATATGCAGAGAAATGAAAATATAAAAGGGAGCTTAAAAGAACTTCTAGAGATTAAAAAAAAAACACATTATCTAAAATGTAAAATAAACTGGACTGGATTACAGGAGTTTAATCAACATAGGTTAATAGATCAATGAGCACATTGATAGAAACTGAAATGAAACAGAAATAACAGCATTAGAAAATAGTCAGTGACTTATAAGCAGTATATAATACTCTAATATACATTATCTTGAATATAGAAAGTAGAGGGTGTGGGGGGGGGGCTGAAAAAAATGGTAGCTGATCTACTATGAAGAACAGTAGGCAGTTTCCTCCAGGAATTAAAAATAGAACTACCTTATGATCCAGCATATATATCCAAAGTAAATAAAGTTGGAATCTTAAAAAGGTATCTGAACTCCTGTGTTTATTTCAGCATTATTCACAATAGCCAAGATATGGAAATAACCTAAATGTTCATTGGCAGATGAATGGATGTGTAAAATAGTATTACAGTGTCTAAATGTGCAATAGTTCATTTATCCATTCACCTACTGAAAGAATTCTTGGATGCTTCCAAATTTTGGCAATTATGAAGAAAGCTCTTATAAACATCAGTGTACAGGTTTCTGTGTCGTCATAAGTATTCAAGTCTTTTGGGTAAATATCAAGGAGTTTGATTTTTTGATCACGTGGTAAGAGTATGTTGAATTTTGTAAAAAAAAAAAAAAGCCATCAAACTGTCTTCAAAAGTGGCTCTAGCATTTTGCATTCCTATCAGCAACAAATGGGAGTTCCTCTAGCTCCACATCCAAATCAACATTTGATACTGTCATGGTTCTAGATTTTGGCCATTCTAATAGGTATGTAGTGGTATATCATTTGTTTAATTTGCATTTCTCTAATGACAGGATATGAAGCATCTCTTTATATGCTAATTTGCCATTTTTACTTCACCAGATGACTGAGAATCACTCTTAAATTCTTTATGTGTATAAACATAAATAACAAAAATTTATTTTTATTAAGGTTTATTGAAAATATGAAAGTGGCCTCAAGGTCTTCTATAAATAAAATTTTATTGGATTTTAGTCAGTAACTATGATATCATGAAACATAAAACACCTACCATAACTTTGCAAACCAAGAGTTATAATGATTTGTTTACCTGAAAAAAACACCATTTAATTTGTCTCAAACTAGTGTGCCTGACTAACTATAATTTTTATTTATTCATTCCAAATATAACATTGAAAAGTTCCATCATTTGTCATCTATTAGCCTTTGGGTCTCTGCTTTTATGTTTAATTTATTATCGACTTGTGACTTCTTTTCCTTTTACAGCTGAAAAATGAATTCACTTTTACTGCCAGATAACATGCTAGATGTCTTACTTACCAAGTCTACAGTTTATAAGGAGCAGCATGCCTTCAATAAAAAGTTTAAGAAAAATAAAATAAAAACTAAAATGTCAAAATGCTTACCTTTTATCATAAAATCATTAGTTCATAACTATACCAAATCAAAGAACACATCACTTGTGTCTCCATAAATACGAACAAATATTTTGACAAGCAGTAGGAAACTATTTTGACCCATGTAGGGAACATTGTATGTTTCAAAAAAAAATCAAATATTAAGTAGTACAGAGGGAAAGTGTTTTGTCAAAACAGTATTCATCATGCAGTACAAGGGAGTCCAATAGCTAGTGCTCACTGTTTTATTTGAATGGCACACAATAAAACAAACAAACGAACAAAAATAACTAATAATTTTATATTTCTCAATGTTTACTAAAACTCTCCTCAGTTATATATGGAAACTCTACATTTATGATTAGGCATAACCCTGATGGAAAAGAAAGAGAAAATTACCCTCAGCATTTCCAGGATACTGGGTGAATGCTAAAAAACATGGTCCAACCATGATTTTAATCCGAACAACTACTTGGACCATTGGTAAATTGATTACAGGAGTAGAATATTATTTCACACAATTAAGTGACTAAATACAACATGCTTAACTATTTGAATGGGCACACCCAAGCCCCTAAGGTTTCTGAGCTCCTATATAAAACCCATGTATATTGTTTTGACTCCTTATCATTTGCTAGTGTAAGATAAATAGAATATCTAAGAAGTAATATTTTGAGAGATAGATCTGAGATATAGTTATAAAGTAACATACATTTGCAAATCTAATAACTTACAAGGTTGAAAGATTTTAAATGGAAAACTCATATGGTTTATTCTTATATATCTAGTTATTAGTATAGCTAATGGAAATGTACCTTAAGTTTTATTGGTAGTACTTATTTCTAAAATAAATATTATAGGTTTATGTCTTTATTATCTATCTCCAGAAATTAGATGTTGCTTCATGAGAACATGACCTCTGTGTTTTCAGTATTATAGTCCTAAAACTAAGGACCAGTACCCAGCACATGATGAAAACTCAACAAACATTTGTTATATTGAAAGACTACCTGAATGTCAACACCTTATTTTCAGTAAAATAATCGATTTTATCAAAAATAATTGATAGTAAATGAGTATATCATAAATATCTCATTCATTTGGAATGCTGACATTGCCTCGCATAATAAAAAAGCTTTTATAAACATTGGCAACTTTCAAAAAGAATATATTTGTACATAAATTTAATAAATGGCAATTTCAATGAATAAATTTTGGAACAACTAATATATCGAAATAAATTAAATTAATATCAATATACATACCTTTTTACAGGTTAACAACTGGAGCCCAAAGGGAGTGGCTTTTTGAGCTTAGAATCCATTAAGTAAAAACAACCTTTTAGGACATGATAATTTCAGAAAATCTTTTAAAGGAGAAGGATACATAGTAAACTTGCAGGTAGAAAGGCCTTTTAGATGTTGAAATACCAATCAAAATACCATAGAGTATTGAGTGGGAAAAACAGAGGTGATCTGATTATCATGTGACCAACCAATAAAAATACAAAAAGAAAATCTAAACCTAATTGCAGTGGTTGTACCTAATGCAGAATTAACCATGAGAATTGAATGGTATTATCAAAAAAAAAAAAAAAAAAAGTAAGAAAGAAATACAGAAAAGAGAGACAGAAAGAGAGAGTACAAAATAAAGACAATAACTAACAAAATAATTACGTACCTACCTACTCTTAGTCAATCAATTCTGAAACTGTCTGAAATCAGAACTTAAAAAAAGTCAAAGTAGAATATAAAAATTAGCGTTAAAATACTGATAATAATAATTTTTCTGGCAATTAACAGAAAGCAGTTCTTAAATTCTTGCTAAGACTTTAAATCTTTTTGTAATTTTCCAAATAATTTCTCACTCAATATCTCATTTACATTTTATGAGATTTCTGATATAGAAGGTACACTGAGTGCTTACAGAAAAATCGATTATTGTGATAAGATCTGAGGATCCAGAGATGAACAAGGTGAAAAAACTAAGTTTCAAAAGTAGATTTTTATTTATCACACAACCAGATTTTCTTACTCTAAATTCAATACTTAGATAGATAGCTATTATTTTATTAATTCTTAAGGAAATAATAATTGATGAGCATTATTTGTCACCACAATGTTTATAATAACAAATAAAAACTGGAAGCAGGCTGAATAATCAACACTTGGAAATTGATACACAAAATGCAATGGATTCTCACCAGAGAGTAATACTTCTCACAGTAGTAAAGCATTATGAGCAATTATTAGAAGCATGGACTCTAAAGTCAGAGAATCCTGGTATTATAGGCAGCTCCGAATATGACCCACAACTCCTATGTTCATGAGATTGTGTAATCCCTTCCCTGTGGGTGTGGGCTGGACCAATTGATTTTCTTTACGCGAGTAGATGAAAACAGAAGCTTTGGGATGTCAGTCACTTCCAAGATCAGGTTATTAAAAGACAACCACTTCCACATTGGGTGTCCCTCTCACTTGCTCTGGGATCACTCATTCCAAGTGAAGTCAGTTGTGACGTTGCAGATCTTCTAAAGCCTGACAGACACCATGTGTGTGAGTTTGGGAGCAGAGACTTAACCAGGTGAGCCCTTGAGATTCCTGCAGTTCTGGCTGATACCTTGATTACAGTCTCCTGAGCTATCCGGAGACTGAACCACCCAGTTAAGTCACTACCAGTTTCCTGAGCCACAGACACTGAATGTTAATAAACACTTGTACTTTCTAAGTACTAAATTTTACAGTAATTTGTTATACAGCAAGAAGTAGCGAGTACACCTGTCTTTAAACCTTCGTTTTCCCCCTTACTGGCTGGATGTCCGGAGGCATGTTACTTAGCTGTTCTTTCACCTTCAGTTTCTTCTTCTGTAAAATATACATAATATAGAATCATGCATAAAATATCCATAAACTATAATTATTTTAAGATTTGATAAAATGATATGTGTAAAGTATTTACATTAGGGTCTACCATGTTATAAATATGCAATTAAATATTTCATCCATTAATTAACTTGCAGGACAGCATTTACTGATTTTTAACTATTTAGAACATATTGAATGACAAAGACAGTTAAAAGAGTATGTACTAAAGCAAATGTCACAAAATGTTAACAACAGTTAAATTTGCGTAAAGGGCATATGAGTGTTCTCTGTATTGTGTTTATTTTTTAAATTTTTGTGTAAACTTGAAATTATTTCAAATGAAGTGTTTTTAAAATACACATAGTATAATCATTCCCCTAAGACAACACATTTTTATAGAAAATATTTAAAACCTATTAACAATGTTTATATCTGAGTGCAGTGATTATGAGATATCAATAAATTTATTTGTTCATATATGTTTTCAAAATGTACATTATCATATGTAAATCAATAATATTAAATGTCATTTAAAATGTATTTTTTAATTAATTTGTAATCTATATTAGTTAATAAGGGAACAGAAATCTAGAAAATAAAACTAGAAAATGGCATAGATCTATAATAACTGAGTAGAAAGTACAATATGACATTTCGACTAAGATGAAGAATTTGTAAAGACAATTCATTTACAAAGAAAAAAGAGCTCTATTTTAAGTATGGTCTTTTCATTTTACAACTTTAAAAGTTTTAAAAGATTTTCATTTTACAACTTTTAGAAATAATTTATGCTTCACTGTTGTAATAATTTGATTTGTTAAAAAAAGTTTAAAGTTCATGGAATGACACAGATTACAACTTTGTTTTCCGTGAGATGCTTCCGTTACATGCTTTTGCAAATACACAAGGAGTAGGATGGTTTTTGTTTTCTGAAATCAAAGATCCATTTGGTTTCATCACTTCAGTTTGAACTGCAAATTTCTGTCACAGACACATATGTTTACTTCTCCAGTGCATCTGCTAGGTCACTTGTCACCTTCAATCTGTATCTATAACTCTCATTTCTTCTCTATATTCAAGTCAGGAAAAACATTTTGTAATACAATTGGCAAAAACACCTATTTTTCCTCTTTACTTTTATTCTAATTCAAAAATGTCCTCTATGAACTCATATTTCTGTTAAAACTTAAGTATAAATGTTACAGATGGGTGAAAAGACATTTAAACTCTTTGTAAATATTAACTAATTTTAGGACATCATTTATGAAAATTGTTTAAACATGGTTTGTTTCAGAAATATGATAGAAAGTACTGTAATAGAAAAATCTAGGTGTTTGCTTTGTTGGATTATTTATGAGGTTATCAAAATTATTGTATATGCCTTTTTAACTCAGTGAACCAATTTTTGTATAATTTCATTGAAAGAATATCTTACCCTTTATTTTAGCATTTCTAGAAAATATTTCCAAAGAGAGTAACTCAGAAAATCATGTGTGGTTTTATTAGATTAATAAACACGTTTTAGCCCTTTACTCACAAGAAGCCTAAATTTTCATTGTCACTTTGGGCTGGAGTTTCAACTCTCAGTGAACCTAACCTATGATCCCATGCATATCTTCTTGATCTTTTTCTTTTGTCTCAAACATAGAGAGATAAGATTACATGGTAATTGAGTCCAAAATTTCAAAGCAGAGGTCCTAGGTTCAAATCTAATCTAAGTGACTTATCTTTTTTGTGTCTCACTCTCTTCCATGTTAATTGGGAGGATGATAATAGTACTATCCCATTGAGTTGTGATATGTAAGTGACTTAACACATGTAATGTAGTTAGCATAGTGCCTAGTAAATATTAATTTTATATAAATATTAAATAATATTTAATATAATTATTAAATAATTAAAATTATTATCTATAATAATTATTATATTACTAATTATGGAATTGTCTTCTACATGATTTTTTCCTTTATTTCTAATGGATGTCTATTGTGTTCTATTAGAAATTGCTGAATTACAAATTATTGCTGCATTCTTATATCATCAATGTCTTCTGTTTTTCTTGACTGGCTACTTACATGGTTTACATTTTTCCAACCCGTTTCAAAGAGAAAGAAAAAAAAAAGAAGCACGTCCACATCCTCTATAGCTATCATTCTCTCTCTAGTCTATCTCTCTTCCATTCACAAACAAATTTCTTTAAAGAATGGTTTAACATCTGCCAACAATATCCTAGAAAGCTATAGAAAACTATTATCCCTCTAAAAGAGGGACAGGGGCAGGGCCTGTGGCACTCTGAGCTGAAAACCCATCATATCATTCATTTTCTTTACTGGACTCTTCTTCCTCTGCCTCAAGGAAAATTGATATATCAATGACTTCCAAATCGAGAACTTCATTTCAGCTATCTCTCTGGGCTTCAAATCCACACACGCTATTCAATTTCTCCTCTACATAACAGATGACTCAACATAATACATCTAAAAATTATTTTAACTAGTCAAGCACCCCACCACCAAATCTAATTCTTTTTCTGCATGATTTGTGTCATTACTTGACATCAGGAACACATTTTTTCTTCCTTTCTAATTATTATGAAGTATTAGATATATTTTAAAAGCCACAAATTATAACAAAGTACATTTTATACCCACACCTAATTTAAGGAATAAATATTATAAAATTACTATAGCTCACTCTATACTCGTTCTGTAGTGTATTACCCTTTCTAAACCCAGAAGTAACCATTATCCTGAAATTAAGGATTTTTCTTCCTTCCTGATAAAATGTGCCAAATTAATAAGGTTAATGAACTCAGCAATTCTTGATGTGCAATTCATATAAATGAACCTGTTTAATGATTAAGTTATTTTAGTAAGACGTATAATAAGATTCAAGATACACTTAACATACCGCACTATATCCCATGTATTTTATGCAGACTATTCATTTCTAGGACCTAGGGGAAAAAGAAATGAAGAATAACATAATCTTCACAAGGACCGTAGCAATTAAAAGAATAATAGTAAAAATGATTTGTCAGAATTGAGCAACACAGAAGAGAATCAACATCTGCTACAACACAGAAGAGAAGCAACATCTAAAGAGATAAGTGCTGGGCCTTTCTTGTTAGTTCAAGTTCTTAGGTCTGCATTATATTTTCTATGCCCTAGGTCACATTGCTCACTCATAAAACCTGCATAACATAGAGAGCAATATTTTGTGTAAACTGGATAGAACACTTTACAAAATTGGGATAATAATACTGGCCACCCACCAAGTTCACAGGAATATCCTGAGGAATAATGAGATCATGTTTGTCAGGTTTTATGAGATTCACGGATGAAAGTAGTTATAAAAGTACAAAGTCCTGGAAAAAATTCTGCTGTGTTCTGAGTGACAAGTATAGTGTCTATGCTTGAAGAATATAGTTGTGTGTGTTAGCCGAACTAAAGGAAATTGTGAGAAGTCAGATGTGTAAAGTTGAAATGAAGGCAACTGAAGGGGAGAGGGATCTGCCCAGAGATGTATAATAGATATTATTTAAATATCTTCCTTTTTTTCCCCTTTGCTTTCAATTAAATCCTTAGTTAAGAACTGAGATGCATTAAAATTGCTTTGGATGAGTATGCACTAACAAGAAGGATAGTGTCTTATTTTTCCAAATCATCTTTTACAAGGATCCTTACCAAATAACTGTTTCTAGTGAAGAAAAGCTATTTTTCTCATAGTATGACAGAGGACTATAAACAGAATTTCAAAACATATTATTCATTCTAGTTTCTCTGTTCATTGAGCACATCCTTCTAAGTACATATAACAACAAAAAGTCTCGTAAAGTAAATCAGAATTTCTTAAACTCTGTTCCATGGAACACTGTTAGGTTTTGATGCCCCATGAAAAACAGTAAGACTCTAAGACCTAAATAAATGAGTTTAATGTTATTATCCTATTCTTCACCAAACATATTTTCTTACAAAATAGTTAATATTTTACATATTAATGATTAAAAACTTGCATTCTTCTAGAACACACATCCAAAATTAATGAAAATTTCTTCTAAACAAAAAAGTAATTCTAGGCATGTAAGAGGTAAAGCTTCAAATACTATAAAAATTTCATAAAACTAGGCACAGCAACTCAAGAATGGAAAAATCAAGGAGGTAAATGTGATATAATGTGATATAAGACAAAGTCATATGTGGAAAAAGAAATAGAGATGTTTGTACTCTACGTGTTGGAGAAGGATGAAAATGTATGGTTTTTTAAAAAAATAATTAGTTTAATCTATACTTTAGTTGGTATGGTTGATTTTAAATAATCTTATTCTTGAGTTTACATTTTACTAGTGTTAAATCTAAAAATAATGTAGAAATAATAATTTAATTCTGAATATGTTAACTTAAAACTTCACATAGAGTATAATAAATCTTATTCTATGTGCCAACACCAACACACACCTCCACACACAAATATAAATATATGAACATGATCTTAAGAAATTAATTTTGTTTTTGAACTATAACATTAACAAGATTTTCTCAACATGCACAACTATTCAAAGACTTTCCATAATATAAAAATGTTAGAGTGCTTTGGCTATGTTTAAGGCATTTTTTTCTGTCAAAAACATAAGCGAGTAAAAGATCAGCATTCAAAATTCAACAAGTAGAAAAACAAATTTGAAAATGTTTCATAAATCACTCCTTAAATTTCAAAGGCCAAGTAAAATGAAATTTGATAGCACAGTGGATCCTTAAACAACATGGATTGAAACTGCAAGGATTCACTTTTATAGGATTTTTTTTTTTTCAATATATACCTGTACTGTTTTCCACCAGCAATTGAGAGTCTTCAGATGCACAGGGCCGACTATATATATTGATCTACGCCATTTTATTTACATAGGAGACTTGAACATCTGTGGATTTGGGTATCTGTGGGGAATCCTGGAACCAATCCTTCACAGATTTTTGACTATGAAAAGTTGGTGCCCCTAACTCCTGCACTATTAAAGGGTCAACTGTACTTATAGGGAAATGGTAGTTATTTTCAAATCAAGAGCATAGTAAATAAAACTCTTCTATTATCTAAAATGTTGATGCTCATATTAGCATATTAAAAGCAAAGTGTCTAGGATAGGAAATTAATATCCTTATCATATACAGTACATTGTAACATAGTATGGTATTAATGTGGTTCCTAGGATGCTGAAAAGGAGGCAGTATTGTTGTAGTAGAATAAGTTCTGTGTTCAAACTTTAAAATCACTCAGTTTGAACCACATTTCCGAGTCTAAGGTTTCTCATTAGGAACTGGTACTGTCCTTTTCTGTCTCATAAAGCCATTGTGAGATTTAAAAGATCAAAAGCCTTAGTCTGAAGGCTAGAAGACCCGATGTTACTTATAACTCTGGAAACTCAACACTTCATTTTATTTTTCTATAATGCAGGAATAAAAACACCTCTTCAAACAGTTATGAGAATAAAAAGGAAACATAGGAATTGAATACTCTTAAATATTAAATCCAAATGTATATTACAATTTTATTACCAACCCTGATTTTAAACAAACTCTTCCATGAATCTCAAGACTAAAAATAGATCAAAGTAGAGCTAGTTATCACAGAGCTATGTTCCTGCTTGAAATACCTCCAATTCCTGGATTCTTTCATCAGGAATTTCATAAAACATTAAGATTCTCATGAAAAAAGTGTGAGAACATGTTTTCTATAACTAATATATTTTAAAATAGCCTATTACGTTACATACACTTGTTCACAAAATTCACATAAAAACATGCCAATATATATTGCTGCTTAATTTTAAAATATAAAAAGCTGAGACTAAAAATGATTAATAAATTCCTCTCAGATCATATAGCCTATTTGAGCTAAGGATCAAATCCAGTTCTAGGAGTTTCCATCATATCATCCTGCCTTTCCACTATTATGTTATAATTAAGAACTAGAAGATTTCATAAAAGTTAAAATAATAGATCTTTTGATTGAAAATGATTTGGATGGCACAACAAGCTTAATTAGTGCAACAATATCTCCCATTAAAGCTTTAGTTTGGAATTGACATATTGGGTTGGTTGTTGTATCAACTTGGTTTCTAGAATCTCCTATCTCATATGATTCTAAGTTAGAACTGACCAAAAGTGAAGTTGCACGATATTTCTAAGGTAAAAGTGAAACGGTATGCATTAAGTTCTGAAATTGCCATTAGTTAAAAGTGTCAAGAGACAGACAGTGTAGTGACAGATGTTTTGTTCTTGCTCCTAAGCTTGATGTTTATATTTCCTTCCTGTTACCATACTAACCAACAGCAAACTCAAGCTCAGCGTCAGATCTTTCTCTGCAAATTTATAGAGGTAAAAGCAGAAAAGCCTGCAGGTTTGCATAGACTTTGTAGTTGCCTGCATCTCAGTCTTACTTCAGCACCTACACATACATAGCTTCCAGGTTTCCATATGAGATCTGGTTCACTCATCTGTATCAGCGCTGATGAATGACCTATCTTGGATGACTCAATTCTTCTTTTCAAACATTCACTTTCTTAGCTAAATACTGACCTAGAAAACTAAAAAACGTATTATAAGAAAAATCTATTAAAAAATTGTACACCAACAAATTAGATAAGCTAGATAGAATTGATAAATTCCTCAAAATATGCAAATTACCAAAACTGATTCAAGAAGAAATCTAAATCAGAACAGATCTATAACAAGTAAAGTCATTAAATCAGTCATCAAAAATCTCCTTACAAAGAAAAATTTAAGACTGATGGGTTAATTGGTAAATTCCACCAAACATTTAAAGAATTAGGAGTAATCTTTCTCAAACTCTTCCAAAAGAGTAGAACAGATAGAAGCACTTCTTAACTCATTCTGTAAGGCCAGTATTTCCCCAACATCAAAGCCAGACAAAGACAACACAAGAAAACTACAGATCATAGTTTTTATGAATATACATGCAAAATTTCTCAATAGTATACTGCCATTGAATCCAATAGCATATTAAAAGAAAAAGTTTTAAAATAATGTATATATAGAGATTGGATTAAACATGGTGGAGTGAGAGATATCCCCACATCTCTCCCCTTGAAATAACAATAAGCTGAACATCTAAGACAACAAAAAACATCCAAACTGCACACCAGCACATCTGAGCGTGTGATCTGCACATTCTACCACAGGTCAGAGTCCTGGGTGTTGAGTAGTGGACTGGGAGAAATAAAAAAGCTGCCTCTTTTAGCCTGAGCACCCTGTAGGACGAAGAGGAGGGGAGAAGGTGTGGTGACTTCCCTGAATAGCCTTGCCTAGGAAATCTGTGAGCTCCCCGCAGCCAGCGGCAGGGCCCAGTCATCAGGGCAGGAGGCAGAGAAGTGGGGACAGCAGAGACACAACAGTTGATTTTTTATCAGCCTTGGTTTCAAAACCGAGGCTGAGCTGCAGCTCCCATCCCCCAACCCAGAAGGCCCTTCCCCTCATACCCTCTGAGATGGATCACTGCGGAGCTCCAGGGGAATCTGAGCAAACTTTACTGAAACTGTCACTAACACTGACAGGAACTGAGACTGAGGGTAATGAGCATGATTAAACATCTATAAGGGAAAAAAAGACATTATTAAGACTTTATATAAAGCAGAGATCCAAGAGGCTTAGACGCCACCTACTGGAAACGAAAAGAAAAACACCTTATTTGCAATAGGCTAGGGACCATTATATAATGAATCTTATTTCTGGGGGAAAAAAAAAATGCTGAACACACTTCCATTAATGCCCAATTGGAGAAATAGTCCTTTAAACAACATGAACAACCAAGATGACAAGGCATCTCAGAAAAAAAGAGAAAAATCTCCAGAAAATTAGCTTACAGACATAGAAATATGTGACATAAATGACAGAGAATCCAGGACGGTACTTCTGAAAAAACTCAGTGAGATCTAAAATGAATCATATTAACAATTTCAGGAATTGAAAAAACAACTAGATGAGAAGAATGAGTTCTTTAGCAAGGAGACTGAAACCCTCAAAAAGAACTGTATAGATCTTCTGGAGATAAAGAACACATTGCAAAAGCTGAAAAACGAAATAACAAGCTTGGGAAATAGAGTTGACCAAATGGAGGAAAGGATCAGTGATATCGAAGACAGAAATCTAGAAATAAATTGGAAGAAGAGAGAAACCGAAGAATGAAAAACAATGAAAGAGAAATACAAGAACTAGCTGACACCATCAGGAGAGAAAACATAAGAATAATGGGAATTCTCGAAGGGGAGGAAAAGGAGCAGGGATTAGAAAGCATTTTCAGACAAATAGTTGATGAGAATTTCCCAAATCTAAGGAATGAGCTGGAGCTTGGAATTCAAGAAGTCAACAGAACACTCAATTATCTCAATCCAAAAAGGCCTTCACCAAGTCACATTGCATTAAAATTATCAAAAATCGATGACAAAGACAGAATTCTCAGGGCAGCCAGGGAAAAGAAGATGGCAACCTATAAAGGAAAACCCATTAGATTATCGTTGGACTTTTCAGCACAAACTTTACAAGACAGAAAGGAGTGGAATCAAATATTCAAACTATTAAATAAAGGAACTACTAGCCAAGAATAATGTATCCAGCTAAGCTCTCCTTTAGATATGAAGGAGAAATAAAGATATTTCCAGACATACAAAAATTGAGAGAATTCTCCACTACGAGGCCTGCACTACAGGAAATACTTAAAGGGGTCAGTTTACCTAAAACAAAGTGACAAATAAAAACAATGCATAATTAGGAGTAAGGTGACTAGCAGGCTGATAAAAGCAGAGGAATGCAACCCTTACTAGGAACAGGGCATTATAAGCTTAAAATAAGAAGAGATTTGCTATAGCAAGATAGTAATGAACGTTCAGCATACATAGGGACAAACTGAGTCAACAATGACTGAAAAGGGAAGGATTCAAAGATCCAAATTCACAAAGGGGAATAGATAAGGTACATGCAGAAGAAAATGGACGAATATATATATATATATATATATATATATATATATATATATATATATATATATATAACTATCCTTTACATATTCATAATGGTAACCACAAGCCAAAGATTTAGAACTGAAGTATACAACATAAAACAAGAAGGATCAAAGGGAAAACTCACAAAAGCCAACCAGAAAAAGAAAACAGAAACACATGGACAAGGAAGCAATGGAAACACCGAGCTACCAGAAAGCAAAAGATAAAATGGGTATAAGACCTCATATTTCAATAATCACCCTTAATGTAAATGGACTGAACTCACCAATAAAAGGCACAGAGTTAAAGAATGGATCAAAAAACAAAACTCAACCATATGCTGCCTCCAGGAGACACATCTCAGCTCCAAAGACAAATATAGACTCAAAGTGAAAAGGTGGAAAATGATATTTCAAGCAAATGGCATTCAGAGAAAAGTGGGAGTAGCAGTACTAATATCAGATGAAATAGACTTTGAAATAAAAAATATAAAGAAAGATACTGAGGGACACTTCATAATAATAAAGGGAAGCATGCACCAAGAAGACATAACTCTTATTAATATCTATGTTCCCAATCAGGGAGCCCTGAAATATATAAAGCCATTACTAACAGAACTAAAGGGAGAAACAGACTAAAACACTATTATCGTAGGGGACCTAAATACCCCACTGTCAGATATGGACAGATCATCCAAACAGGAAATCAGTAAGTAAATGATATCCTTAAATGACAGACCAACTGGACATAATTGACATTTACAGAGCATCTCATCCCAAAACAGCTGCTTATATATTTTAGTGCACATGGAATATTCTCAGGGATTGACCACATACTGGACACAGAGAGAGCCTCAACAAATATAAGAGAGTTGAAATCACACCAACTATATTCTCTGATCATAATGCTTTAAAACTAGAGATCAACTGTAGAAAGAAAGTGGAAAGAACCACAAATACATGAAGATTAAACAACATACTACTGAAGAATACCTAGGTCAGAGAAGAAATAAAAAGAGAGATCAAGAAATACATAGAAGCAAATAATAATGATAGTACAACATATCAAAACTTTTGAGACACAGCAAAAGTGGTCATACGAGGAAAATTCATATCATTACAGGTCTACCTCCAAAAACAAGAATGAGCCCAAATAAACAACCTAACGCTTCATCTTAAAAAACTAGAAAAGGAGAAACAAATGAAGCCTAAAGTCAGCAGAATGAAAGAAATAACCAAAATTAGAGCAGAAATAAATGAAATTAAAAAGAAAAACAAGAACAATAGAAAAAAATAAATGCAACAAAGAGCTGGTTCTTTGAAAAAGTTAATAAAATTGACAAACCCCTGGCTAGACTCACTAAAGATGAAAGAGAAAGGACACAAATAAACAAAATTAGGGATGAAAGAGGGGAAATTATGACAGACGCTGCAGAAATACAAAGGATCATACAAGAATACTATGAAAAAGTATATAACAGCAAATTTAATAACCTAGAAGAAATGGACCAATACATAGAAAAATATAACCTTCCTAGACTGAATCAAGAACTGGAAAATTTAAATAGACCAATCAGCAGTTTGGAAATCGAAACACTCATCAAAAACCTACCAAAAAGTAAAAGTCCAGGACCAGATGGCTTCACCAGTGAATTCTACCAAACATTCAAAGATTTAATACCTATTCTCCTCAAACTCTACCAAAATTCGAAGAGGAGGCAATACTTCCCAACTCATTTTATGAGGCCAATATCACCCTGATACCAAAACCTGGTAAAGATAATACAAAAAAAGAAAACTATAGACCAATATCTTCCATGAACATAGATCCGAAAATCCTAAATAAGCTATTAGCAAACTGAATATAGCAACATATTAAAAAGATTATACACCACAATCAAGTGGGCTTCATCCCAGAGGCACAGGGATGGTTCAGCATATGCAAATCAATTAATGTGTTACACCACATAAACAAATTAAAAAATAAGAATATGATCATATCAATAGATGCAGAAAAAGCCTTTGACAAGATGCAGCATCCATTTATGATCAAAACACTTAACAAAATCAATATAGAAGGAAAATACCTTAATATAATAAAGGCCATATATGACAAGCCCTCAGCCAACATTATACTTAATGGTGAAAAACTAAAAACCTTCCCTCTAAGGTCAGGAACAAGGCAAGGGTACTCACTATCACCACTGTTATTCAATATAACATTGGAGGTCCTAGCAAGTGCAATCGGGATAGAGAAAGATATAAAAGTCATCCAAATGGGAAACAAAGAAGTAAAACTGTCATTATTTGCGGATGACATGATTCTCTATATAGAAAACCCTAAAGATTCCACAAGAACACTACTAGAAACAATAAGCAAATACAGTAAAGTTTCTGGATACAAAATCAATGTTCAAAAATCCATAGCATTCCTATACTCTAATAACGAAGAGTCAGAAAAAGAAGTGGAAAAAATAATTCCTTTTGCAATTGCAACAAAAAGAATAAAATATCTAGCAATAAATCTAATGAAACATGTGAAGGATCTATATAATGAAAACTATAAGACCCTGTTAAAAGAAATCGAAGAAGATACAAAGAAATGGAAAGATATTCCGTGTTCTTGGATTGGAAGAATCAACATAGTTAAAATGATCTCATTACTTAAAGCATTTTACAGATTTAATGCAACCCCCATCAAAATCCCATTGGCGTTTTTTAAAGAAATAGAATAAAAAATCATCAAATTTGTATGGAAGCGCAAAAGATCCCGAATTGCCAAAGCCATCCTGAGAAAAAAGAACAAGGCTGGAGGCATCACATTGCTTGACTTCAAATTGTACTAGAAAGTGGCAGTAATCAAAATGGCATGGTATTGGCAGCAAAACAGACACATGGACCAGTGGAACAGTCGAGAGTCCAAAAGTAAACCTATATTTATATGGGCAAATAATTGTTGACAAAAAAAGCCAAAAACGTACAGTGGAGAAAAGCCTCTTCAATAAATGGTGCTGGGAAAACTGGAAAGCCACCTGGAAAAGAATGAAACTAGACTGTTGTCTATCACCACACACCAAAATTAACCCCAAATGGATTAAGGACCTGAATATAAGATCTGAAACAATAAAATGCATAGGAGAAAACATAGGAACTAAATTCAAGGACCTTGGATTTAAAGACGATTTTATGAATTTGACCTCAAAGGCGAGAGAAGTAAAAGCAAAAATAAATGAATGGGACTACATCAAACTAAAAAGCTTCTGTTCAGCAAAAGAAACTGTCAGCAAGGTTAAGAGATAACCATCTGAATGGGAAAATATATTTGCAAGCAATGCCTCTGATAAGGGCCTAATATCTAAAATATACAAAGAACTCATAACTCAATAACAACAAAAAACAAATGATCCAATCAAAAAACGGGCAGAGGACCTGAACAGACACTTTTCCCTAGAGGATATACAAGTGGCTAACAAATATATGAAAAGATGAAGATTGCTAGCTATTTTGGAAACGCAAATCAAAACTACAATGAGATACCATCTCACACCTGTTAGAATGGCTATAATCAAGGGGACAAGCAATAACAAATGTTGGAGAGGATGTGGAGAAACAGAACCCTCATACACTGCTGGTGGGACTGCAAATTGGTACAGCCACTATGGAAAACAGTATGGGGGTTTCTCAAAAAGCTAAGAATTGATCTACCATATGATCCAGCAATCCCTTTACTGGGTATTTACCCCAAAGACTTGAAAACTCATATCACACCAATGTTCATAGCAGCATTTTTCACAGTGGCCAGGACATGAAAACCACCAAAATGTCCTACGATAGATGATTGGCTAAAGAAGCTGTGGTACATATATACAATGGAATATTACTCAGCCATAAGAGATGAAATATTGCCATTTGCAACAATGTGGATGGACCTCGAGATAATCATGTTAAGTGAAATAAGCCAGACAGAAAAAGTTGAAAATCACGTGATATCACTTATATGTAGGATATAAACCTAAAAGCAACAAATGAACAGGACAAATAGAGACTCATGGACATAGACAATGAACTAGTGGTTACCAGAGGGGAGGGGAGAGGGGGAAAATAACAAAAATGTTTAAAAAAATAAATAAATAAAATAAAATAATGTATATAAAGTGATTAACATCATCTAGCAGATAATAAGCATTGAATGAACTCCAGCAATTATTATTGTTGGTAATGCTTCTATTGATGTCATTTTTATTATTCTTTGTATTCATAGTACTCAGGCCATAGTCCAGCACATTTATGATTTTCTGTTGTTTTGGTATTGTTTATTGAAAGACAATTTCATATTTTTTTATGCATGCCCAATAATAAAACAGGATCTAGAGTCTAATGGTATTTTTATTAGACTATTTTTATTACACTCCTAAAATGAAAGAATCTTTTTCATGTTTTTTTTTTTTAATTCCTTCAAACTAAAAAAAGAAATTCTTCTGCGTAATTATTATTCCTAATAATTGATGATATACAATGCCTGGCTATTTGAATAAATTAATGAATGCACAGACAAAAAATCTGGTTATACTAGAACACAGACTGTTTTAAACTTTAAACTCAAAATAAATAAGCCTTAGGCACTGAGAAAAAATTGGAGAAAAATTGAGAAAAAATTGAAGATTTTTCTTCAAACCATCCATAGGTTGTTTAGTAACATGTTAGAACATTTGGAAACCTCTTGGATGTAAGCTTTCAAAGGTCATTGGCCATATCTTTATTTATTTTTGCATTTATATATTGCCAGCTACAGTCTGACAAGCACAGATGCTCAGTAAATGGGAATACATGAATGACAGTAAATCAGTAAGTCACTGACACACTGTAGAGGAAGTGCAGATCTTTGAATACATTTTTCTCAGTTCTTTGTTTAAGCCCAAAGGAAATGCTATTATATTGCATGCCTAGTTATAAGTGTAAAATGGAAAACATAAATTTATATCAATGAATCAAGAATCAATCCTCTTATATTATTAAATATTAAACCAAACAGAATGTTCAGTTAATTCAGTGCCAAAGTTAACTGAATATTCCTATCTCGCCTGTAGAAAATCATATATGGAACTAAAAAAAAATAAAATAAAATTTTTATTTTAATTCCTTTAAAAATGTTGAAGACTTTAAAAATATGATGATTACTTGGGGTACAGAGTATATTTTAAGACTTCATAGTAAATATTTTTATCATTTAGATTTTTTTCTTATCACATCAGCTAATGTTTTTAAATATTTTACACATTATTTGTATATGAATAGAGGAGAAATAGATATCACTTCTTCTTAACTATTCTTTAGATAGACTGCATTAATAAAATGTAGTTAAAATTAGTGTGAAAAATCCTGTTCTTACATAAGATGCAAATAAATGTACTATGTTGTTTTTACTAATGACAAGACCCCTTTACAGTAGCATGACCTTTCTAGGAACTGTGATAAAGAAAAATAAAAGAAAGATCAATTTTTTTCTTTCTCAGTTATAGAGAATTTCATGTATACTATCACGTCTAGCAAAATAACATGGGAACCAATTCACAAATGTTTCCCACCGAGTTCCATAATAGATGGTCAGAAAATGGTTAATGTAAAAAATAAACCATCCTCCCTGTTGCTTGGTCTTTTCCTTAATTCAGAGATATTTCTTAAGTAAAGAATCTTCTAAATGTCTCTGTAGAGTGACATGGATCTCTACATAAGACACATCAGGAAATATCTCTCTTATATTTGTACAAACTATCATATTGGTAGAATGGACAAAACAGAGCAGTTACTAGTTAACCCTAGTCTCTGCTGAAATAATGCTTTAGTTACACTGATAGCTTTAAAATTAAAGAATGTGTTTAACGAGAGAATTTTTGTGTACAAAGTCAACTTCTACTCATTTTCAAAGAGGTGATTAATCACATAAGTTTCTGAGATTCAAAATAACTTTCTCTAGAACATATCATAGAAATTCATGTTTAAATAGAAATCTATTAGCTTTCAAATTCTGAGAGTAAGGATCATGCCTAGAAAGAAGAATACATTTCTTTTTGATAACTGTGTTTTACTGTCTACCCTCCACAGTTATATGTTCTTTTATAGTTTGTTGTTGTTGTTGTTGTTATCTATGTGGATTTATTTGTTTTGTTTTGTTTAGGCGAGGCAACCCTTGGTTGACCTCACAGATTGCAAGGACCCTGTCATCTTACAATTCCTTATTTATTTATTTTTTACAAATATAGCACCTGGTCTTCCTAGGTGGTCTCCCATCCAAGTACTAACCAGGCCTGATCCTGCTTAGCTTCCGAGATCAGACGGGATCAGGCTTGTTCAGGGTAGCATGGCTGGAGACTTTATCTATCTGGATTTGAATAGTATGATGTCCAACACAATTTGGAATAGGCAAATCAGGAAGATAAATTGAATTATGCTAAATAAATAGCTCTTCGAAATTCACACTGAAAAATTATCTTTTTCATTTGAAGATTAAATTTATCTTTTGTAAATTCAACTGTCAACAAACAGTTTGGCAATTTAGATGTTAATGAGAAATTTAGTTGGAAAATTTCTACATGTTAAAAATTAATTTACTAATTCCGATATGAAAATAAAATAATAAATATGTATTTGAGTTTATTAAGGGGCATTTATTCCTATCTCCTGTGTAATTATTTTCTTTATTAAAGTATTATTGACAAATAAAATTGTAAGATATTTAAAATGTACAATGTGATGATCTGACATATGTACACATTATGAAAGGATTCTCCACTCAAGTTAATTAACACATTCATCATCTCACATAGTTACCTTTCTTGTAAGAACATTTAAATTCTGCTCTTAGCAAGTTTCAGTTATACAAGAGTGTTATCAATTATAGTCATCATGTTATATATTAGATCCTCAGACTGTATCCATCTGAAAATTTGAACTTTTTTACTAACCTCTCCTATTTTCCCAGCCCCAAACCCCTAAAAACTACTTTTCTACTCTCTGATTCTATGAATTCAATATTTTTTATGTTTTATTTTTAGATTCCACCTATGAGTGACATGTGGCTCATTTAAGTCTACTGCCCTTTAGATTAACCAATGTTATCACAAAGGACAGAATATCCTTTTTTTAAAGGCTGAATAATATTCCATTGTATATAAATGTACAGGTAACCCCCACTTTTCAAAAGTTTGCATTATGCCACTTCGGTTTTAGAAAAGACCTATAGTAATATCTGTTTCAGCTAACCAAAAGAAATCCAAAGAGGATTTTCACTTTTATGAAAAAAGGCTAGAAGAGAAATAGTGTTCAGCATTTGTCTTGCAGGAAGCTGTTATAGAGGCAGCACACACCCTAAGTAGCAAGTGGGGCCATCAAGCTCCTTCCCAGGCAACCACACTCAGCATCTCAGCATCAAGCCTTCAAACTGCATGTGTGAGCATTTGTGCTTTATTTTGACTTAATTTGTGCATCTGTTAACAAGATGTTTCCTAAGGTATCGAAAAAAACTAAGAGAGCTTTGGAAGGGTGTTACACTTAGGGTTGAAAAAAAACATGTGTTTCGAAAGTGGTGAATGAAATAAAGACATTGTATACATGCACTGTACTTGCCTGCGTCCAAAACTCATATTATTTTTATGGAGAGAGAGAGAGAGAAAGAGAGAATCTCGAAAACTGTGGAAGTTACTACTGGTTCTGCTAGTAGCAAAGTGATCTCTTTAGTTGTCACCAGTAATAGACAAAATAGAAAAGTCTATTTGCTTAATTGGATTAGTGGGTGCACTGGTGTGGTGTTCTGTTATCTTATACCCAGGGAGAAATCAGTCAGTCTTTTAATAAGTGAAACTACGCTGTACATAGATTATTTCTATCTTATACAGGCTGCGTATTTATCATATCATTCCTGGTTTTACTACATGTTAGCATTATTTAATTTTTTATGTTATTTTGTATGATTTGGTAGTCTATTTTGGGGGTTTGAGAATACTCGAAAAAATTTTCAGATAAATTCATGATAATTGCTTCTTTGCTTTATATCTTATTTTTACTTAATAACGGCAGTGAAGGACAAGAGTAGTGATGCTGGCAACTCAGATATACCAAAGAGAAGCTGTAAAGTGTATATGTATGTATGTATGTATGTATGTATGTATGTATGTATGTATGTATACATAGGAAAAAACATAGTACGTAAAAACATAGTATATAAAGGGTACCATTCTTGGTTTTGGGCACCCACTGGCAGAATGTATCCCCACGAGATAAGGGGAAGGGAGATGCTGTTTTGGTGACTTGGAACAGGCTGGCTGAAGAAGGTAGGAGGACTGTTCCCTGAATTCTTCTTTCTCCGCAGTCAGCCTCCTCCCCGCCACCGCTCCCCCGCCCCGCTCCCGGGGCTAAATTAGAAGCCTGATCCTTAAGCCTGATACAGCTTTTAAAGTATGTAGATAAATCCCTTTCAGGGAAAGACTGGGAGAAGGGTGATTTTGCCCCTGCTCCTTCTGCCCTGGGGGGGATAGCCATGGGTGAGAGCTCACACACCCATTAGGAGTTGCTTCTTTGTTTGCTATATATAGTCTTATCTGTCTCCTAGACACAGTCCCATTGGGTTTCAGAGCTAGGTGTTTTGGGAACCTGTTCCTCAGGTAGGAGTCTTTAAAATCCGGGCTCTAGAAATGAGGAGCAAGCCCTTCACTCCTCAGGGAGAAGTTAGGCGTTGGGAATTCCCTCTGGATTGTCACTGTGCTGGCGGTGGGCTTTATGGTGAGAATGCATTGTAGTCTTTCCTATCCATTTCCACATGGGAATTTTCTCATTCCTTTGAAGTACTGGAGTGGTTCAGCTAGTTTCCAGATCCCTTTCACAGGGAATTGCCCCAGGTATAGCTGCACATTCAGTGCTTCTATGGGAGAAGGAGAGCTCAGCAACCTCCTATGTCAGCATCTTGATCAACTCTTCTGTATAATTTTAAAAAATTGCTCCTAATTTGGAAAACTTCATCTTTGCCGAGGGAGTAGGTATATAAATTAAGCAATATATTGTCTTATCTAAAATTGGGTGCTGCTTCTACAACTTTTATTAATAAGGCTAATATAGTGAGTAATAAATTTTAGCTAGTATTAGTGTTAATATTCTTACTGTTATTAAAGTAATTACTTCCAAAGATCAAAGAGCTAATAAATGACAAAACTAGAATTCAGCCCAATCTAAGAGATTAAAATTAAGAGTTAAGTATTAGACTTATCAAGGTGATCACTTCTTAAGGTATATAAATGTCTAATTACTATGTTGTACACCTGAAACTAATATAATATTGTATGTCAACTATAATTATTTTTAAAAATTTAAAAAATAATAAAATGTTAACATTGAAAGTAATGTCTCAGTAGTAAGAGTGTTGTATATTTTGAGAAAATAAGTTTTCTGTAGAACTTTTCTCTTGCATAGGATTTATATTGTAAGAAACTAAATTGAAAACTGGTATAGATTTGGATCATGAAGAACCCTGAACACTAAGCTAAGACTGTGGGGTTGGGATTATTTTTTTTTTATCAGTAGAGGAAGCATTAAAGACATTTTTAACAAAGGAATGCCTTACATTTGTGGCATTAGTATGTTTCATCTGGGACTCATATTAATGATGAGTGGGAAACTTGAAAAATGATATACAGGAGAACAATTAGGATAGTACTAAAATAATCTTATAAGACTTGATGTGTTCAGCTTCTAGAATGGCTGAGTAAATTCTCACTGAACACAAAGCTCTCACAGATAATTATAAATTCTGAGGAAACAAATGAAGTTTAAAGCAACTGGAACATACTCAAAAGCAGAAAGATTCTAGAGGGAAGTCTAAAATTGGAAAAAGGGAATAACACTGAGTGAGCAACCATTTTTATGGCTGTTAGTCTGAAGGCAAGCCAAGTCCGCCTCAGTTGGGGAAACTAAAATAAAACTGAAGATTTTTCTGAACTGAAAAACCAAAGGAGAAACTTCAGAACAAACTCAGTCCCTGGAAACTAATTCAAAGACAGACAAACCTAATGTGAGTAAGTTCCAGAGCAACTAGAATCTCATATATAGTTTAGAGAAATGTTAATTGTATAATCACTTTGGGAAAAAATCTAGTAGTTTCTTATATTCTTAAATATATACCTACCCTATAATCTAGCAGTTCCATTACTAAGTATGCAGGAAAAATAAAAACATATGGCCACAAGAATATTTTATAAGAATTTTCACAGAGCTTCATTCATAATAGCCCCAAACTGGAAACATCTTGTCATCCAGCAATACAATAGACAAACTGTCATTTTTCATAGAGTGAATCACAGATACACGCAACAACATGAATCTCAAAAATATATTGCATAATGAAAAATGTCTTACACAGAGGACATAGTTAATAATCTCGAAGGCAGAATTTATATGGTGAAAATAACAGAATAGAAAGGTGAGGGTGGGAACTGACAGGAAAGAAACAAAAAGGCACTTTCTGGAATGATGTTAATGTTCGATATATTTATAGGCGTTTATACTACATAGTGAATATGTATATATGCATATACATATATATAAACATATATACACATATATACATATATATGGAATGTAAAAACACAAAGCAAATATAAACTCTAGGTATGCATGCAAGAGTATGAAGAACAGATAGTGCACTGATGTATTCAGTTTACCCTGAAATAAGATGGATTGATGAATAGATTGAAGAATAGATAGGTAAATATGTGATAAGCAACTATAGCAAAATGTTAACGACAGAAATTAGATGTCAAGAATGTGGGTTTTCATTGTGAAATTATTTTAATTTGCTATATTTAAAATTTTTTTAATTAAAATATTCAGAATGAAGAATTGATGAGTTAGTAAACTAAGATAACATTGGTAAAGAATAAAATTAACTATAATTTATTGAAGTTTGTTACTTAAGTGCTGACAACAATTTTTTACCTATTATCTCACTTAATCATTACAACAACAATTTGCAGCAATTCTAATATTATCTATATCATAGTGAGAGAACTGAGACCTAAAACTCTGCACTTTTAAATAAAACCACTACACTACACAATATGTTTGAAAGAGTAAAAATTTGAGAAAAATGATGATATAGTATCATAATGTTATGTCTGCAATATACTTTATAGTTCATGAACTTGTTAGATTTTCAAACTTACTGAATAATAATGCCAATAATAAAAATAAAGAAATGTTATAAACAGAGACTCATGGAATGGACAATAGACTAGTGTTTACCAGAGGGGAGGGGGTGGGGGGAAGTAGACAGGGTAAAGGGAGTCAAATATGTGGTGACAGAAAGAACGAACCATGGGAGGTGAACGCATGAAGTGTAAAATATATATATATATGTCTTACTGTTAAGGTGTACAGCTGAAACATTGGATTCCGTTAACCAATGTCACCATAAAAAAAAAAAAAAAGACATGTTGTAAAATTTATTTGAGTGGATACAAGCAAGAGGAGAAAATTACAAATTCAATTAAGGACATAATGAGTCATTGATGTAATTTTGATATCCAAGCAAAGATATTTACTGGCAATAACAAATTTTCAAAATGAAAGTAAGAAACATATTGAGAGTTCAAAATTTGTATTATAAATCACTTATATAGAAGTGTCTGTTGAATATTTGAAGCCAGTGAGATTATCAAAGCAAATTACTTCAATTTGAAAAAAAAGTAAAGTAAGGCCTGGCAAGAAAGAAAGAGAACAGAAAAAAAGATGGAAGAAGAGGAAAAGAAGCCATGTATGGGTCAATACATCCTTTACAAGAAACGTGACTCCATGGCTGGAGCACAGTGACATGATGAACATGTATTATGCAGCATCATAACACTTCCAAAGTGTTCCAAAGTGTTTGCGCCAGTAACTATAATTTCAGAAACAATAGCAAATGATCATTTTAGATCAGTCACCTCAAGAGTAAAATATGCTTATTTTATAAGGTACTGTTTTAGGAACAAAGAATACAAAGACAAATACCAATGGATTCTTGAACTAGAATATATTATAGTTGAATGAGAGGTGAGAAATATGGGATTAAGTATCAATAATATGTTGGATCATGTGCCAAGAGAATGCTATGCGAGTTAGTAAACATAATCCTTTCTTGACAGCAAAAATCATGTCCTTCACTCTGCAATCTGTGCTTCTTCCATATATACTTATTAAATTTAACCAGATTAAATTCTGGTAGTACATGGTAGATAGAGCATGGTAGTATCAATACTATAATTTTGAGATTCAAAATTGTAGTTTTTCATGTCTCTGACTAAACTCCAAAAAAAGAGGTGAAATTTGTGTTATGGCTCTTTCATTCATTCTAAAATTTGAGATGTATTGTTAACACAATATCTACTGCTAAGCAATAAAATGCTGGGTTTGCCTTTTTTGATCTCCTTGCTCTCTGTACACCATTGGGCAGAATGCAGCCCCAGGAACAGTATTCTCTAACCACTTTTAATTCAATTCTACTTTATCAATAAAATGTTTTGAGTCTCAAGGCAGAGCTTTCTACTGTACAACTAACAAATGACTTCAATTTTCTCCAATTTTATTGCCAACTTGTAACTACTGACTCAGCATAACTATTCATCATCCTTTCTCATGATGAGTGGGTTTTCTGAATGCAGTTATCAGCGTATGGCAGATTCTATATGACTGCTTCAAGGACTTTTGTAGATGCTTGCATATGATTGAGAATTCATGAGCTGCTCCACATTTGTGTCTCTTCTCTGGTTGCACACATTTAGCAAATGATGCAGCGAGCTTTCAAGGGTTGCATTGGAATTACTTACTGCTCCACAGTTTTTGTTTTACCAGAAGCTTAAATGTCAAAAGAAATGTTCTCCACCATATGATTAAATGGCATCGAGGTGAAACAGTTTTCTGATAATGAGTATATTTATTTCTTCTAGGGAAAGATAGATTATTCCCTATTAAAACTAATTGGAAAATTTGCATCTGTTACTGCTTTAGCTTCTAGAAGCTTCATAGCTTATGTCTCTTGGGAGAAATTATTCTCTTGGACTTTAAGTTTATGGCCAATGTCCCAGATTTTATTTTATTTTATTTTCAATTTAAAGTTCCTAAGACCACAGGAGATAATTAACTATTTTGGTATCACTAAAAGCAACTAAGAGAGATTGCCCATCTTGGTAGAAAAGTGGTATATTAATAATGAAAAACGAGATAAGTATTTAAAACCTTTTAGAACCTCTGCATTCAATAAACAGTTTTTATATAATATTGGAATAATAATAATAATTTTCTTTTGCAGCATTTCACGTCTTTTGTCAACTCTGATAATGTCATCACACTAAAAGCCTGTTTTTAGATATATGTGCAAAAATCACACACACACACATAAAGAGAGAGAGAACATAATATTATAGTCAAATTTTATTATGAGGAATAAATTTATATACTTTACCCTTTTGCAGCACAGGAAGAATATAAGAATTAATTTGGAAAGCAATTAGTAGTCAGATTAGAAATACTGAATTTCAGTTTTCTAGTAAATCACAAAAACAAGAAACTTTTGTATGCACTGGAAACTGCACTCCACCAGGGTTAGATCTGTGCTGCCTAGAGCTGGAAAGGAAATTGGTCCCTAAATGTATTGCTAGTTAAAGTTTCAGGGTTTTTGTTGCAACCAGAGAATAAGCTTTTCAAACAAGAGTAGGTTTTATAGCCTTTAGTGTGAAAGTTTAACAGGTCTATGCCTAATGAACTTCTACATGGGTGACCCAAATACAGGAAGTGGTTTGGGAGGTTCACGAGGTAATGACTGACTTTGCAACCAGACACTAAACCGGGTTACCAACACTAGGTGGTCTCATAATATCTGTTTTCTGATTGGAAAAGTGTTTCTATAGTCATTCAACATTTTTTATTTTGTCTAATTTAAAGATAATTATTTTTGATGAAAGAAGTGTCAAGTAATCAGTCATGTTTCAAAATCTATATATTCAAATACATATATACATTAACGAAGGCATATCCATGAAACATCTTTAAAAAGAAAACAAAACTTTAATATTAGTGATTCCCTCAGATGAATAACACTTGAGAACTTGGAGAAATGTTTAGGAAGATTTAAATGTTACCGTCTACGCTTAACTAAGTTACAAAATCTGTACAGTGTGCATTTATAAAACAAATAAATATAGTTTTACTGTACATTTAGTCTATTCTTTTCTCCTTGCCTGACCTCCTGGTATGCACTGTCTTCTAAAAACAATAAAGGAATCTGAAAACAGTTTTTCTATTTAAATTTTATAAAATAATTTGTTCAGCTTTGTTAGCAGTCAACACTTTATGTCAAATCCAACTACTTAATATTAAAAATAATGTCTTAATTTAGTGGAGTGTTTTACATCCTAAAAGCTCAAAATACTTTCATACCTATAACTCCATATTCCTTGGGTTAGCCCCTTTAGAGAATGAACCATACCATTGCCTATAAAACAATTTAAAAATCTGAGAATAAGGAAAAGTACAAGCAGGTTTTAATTGTGCAATTGACTGTGAGAGACAAATAACATTTTTTTCCCCTAATGATACCTACACATAATGAAGCAAAGTTAAAATTTAACCAGTTAGAAAGTTCTGGTGAGTCAAACTGCATATGTAACAAATACTAATATGTCCAAATATGTGAATTCTATCCTGCCTTTCACTGCAGTTTCCATCAAGGTAAAAAATATAGTTGCAGAGGTGGTAAGATACTCAAGAATCGTGGGGAGGAATATAGTTCTGTGGTAGTGAATGCTTAAAGTACAAACAGAGCTAATCGTGGTCCTTATTTTATGTGCTATTTCCATCCTTTGTCCATAAAACTGATGATTTTTATTTTTCTTTGCCATTTCACTTTCACCCACTAATGTCTTTTGTTATTTGGCTTTAAATATGCATGTGTTTTGTATATATGAATATTGAGGTTAAATATATACTAGCATATTATTGCATTATACAACTTACTAATTGTTGCCTATCTGATCCCTAAAAAAGTATTTAGTTTTTAAATTTACAATTATCTGGTGCCAGCAAGTTGACATACCTCTTTGTATTATAATAGCCAATTAGGCTTTCATTTCTGTGAATAGCTTATCCAAATGTTTTCCAATTAGATATCAATTAATTTTTTGTTAATTACAGGACTTTTGTTTATTCTAAATATCATCATATGTCCTGTATAAGATTCACTTTACTTATACATTAAAACTCCTCTAAAATTAAGATGTATTTTATGTGTATGAACACATAGCTATTTATATATCCAAATAAGTTTAAATGAATGATTTCAATATTTGTAAATTAAACATTCAAAGTGATAATATAATATTGTCCCATAATATATTGAGTAGCATTTTTTTTTCGGTTTCTTAGTAGTACATAAAATAATATGTATAAGAATCCAAGCCCTCTTAAAGCTGATGAAACACAGTTATACTTAGTGGTTTTAGATACTGTACATTTTTCCCCAAAGTTTATGATTTGTCACTTAACTCATGTTTTGTGTCATCAATCAACAGAAATCCTTAATTTTGAGATAATCCAATTAAGGTTTCACTGTCTATACGCTTTTGAGACTTCTTTAGGATTCCTTTTGCAAACTCTAAATGGAAGATAAATTCTCCTCCTACACTTTTTTTCTATTAGTTTTATAAGTTTACCTATCTAGTTTAGACACTTAATCTTATTTATCCAATTAGATTATATGATGCTTTAGGAAGGAAAAAATTTTCCACAACTCTCTTTGGGACCCTGGATGAGCGTGACAATTAGACTGACAAAGACTAACAGGAGAAGAGCATACAAATTTATTTAATATAAGTTATACATGACACAGGAGCCTTCTTAAGGAAATAAAAAGAAACAAACTTGAGTATTTTTATGCTAGATTTGATTCAAAGTGAGCAGTTGTGGAGGAACGTGATAAGTTAAGGAGTAGGAGGTCATTGTAAACGAGGGGAGACTTAACAAGGTCTGTTTGGATTCTTCTTGGTGTCAGTTTGGCTTTGGAAATAAGAATGACCTTTTCCTCCAGGAATCGGAGGGCGCCTCTCCTGTGAGGGCTTTATGATCTGTTTCAGGGGAGAAGGGTTAGGGGAAGGTCAGAGTGACCTTCCTGCTTCTGCTGCTTTCTCAAACTCCTTCAGCTTAAAATATTTAATATGCCAAGGCGCCATAATTTGGGGTAGGGTGTTCTGAATCCCATAAATGCAAAGTAGAAATATAACTTTATATTTGTTTATGCAGGCATATAGGCAATGAGCCAATATTAATTGCACCATATATTGAACAATCCTTCTCCTTGAATTTTATGCTACATTTATTATTTATAATAAAATGTGTTACTAACTTACATTGTTTTATTGACCTCCTTTCATTTCCTGCAAATCTATTTTAACTTTTTTTAGAAAAACTATTATACATTAGTATCTGATAGGGTAATTCTTCCTGCTTTGCTCTTGTTTCTTAGAACTGAACTTTGTTATTAGCAGACACACATTCCCCACTCCCCCCCATTCCCTCCCAACACACATCAGAATAAATTTGTTTCATTTCACAAACTATTTTGGAGGAATTTGAATTGAGACTGCACTAAACTTACATTAGAATTATCCAATTTTGTCATATCTTCTTTTATATCATTTCCAAATAGGTCATGGGAAATTGATATTTTGCTGTTTTTGTAAATAGTATTTATTTTTTATTTTCTAGATGTGCATTGATGGTATAGAAAAAAAATCATTGTTTTTCAAGTTGATCTTTCCATCAAAACTGCCTAAATCCACTTTTGTTTAACTCATTTAAATAGATTGTGTGTTGGTTCTGTTCAATATCCTATATTATTAATTATATCATCTCCAGATAAAAAGAATTTTATTACTTCCTTCCAATGTTTAGACCTATTTTTCTTTTGTTATATTATTTGACCTTAACATCTACAATCATGTTGCATCATAGCAGTGAAGGTACTTTCTTTTATTGCTTTTTCCTTCCAAATTAAAGGGAACATAGCTATTATATTTTCTTTTTTAAGTATAATGTTTAATGCAAATTTTTGATAGCTAGGTTTTGGGAGTTTGCTTGCTAATCCTAGTTCTCGTTTTCTTATTACAAATAGGTAATGGACATTTTCAGATTATTATTCTTCTTTGGAGATACAATAAAATTTCTTGTTTGGTCAGTTAATTTGAAGAATTACATTGTTAGAGTTTTTAATGTTATTATTGGGAAAAATAACATACATACAAAGGAATATACATACTATGTTTTAAAGTTTAAAAATAAAGCAAAGTTTCTGCTTCCAGGAATGGCAGAGTAACTTCTATTCAACAAACCTTCTTGCAGATAAAAAATATGAATTCTGGATCAAATATACAATAACAACTGTCACTGAAGAGCAAACAGCAGAGAACAGAAACTGAAAGGTATTTGACCCTTGAAAGAAGGGACTAGTAGGTCTATGTTTATATGTCTTTTCAACAAGGGTAATCTTCAATCCATTCAATGTAAGGCAGCTAGAATGTAAACAGAAATTGCAGTTTTTTTGGGTTGAAGAGTTAGAGTTGGAAGTTTGAGGTGCAGAAATCTGACAGGGTTAACCGAGAAAGAAAAGAACGCAGGATGGTGAAGCCCTCAAATATGCATGTACACTCCACCCAAAACTTTGTTTGTCTTCAGACTGCCTTTGTAAGGGAAATTTTAAGGAATCCACTGATAAGCAACAGATGGAAGACTGAAAGAACTCAACAGAGATTTGAGCTACTGCCAAGCGACCAGATATCCTCATCAGAAGACCAGAGGAAAAACATGCTAATATTGAACACAACCCTAGCGATTTGCAAGACAATAAAGCAGTCTAACATTCATGTGACTGGAATCCTAGGATGAGAAAACTAGAGTGAAGCACAAGAAATTTTTAAATAAGCAATTACAAAACTTTTTTGTATTTTATGAAAATCAAAATCCAAGAATGCAAAGAAAATACACACCTGAGAATATCAGTCATACAGTTGATAACCAAAGAGAAAGTAAAAATATTGAAAGTTACCAGAGAAAGTGGTACATTACATAAAGGACAACAAAAATACACAACAGCTAACTTTTCACTGGAGGTAATGGAAGCTAGAAAACAATGAAATAACATCACTGGAGTTCTGAAATTAAAACAAACAAACAAATAAAAAACCGTCAATCCCAAATTTTACAAAACTGAAAATATACTTCCAAAGTGAATACAGAAAAATTTAAGATCAACAAAAATTTTAAAATTTATTATCAACAAACTTGAACTTCAAAAAATGTTAAAGTCATTCTGGATGAAGGGAAATGACATCAGAAGGAAATGTAGATCTATAGAAAAGAAGAAAAAACATCAGAAATAATAAATATGTGAGTTAATGTAAAATATTATATGTATACTTTTTAAAATTTGGCTCAGAATTTTATTATGAATATCGATAGTCTATGGCCATGCTACCCTGAACAAGTCTGATCCCATCTGATCTCGGAAGCTAAGCAGGGTCGAGCTTCGTTAGTACTTGAATGGGAGATCAAAAAAAAAAAATCAATATAATAGGACAATGATAACACATAGAATAGATATAAATGCAAACAACCTAAATGTTCATCAACATTTTGTTAAGTGAAATACGTTGGTCACAGTAGGAAAACTACGGCATGGTCCACTTATACAAGGTATCTAAAATGGTCTAATGCATAGAAACAGAGACTAGGGCATGGGTATAAAGTTACAGTTATATATGATGAATAAATTCTAGAGATCTGCTGTACAATGTAGGGCTTGCAGTTAAGAATATGCTGTTGCTCACAAGAAATCTTTTGGAGTCGATGGGTGTATTTATTTCTTTGATGGTGCGATGATACTATCATGGGTGAATGAATGTGCTCAACTCAAAATATATACAATATATACAACTAAATATGTGCAATTTTTTGGCATAGTAAGAATACCTCAATAAAGCTGAAATTGTACTATTGCAAAGTTGTAATGCTTTACATGAAGTAAATTTTAACTCTAAATAACTGAAAAACTAAAGATATATTATTATCATAACAATAATTAATATAATAATACAAAAGGCAGAACTTATGAGATTGGATATGGAAGTTAGACCCAATGTTTACCACAAGAGACAAACTTTATATATAAAAACACAGATCTGTTGAAAGTAAAAAGATAGAAGAATATGCACCATGCAAGCAGTAAGCATCAGAACACCTGACTTTGCTTTGATGTTCTCCCTCCATGCCCTTCACCCATCTTTCCATTTTTATTTCCTTCCTAAAGAATTCAGAGCCAAGTTATTAAGTAAAGTCACGTATGGTATGGGGTTATGTGATGTTGAGGCTAAAGTTTAGGAGGGGCCAGTACCCCAGCAGGGAGTTTTCAAAAGCTCTGCAGGGTAAAGACGGTTAGTTTGCGTATGGCAGTGAGAAACGCTGACCAGGTGCATTTTGGAGTGGGCTGAGTAGGACATCCATGTGGACTGGTGGCAAAAGTTCTATAGCAGATTTTTGACACCAAGAAAAGTGAGGATGTTTTCCAAGTATTGGTAATGGATCACAGCAATAACATGACTTACTATCCTCCAGTTTTACTTAAAAGCAAATAGATTCTTATATAAATTGGACACAGAAAAGAGGAGCACATAACTCTTGTAGTTAGTGAGAAACCAGAGAGAGAATTTTTCAGAAGCTAGAGAACTACAGGGTTATGGCACAGGATAAAATAATAGTGCCAAATGAAGGGCTCTGATGATACTTTCCTTTAATTTACAGTTTTTCAAGAGCCTGGGAATCGCTTCAGTAATGGATTTTTTACATTGTGTAAGATTTTTTAACTTTTTAAAGTATTTTTATTCCTAAAGTCTAATATTTCATGTGTTTAAGATACAGTATTTGTCTAGTTCTTAGGAACACTTTGAAGTCTTGTGTGGCAGCTGGGAAATTACCTTCATATAAGCGTATGTACAAGATTTGCTTTTTATTCATCTGCACATCCATCCATCATCTATACTGAGTCAATATACATTTATGAGGTGCTCACTCTATTAAGTCATCATGATAGGCAACAGAGAATACAAATATGACAATTACTTTTCCTTGACGTATATCTTTGAGAATATCCAAAGTATCAATAACAAATACAATTTTGTTCGAGCTTTAATCTCAATTCAGTGCTGTCTGATGATAAAAGGACCTATAATATAAAATTAAAAGTGATTTGGTGATCCGTTTGGTTATCCATTGCTTTTATTGTTACCATTCTTGGTCCCTTTACAGAAAATAATTGCCTATATTTGGTATCACCAGTTTCATTTCTCCTATTCTTCCACTCAAATCAGTAAATAGGCTCTCTCAATCTATTGAAAGACCTATATGTTAAGGCTGCCAGTAGACTACCATGTTATATCCTTGGTCAATTTTTAGCTCTCATCATACTCGATCCATCAGCAACATTAGACACTGCCCTCTTGTGATTTCAGAACACTATTCTCTCTTGATTTTTTTCCTAAGTCTTTTCAGTATTTTTGCTTTGTTTTGTTTTGTTTTGCCAGATCCTTCTCATCCTTATGTACTCTATGTGGGGCACAAATTTTGGATGTCTTTTCTTCCTAGATGATCTCATTCAGCCTCATGACATTAAATACCATCTACAATTATGATTCACACATTTACATTTCTAGCCCAGACATCTCAGACAAACTTCTAACTCTTATAGCCAATTGTCTATTCAACATCACTCTTTGGACATCTAGCAAGCATTTCAAATTTAATATATTCTAAACAAATTCCAAGCCTCCATCCCCAACTCACATGCAAAAAAAAAAAAAAAAAGAAAACCTCCCAATACACAATAATTAAACGAGAGATTCAAATAGCACATGGCGCCAAAAAAAATGTGGAAGATATGATGTAATCTGTAAATATTTGCTGCCATTTGTGACAACATGGATGGATCTTGAGATAATCATGCTAACAGAAATAAGTCAGAAAAGTTGAGAACCATATGATTCACTCATAGATGGGATATAAAACTAAAAGCAAAAAATGAACAAGACAAAGAAAAACTCATAAACATAGACAACAATTGAGTGGTTAACAGAGGGAACGAGGGGAGGGGAGGAGGTAGATAAGGGTAAAGGGGGTCAAATACATGGTGATGGAGGGAGGCTAGACTTTGGGTGGTGAACACACAATGCAATACACTAATGATGTATTATTGAATTGTAAACTTGAAACCTATATAATTTTATGAACCAATGTTACCTCAATACATTTAATTTAAAAAAACATGCTAACTGAAAGAATCTAATCACAAGAGACCACAGATTATATAATATCATACACACACACACACACACATATATATATATATATATATATATATATATATATATATATATATATATATATATATTTATGAAATGTCCAGAATAAGCAAATCTATAGAGACAGAAAATAGATTAGTGGTTGCTTAGGATTTGGGGTGAGGGTTGGGAGAATGGGAGGATTGGGGATATGGGGTTTCTTTTTGAAGTGATAAAAATGTTCTCCAATTTATTGTTGTGATGGTTGCACAACTCCGTGAATATGCTTAAAACCATTGACTTGTACTCTTTAAATGGGTGAATTGTATACTATATGAATTATATCTCAATAAACCTATTACAAACATTTTTTAAAAATCATTAAATTATATGTTTATAATGGGTGAATTTTATGAAAAATGTATAATATTTTGATAAAGCTATTTTCTTAAAAATATTTGCTGAATATGCTAATTGATTAAAAGATAAAATGGACATAGGGCAAACACCAATTATTTCAAATAAGCTAATTTGGTACATGATGGTATCACTGATGATATTAAGTAGAGTCTGTATTAATGTATATGGCACAAAAATAGGAGAAAACAGGAAGAGACAGTGGAGAAATGAGTTGAGATTTGTTGGAGATACGTTTGGTCAAGTTTCATTATCATGTCACAATATTTATAAATAGCTGGCTGAATTTTGCTTAACAGTAAAATTTTTCTCAATAAAAGCTATTATATTATTTAAATCTATCATAACTTTTTTTAGATATGGCCTACTTTAAGTACAGACATCTAGAATTTATGAGTAAATTAAAACTCCAAGAAATAATAAGGTTATATCAGTATTTAAGTGCTAACTCCACCACATGTAATTTCTGACATTGGTCACCTTTTTTAGGCTCAATTTTGTTATCTATAAAGTAGGCAAAATAATACTTAACATTGGGTCCTTAAAAAGAATAAAGAACATCACAGATAAATTCTGGCCAGTATGTCTAGCACAAAATGAGTACTCATTGGATAATATTTATTTTTCTATTAGAAAAGACTAAAAGATTTATCAGTGAATTATTATTACTGTTTTCTGGAATATACCTAAAATATAGTGAATGTGTAAATTTTTCTCTATTGGAGAAATAAAAAAAACATATTTCACAAATGCTTCATTTGGCAATTGGCCTTTATTATATTCTAAACTATAACCTTTCCTATTACCAAACTATTTCAGTAAACACTCAATTAATCAATCACAAATCAGTTTCTTAAAAATGTGAATTCCAACTTTAGTCTTTTCTTGTTTCTTAGTCTTTTTCATAGTATTATTTTCATAGTATTATTTTACATACATAATTTTAAAACAATACTAATGTCCACTGTAATATAATGGAGACTAAAAGAGAAACAATTTATAATTAAATTATATAAACTTTAATATATAAATGCTCAGATATTACCACACTGAAAAACTAAATAAAATGGCCACGTTTGTAAATATCTATACTTTTTGAAAAGAAATATTAGAAGCAATTCCAATAAAAAATTGATACTAGATTAAGAACCGTTGTTTCAATAAGTTAATAATGAACCAGGCTTTCTTGTGTTTGGTAAAAAAAAGAGGAAAATAGCTTCAATTTAAGAAGAAATAAAAGATGAGAGCAGGTTAAGGGCTTTCAAAGTGGAGAAAGCAAGAAATATGTTGTCATTAAGTGACCCTATTTATAATTTTAGTGTCTACGCAATTCTGTTTGTTAAGGCATAGCATGCAAGTGGTACAGAAAACAAATCTTCTGTCTCAAGTTCTCACTATCTGTCAAGACATATATTCAGTTTCTAGAATTTGAAAAAAAATCCGAAAAATTATATCTTAATTGGTGAAGAATAAGAGAAGATGAGTTGGAAAAAAACTAAGCTAAGAATCTATAGAAAGTGAAACCCTCAGGAGACTCAAATAACAAGGCCATGTCAAATAAAGATTTCAGTACATAATGTTTACAACATTTTTAATGTTATAATGTTTAAATATAATAATTAATATTAATAATAATTTTACAAACTATTATTGAATTTTTTGTCTTTTTAATAACATTTTAATAGCATAAAATCGTGGCTTATATTTAAATGGAATTGAGTTGGTAACCATATGAATGACTACGAAGACATTCAAAGTCTTGTTAAATTATAGAAATTTTTCATTTTGTTAAGATAACCCCACTAATTCCAGTAGTGTTCCTACAATAATTGTAGCAGTAAAAATGCTCTCGCAGATTTCATAAAGTGATTTCTAGAAGAGAGGCAGTATCATCCATATTAAGAACACAGCTGTAAGGTATCTTTAGCTACTTCTTGAGGTTTATGCCAATATATATCATGGAACCTTTTCTTAGAAGAACAGAAACATTGTGGATGATTCTGTTATAAAGAGACAACAAAGTATGTGGTTTTCTAAATCAGACAGGTCAGTTTTGACTCTAAATTTCCACTTATGAGGTCTATGATATTGGACTGGTTAATTATTCTGTTCTAGGATGACCGGCCAACCTGGTTTGCCTAAGGTTTCTCCAGTTTTAACACTAAAAGTCCCATGTCACAGGAAACCTTTCAGTCCCAGGCAAGCGAGAATGAATAGTTGGTTACCTTAATATCCCCACTGATAAAACAGAATATCCTCACAAGGCTTTTATAAAGTTGAGTCTTAAATATTTGAACATCACTTACAGAGTAAACCTCACTAAATTACAGATATCATTATGTTTTGATCCTCAAGAGGCAATGGAATAAAATAACCTGGAAGGTGAATATATATTTTCATTTCAATGCTAATTCTCAATTTACATTTTGCTGCATACTGAGTATCTTAACACCTAGCTTAACAATAAAATCAACAGAAGACCAATAATGAGTGATAGTTAATGAGTATTCTCATATGCAGTAGAAACTCTTGTTAAATGTTTGAATAGTTCATTTTACTTTTATAATTTTCCTATATTTTCCTATTAAGAAATCAGGCTTAAAAATGTTAATAATTTCTGAAACTCGAATAGTTAAAAAACATAGAAATAGGAAACAAACCTTCCAATGATCTGACTCCCAATTCTTTGCTTTTAAGCATCCTGATCAACGGCCTTATTCAACAAAGGTAAATGAAATTATGAAGGTATTAAAGTGAATACCAAATTTCTTAGACTATTGAATAAAAATGTTCAGCTTCCACATTACACTGTTAGACATTTATATTATTTGTCATCTGTACCTTGCTGGTGAGCTTGCAAGAAAAGAAAACAAGATATTGGTACAGAATCATAATAGAAATTATGAGAGGATTCGATGATTGTTGGATATTACATATCAATTAAATCTATGTCTTAATTTGTGTTCCACCAGAAGCAGAGTCTGTGGCAGTCGGCTGAGTGTGTTTAGTTTATTCAGGTAGAATCCCAAGGGGGAAGAAGGAAAATGAGACAGGAAAGAGAAGGCAGCCAATAAAAAATGCATTATCATACCCATTATCATGAGGCAACTGGAGCCTCATCCTGCTGGAGAACTCTAGGAAGCAAAGTAGAACATGTGCCTTAGAGTTATCCAGTCAAAGTTTAGGGAGCTGGAGTATTAATGCACCAAATACTTTTAGTTACCGGAAGAAAGGAGCTTCCAGTAGACATTTATTCTCCAGTATTTGCCTTCCCAAGTAGGCTTCAGCCACCAGAGAGAGCCCTCAGACAGTTGAAAATAGGTCAGGATACACTAAAATATGCAACCCAAGGAGATATAGTCAAGGAGTAACACTGGCTGTTCTACCATGGCAGTCAATATGTATTTTCTTAATGCCACTTATATTTGCATCTATTTAAATGCATTATCTTATCTAATTTCCCACAGTACTAAAGGATTTTAAGTTTGTATGCCCTTGTAGCTGTCCAGTCTTTATTAACTCCCTTCATTTCTTTCTCTACTTGTAAACTCGTAGTCTAAAAGCTAGTCTTAAATATAATCTTTCTGTCTTTCTTTCTGGATCTTCTGAGAAAAAAAATATTTACTTTCTCACTTACATTCTCTTAGTGTGTTATGCATACCTTTCTATTTTATCAAAAAATTAGTATTGTTTGTTTCTAAATCATCCAGAAGCTGTCTGCTAACTGTGATCTCTTTAAGAAGTTACAAAGTACTATTTTTACATATTTTACATTTGTAGTTACCTATCATACTACTCAGTACTTATGGTATGTTCAATAAAATTTGAATTGGAGCAAAACATAATTATCTTAATCTTCAAAATCAGAAATGTTGGCCAAATATTTTGAACACTAATATAAATTTCTATTCAATAAATACTTAATATTTCCCTAGTCGAAAACTATTTACATGAGATTAATCTCAGAACAGTTTATCCTGTTTCCTAATCATATAAAAAAAAATAATTCACAGAATATATCTGAAAATTAGTCCTCAGGTTTATTTTTCTGTAAATTTTTACTTAGTTTAAGTTGATTCACAAAACTATTCCAATCTAGTCAGACAGTTTTGGAATTATCCTTTGAAATCTTCAGGATAAATATTTTCAAAGCCTGGGGAAACCTAGGAACATATGGTTAATATTCTAAGATTATTTTCCCATAACTTTCAACAAATTTTTACACAGAATATCACAGTTGCATTATGTGATTCTTATGCCAATTTAATTTACAAGTGATTTTTTCAAATCTTCAATGTCGATCAAAGATAAACAACATTATAAGATTTCCTCTTCATTAAGCAAATAATTTTCTTCAAATACCATTAAATTATTTTTAAAAAGCTACCATTAAATTATATTAATATTTGCCAAACTATCTTTTAAACTGAAACTTCTTGGTGTTTCAGGGTTTATATTCAGAGGTACGATTGCTAAGGGTAGGTTTATGTTCTTTTCTTAAGTATAACTATGAGAAACAGAACCTAATACTAGGCATGACAGGAAATATCACATTTTAGTTTAATATAATCATCATATAAATGAGTCTTATTTAAAATAAAAGATGATGGAATGTGTAGCCAGAAAGATCTTAATTCACACCATTTTTATTTTATAAACAAGGAAAATTATGCCTTGAGAAGAATAATTCTTCTAATATTTAAAGGCTAGAAAAAAATAAATTCAGATTTTTCTGGTACCGTAACCACATTTATTTCATGAGAGGGCAATAGGTAACCTCCCCTGCCCTTAAATTCAATCCTTTAAGAAATCAGTCACAGGTGATGATAAGTGGCAGTCAAAATATGGTGCAATGGATGTAACCTACTAATCCAATAACCACACTCTTCTTCCATAAAGAAGAGGCAGGAATAAGGGGCAGGAAGTGCTAACTAAAATTATTGCTCTGGTACAGTGGTTCTCAAGCAATTATTCTCCACTCCTTTAGACTTTTAAAATTACCAGGTATCCAAAAGAGCTTTTATTTAAGTAGATTCAATCCACTGATCCATACTGAAAACATAAAACTGTGAATTATTTAAAATAATTATTAATTATTTAAAATAATAAACCCATTACATGTTAAAATAAGGAACATGTTTTTATGAAAAATAGCTATATTTTACAAAACAAAAATATACCTTTAAGAGTGGCATTGCTTTATATTTTCCCAAATCTCTTTAATATCTTGTGTGATAGAAGACAACTAGACTCTCTTCCTGCTTCTGCATTCAATCTGTTGCAATGTCACACGTCCAGATAGTCCCTGGAAATTTCACATATTTGTTAGACGATGTCAATTTAAAAGAAGCAAATAATTTAATGTTGTGAACATAGTTTTGATCTTATGAATCCTATGAAAGGGTCTCAGAAATCTTCAGGCATGATTGGATTGTACTTTGAGGGGCAATGCATTAGTGTAAATTTCTCCATATAAAAACGGAAAGTGAAGAGGATGCAAACTTCCACAAACATATGCAACAGCGCTGTAGAAAAAGCTTGAGCTCTGGACTAAAAGATATGAGATCCATAAGTGGAATAATTTTTTTTGTGACTCCCATAAACTTTTTGAAGTTAAACTTCCTCAGAATGCTGATAAAATAAATATATCGAAGGCTTAATTTAAAAATCAAATGATATGAAATCAAAACTCTTTATAAGCTATAAATTTTCTATAAACATTTTTTGTGATCATTTACTTTTTCAACCTATCATAAACTTTATAGATTTACTGCAACAAAATTTTTATAGGTTTATCTTCGGAAGCCAAGTTCCTGTTATTTCTACATCTATGCCATGTACTTATGAATTATTAATTCCACTCATTCTACAATATCCTTGACATTATAAGAAGTGACTATAAAAAATGATACTAATTTAACAAGAGAAAGTCTACTTTCTTTTTCTTGTATTAAGTAAATGTTTCTTTTCATGGTCACAATATATTTCCAATAAATATTTATTAACTAGACAATTATATTACAGGACAGCATTGGTATTTGCTTTAAACTAAGGTTGTTAGCCTCAGTTTCACTTCCCTGGAAAGCCGCAGGAATATTTCAGAGTCAGGAAGATTCCCTGAGAATTCTTTCTACTTTGAAAGCCAAAGAATTGGAAGTCAGATCAAATCTGGCCACATGTAACTCAAAATTAATATCGACTTCATTCATTTAAAGAGAAGTTCCCGAAGGACAGAATGGTCACAGGCTCAAAATATTATCCAGATGGCAAACAATCTGGGGGCCAAAAATGAACCAATGTACTGATTTAAAAAAAATTAAGAATGAGTCACTTAAGCAATTTCAGGATAGCCAAGAAATAGAAACAAGATTGCAAAGAATTGAAATGTGAATGGAAAAGGCTATGAAAAAAGTGTTGACTGTACATTACTGTGCCAGAAAATACGTTTGTGTGATGAGCAGGGTTAAAGCTATAAGCTTTCTCTGGGCTAAGGGAAACCTGAATATGTTCATGAGATAAGCAAAGGTAAAAACCGAAGGAAAAGAGTACAGGAGTACTTATTGAGCATATATTGTAAAAGATCCATAGCACAGACCAAAGAGTTAGCCTTATAAAAGCATTATTTCACCATCCTCTACTGAAAGAAAGAGGGGAGGGAGGAGGTAGAGATGAAGGAACGAAGGAATGGTGTAGTATGGAAAAAAAAGACAGAGAAAGAAAAGAAAGAAAGAAAGAAAGAAAGAAAAGAAAGAAAGAGTATAAGAGAGAGAGAGAGAGAGAGAGAGTAGAGAGAGAGAGAGAGAGAGAAAGAAAGAAAGAAAGAAAGAAAGAAAGGAAAGAAAGAAAAGAAAGAAAGAAAGAAAGAAAGAAAGAAAGAAAGAAAGAAAGAAAGAAAGAAAGAAAGTCAATTCATTCCTTTATGCAAAGTTTATTCAGTACCTGCTCCTAGGCACAGCTATAACTAGACTCTTGGAGAACAGCATTGATCACAGCAGCCCAAACTCTTTGCCCTTGGGGTTTACATTCAGGTTGGCAAAAGCGAGCATTTAATCATTCAAAGTTATCATTCATCAAATGGATGAGAGAGAAAGAAAACAGGGAAAAGAGTTTTCTAACAACAACAAAAAATTGAACAAAGATCTGAATGAAGACAAGGGCTAGCTACATAAAAATCTGAGGGTAAAGAATTCCAGGCTGGGGAAATGACCAGTGCAAGGCCATAAGGTGAAATCACAGCTCACGTATTAGAGCAAAAGCAAAGCAGACAGTGAGAGAGCCTAAAACAGGCAAGGGAGCGGGTAGGAGAGGATGAGCTCAGGGTGGTCATGAGGGTCTAGTTCATAGAGGATGCGACTGGCCATTTTAAGAGTTTTGACTTTCATCCTGAGTGAAAGGAGTAAGTGTTGGAGAATGTAGAACAGATTAGTTATGTGAAAAGGATTACTCTTTCTGCTCTGTGAAGAGATTGTAAGATGTCAAAGAAAGAGGCAGGGAAGCCAACATTGGAGGCTGTTACAAAAATGCAGGTGAGAGAAGACTGTGGCTTGGACCCAGATGATAGCCATGGAGATGGTCAGAAGTGGTAAGATTCCAGATAGATTTTTATTCTAAAGCTCAGAGGATTTGTTGGAAGTTTTGATGTGAGGTGTGAAAGAAATAGAAGAGTTGGGAATAAATCATGAGCCTCACAAAACTTGTAAAAAGGGAGAAGGAAAACTGGAGTAAGTTCAAGTGAGATGGACTTACGTTTAACAGTAAAATATCTTTGAAGTTGTACTCCAGACAGAGAGTGTCAGGCAATTTGAAGACAGTAAAACGTTTGAAACATCTGCTGTGCAAAACTTGATATGGAAATGCGATAAAAATTTCCCCACTCCTTTCTGAACTCCTTCAATCTTCTCACCACTTTAGGGAGCAAAAAGACATCGATGAGTCCCTTGACTGAAACCTCAGAATTACTACTCACACCACAATTCTGAGTTAAGTGCATCTAGTACAATCAAGACTTCAGCACTTCCTGCCATTCACAACTTCATGAAACTCATAGAGGCTCCCTCTCTTCACTGCGACATAAACTAAACTCTAGACCCAGATTTCTGCCTTTTGCCTTCTGCTCCAAAGCAAAAGCCAGTTTCTTGAATAAATATATATATATATATATATCATATATATATCGTATATATATATATATCGTGTATATATATATATATATGATATTAATCTTCCTCCACAAATTTGTTAAGACTAAGGAATAGAATGTTTGAGAAAACACACTGACTCATGCAAAATAGTTAAAATGATGAATAATTTCTGGTCAAATCGTATTAGTATTAATTTATCTGTGTGCTGCATAATATGAGTTTGTGGTTGGACTTGTACAAGATTCTTAGCCTCTCAGAGTGTTAGATATGAATATATATGGTCACTACATATGAACTTTATGGGGATTTTGACTAGTTCTGTTCATGTCACTAAGTCATCTTACTTCTACTATGGGACATAAGGCTCAGCATAACAAACTGTGTGAAAAAAGAACAAAGCAGACATGTTAAGAGAAATGAATGCAAGTATTTCTCTTTGAGAGCCATGAACAGTTTCACTCATCACTTGGTACATATGATGCTTCTTAATTTTCTAATTTGTAGAATCGTGGAAGAATAGGAAGGAAAGAAGAATATTATATATTTTAATTGAAATTTAATATGAAGCAATAAAAAAAATTGGCTCTTTCAGTTTCTAGACTAATATTCAAACATATGAATCTTCTGTATCTAATTAACTTCAGAATTAAAACAAATCTTAATACTTTAAGAATTGATGTTTTCATTGGTTAATCAGAAATATATAGATTTCATAAAATTATGAATTTTAGTGCTAAAAAGGACCTTTGGAGATCACTTTTTGATTTTGATTATGTGATTTGTTTATTCACGTGTTCATTTAGTAACAAAATATTGAGCATATGTTACAGGCCATTCACTGTGTGAGGCACTTGGGGGTGAATAGTGAACGTGATAGACACAAGCCCTTCCCTGAGAGATTTTTTAGGATTGTTAGGAGAAGTATTCCATTAGAACCATAACGAGGCATGAAACTATACAATAAAGAAAGTACGAGTAACCTGAGTAGGACCTGAGGAGTCAAGATTTTTAAGAGGAAGAGACATTTAAGATGAAATCTAAAGAATGTTTAAGGATTAGTCAGGTTAAGTTGTGAAGAACTAAACAAATAAACAAAGTTCGGTACCTGTCAGTGTCTTCACAGGAAATTCAGCAACTCAGACAGTTGTCAACCTGAAAGAAGTTCTACAATGTGTCCATTTCAAGGAAAGGGGTTGGTAAGTATTAGCAAAGCCTCGCTGGACAAACGAAAAGAATCCAGTTCATAGAGGCAATTTTAACCTAAACTAAGAAGTCTGAACTCTCCTGAGGCAAAGAAAAACAATTTAAACCTTTTTAACCATATTAACTGCATTTCTTTTTTGAAAAGGCTTTATTTTTATTTACTTATTTGTATTTAAGTTGTGAGCTCTTTAATATATAATGTGGAATGTGTAAGCTTTTGAGTTCTTTTTATTTTTAGGACCTTTAACTCTCTTCATATTGTTTTTAAATAAACCTGCTAGAGATAGAATTCAATCTCCTTTATTCTCTTTTCTAATCATCTTTCTAGCCCTTCCTTTTTCTCCAGAGGAAATATTTCCTTGATGTACACATATATTCTTTTTACCTACTTTTTATACACTTATTTCACATGTGTGTACCATTAATAATATTAGGATCACTTTGGAGTTATAAAATCTTCAGATAAATAGTATCTCCATGTATGTTCTTAAATTACCTCTTTTCTCCTTTTCTTAATATATTTTTTCAAAATAAACTTTTATTTTGAGTAGTGATATAATTTGTATAATTTCTATCATCCATTGCATTTTATATCACAATACATTTTATTTGCATATTTTTTGAATTTCTTGCCTTTGGTTAGACTGACTAACCATTTTTTAGTTCCTTTCTGTTTCCTATTGCTTTCAAAATTTTACATTCTATTGCTATTTTGTAGCTCCCTTAAATTTACAATATGCATTTTTAACAGAGTCTAAAGTTAATCAAGATAACTGTCCTTCAAATTTTAGAATGACACTGAAATACATTGGCCCTGAACGGGCCTCTTCTCCCTTTATCTAGGTTTATTTTGTTTTTACGTGGATGACAAAACTCTAGAATTGTATTGTTTTTTAATTTCTGTATGTGTGTATTTAGATTTTGCAGCATTCGCATTTCTTCTTCAGCTTCCTTTCTTGATTAACTTTGTTACTTGCTTTATCCATTCATTGTGCTAGTCCTTAAATCTATTCACATTTAATGTTGATTCGATTAGCCATTCTTTCTGTGAATAATACATACGTTTTTTGCTTTTGCACGATTGGTAATGTCATCATTTCACCCTGACTCTTGACTGACATTATCTATGTAAAAAAACTTGTCTAGATTAATAGTTACTATCTATGAGCACTGTGAAGATATTTTCCCATTGTTACCTGTATTATGTTCTAGCTCATGAGAATCTGGCTGTAACTCTATCTGCCATTATTTTATAGGTAAACAGTCTATTTTTCTGGTATTTTTAAGATTAAAAAAGAAAATGATTTTTGCAGTATAATTGTAGCATGTCCAGACACAGATTTTTAAAAAAATTTCCTGCTCAGGATCACATGTGATCCTTCAAAATTTGAAAAACGTATTTTAAACTGAAAACAGTTTCAATTCTGAAAAATATTCAACCATAATCACTTGGAATACTGTCTGTCTGCATATTTTATATTGTTTGCTTCTGTAGTCCCTACATTCTCTTTTTATTTTCTCTTTACTTCTTTGTGCTAATTCCTGGATAACTTCCTCAGATATATTTTGTCATTAACAAAATCTCTGCCTTTATCTAGCGTACTCTTTAACCTATCCATTGAGTACATTTATTGCAATAATGATACATTTTATTCCTAGAATTTCTATCTGTTTTCTTTATAACTGGCCATTTGTTGTATATTTAATTCTGTTCTTATCTCATTCTTTTCCTTCATAATTTTTAAATATTTTAAATATAATACTTTTAAACTCTTTTAGATTATCATCTCTGGATCTGGTATATAAATTATTCTTATATTTTCTGACTCAGTAATTTTCAATTTTCTCATATTATAGTTTTTGATTTGTATTGTTTGTTTGTTTGTTTGTTTTTAACTGTGAGTGTATCTAGAGTGTGGGCTGAAATATTCTGAAGAAATTTTGAGTGCCTGTGTTGAAATATTATTTAGCAGAACACTTTTGTGTTCATCTTTTGAGGGAAACTAATAGATTATCCTGTTTTCATATCTGTTTTCATGTCAATATCTTGGATAATATGTATTTTATTCTCATGTCCATGAAGGATCCAAATCTGACACTGCAAAATAGTCACAGGTGACTCTTGTTCTATTCCAGAGCTCAATAAATGTCAGGCTTCTTTGTAGTATACAAGGCCATATTTCATGAGTAAGACATTACTTTGGGCTGTTACCTGTATTACTGAGATCCCCGTATTCTTATGGCTGGATTAATTTTCCTAATTCCATTATCCATTCACCTTCAGCAACCTTTTAACATCGCCTTTAGGTTACATTTTACTTTCCAATATTTAATAATTTAACATTATTGCTTTTGAGCTTAGGTATACATTCTAAATTATTTTAATACATAGTATTTTAATATAGAATTCTACATATTTAGATCCCATTGTAGGGTAAATGTTTCCAATCAGCATATTTTACATAAGGTAGTATCAACATATTAGTAGATAAATTATCGGATTATTCATTGGATTTTTGAGTTGGAGAAAGAAGAGAAATTGGTCATGTTTATGTTAATATTTCTGTAAACAAATGATCTGAAAAAGGAAACACATGAGAAGGCTTAGGTTGGGGAGATTAGATTATAAGTTTTATTTTAGATATATTGATCTTGATATCCGTTGAGACATTGACTTAGGAAGACCGTTTGATATGTGGTTTAACCAGATATTTATAAAACTGGAGACAATCTGCATCTCATTTATAATTCAAACAAATTTAAAAAGTCAAATGGCCTAGCAGCATATGTAGAATTAGAAATGAATAGGATTTAAGCTAGAATCCTGCTTTATAGTGACATCTAAGAGATGGCAAAGAACCGGAAAAGAAAGAGCATTCTAGTAGTAGAAAGAAATCCAGAAGAGAATTATAACTAGAAGCCAAAGGAAGAAATTTTTTTATAATGAATAAAGTAGTCAAAAACAGTATCTGATACCTAGAACTAACTGAAATAAGGAAGAAAAGTTTCTTCTTTCTATCGATACAATGATTGGTGAACTTGATTAGCAAAGTTTTGGTTAATTTGTGAGTCGTGAAGTACAGATTGCAATGGAATGAGGAAAGCTCAGCAGATAAAAAAATGAAAAATTTTATTGTAGAGTTTTAATTTGTTAAAGAATCAAGATTTAAGAGGCCCTAATAAATGTTGATGGATCGAAAGACCGGATATTGTAAAAAATGTTAATTCTCTCCAAATTGATCTATTTATTCAATTAAAATCTGATAATTTTAATTTTAAACTTTAAATATTAAGTTTTGTTTTCTGTGTAAAAATTAGGAAAATCTAATTCACAATTTGTAGAGAAAACAAAGGACCCAGAAGAGTCGAGATGAACTTGAAGAAGCAGGTTACTTTATACTATTAGATATCTAAATGAAATAAAGTTATAAGAATTAAGAGAGTGTGTATTGGGACAGAATTGTGTTATTGAATAATAAAGAAAAATAGGATTCCAACATACGTTTGGATTTTTGATTTATGACAAAAAAATGACAAGGCGATATGGAGAGGAAAGGATGATCTTTTCATTAAATGGAGGTGAGTCAATTGAATATCCACATGAAAAAAAAAATTACCCCTAATTTATCCATTCACAGAAAATCAGTTCCAGAGATGTTTAATGAAATGTATGTAACAATAACGCATTTTAAATTAGGAGGATATCTTCCGGCTGGCTAATGGTTAACTATCTTCTTTTTTTTTTTTTTTTTTGTCTATGTAGTTGTTTAAGTTGTTTAGTGCTCATTCCATGGTTTGTGTATTCCGGGAGGCATTTACATGCTATACAAATTCTTTACACTTTGTTACCATTCTCCTGTGTCCATAAATACACCCTTTCTCTACATTTCTTATTCTCCCTTTTTAATTTTTAAATTTGATTTTCTTTCAGGTTCCTAACTAGCCCCCAATCTCATTTATAAACACTCTAGCCTTGTGATATTTCTTATTCCACACAAACTGGATGGCAAAGAGTACAACCTGAAGTTTTGCCCAATGAGAAGATTATTCCTCCATAATCTCTTTCATGGCCACTCCTGTATTGCAATTACCTGAGGCTGTATTGCAATTACCATCTATTTTAAAGCCAACCATCTGTCAACCATCCCTCCCCTTTTAGCTAATTGCAAGATACTCCCCATATGGCTATAGTATAAGTGGAAAGAGGGGCACTTGTGCAGCCTTAATATGTGCCACGAGAGTCTTGGTTATCAGCTCACTCAGCTTGCTTGGGCCTCTGGTCCTGCTTATGTGTGATCCCAGATAAATAACTTCCATTTTACAATGACTTATTTCTGTGCCCCTCAACTTTATGAAATAATGAGTCCAACAAGACCCACTTCATGATTACCATGAAGTCATGGTAGAGGATGGAGGACATAAGCAATATTGTCTCTCATTGTTTTAGAGTAGCAATGACAATCTGCTATAGCTATTGGGTCCATTTTTCTTATTATTACTCCTTTCTTGATATATCTGCAATACCTGATACATTCTTTTCCACCAGTGACATTCTCCCAATTCACTACTGGCAACCATTTTAATAACTGGATCATGATCTTGTGCTTAGGGTTGTCTGAGCTCCACCTATCACCAGTGAGGGAGGCTTCACTGCCAGTCAGGCAGTAGTGATTCAGTGCTAAAACTCCATCTTATTCCCTGCTTCCTTGGTTGTGACTGTCAACTGGGATGTCTGAAAACAGATATGGAGACATGTTTATTAGAGATCAGTATCTGTTAAAGGAAGGGGAAAAGAAGCATGAATGGGAAGGAAACTTGAACTGTTATTCAAGTCTGACATAACACAGTCACCCCTGGGGTGTGCGTGGTGGGATGAGGATCTGGAGTGAGTATTACACATCAGAATTGGGACCAGATGACCTGTCCTTTATACCACTGACCCTCTCTCTCTGTTAGCAGATACAAGCTTCCTGGAGAAAGATGTGAGATCTGGAAAAAGTGGCTCTCTGCAGCTAAGGTAGACCTTGAATATCATGAGAATTGGAGGCTACTGCTGACCATTCTTCTAGCAGCTGGACAGTAAGTCTCTCCTTGAAGAGAGATCTAGGTGGAGCACACACATATAAGAGTAAACAATTACCATATGAAATTTCATAAATCTCATAAGTATGGTGTTGAGTGAAAGAAGCCAAACCCTCTCCCCTAAAGAAAAGATTATATATAGAATGATCCAAATACAGTACATGCATTTCAAATACAGGCAAAAACCAATTGACATTGTTGAGAGTCAACATCTTTAAATGATTAAAGTCTAGGGTTTGTATGAAGAGATCTTTTGGTGTGCTGTTTACATTCTGTTATTTAACTGGGTGCAGGTCATACAGCTAGATTCCCTTAGTGATTGTATATTTTCTCTTAGTATATACAATACTTGAAAAAACTTTTTAAGAAAATGTTAAAATATGGCTATGAAATGGATGGTAGAAATCAGATAGTAATTATTAGTTATTTTACTTAAAAGGCATATTATTCTGTTTCATTATTGTAAAATTTAATAACAAGAATCATGATGTGTCATATAAGATTCAGTCATAAATTACAAAGACCATAAACAGTAGCTTCCATGAATTAAACACTTGTATCTCATGCGAGAATTTAGAAGTAAAACATACAGGGGTGGCAAGTTAGCTCTACTCTCCAAATATTTTGGGGATGCAGCTCTTTTCAGGTGATTACTTCTCATTCCTAAGGTATATACCTTGTCCTCATGGCATATGATAATGGCTGAAACTATAATAACAAAACTCTACCTTAGGCAGTAGGACCGAGGAAAAAATGAAGGGAAAGGAGAAAGATTATGAGGCAAATGTCATTTAAGGGATGTTTGAAGACACTGCCACAAGACTATTTCTATTCATGCCATTATCCCAAAACTAGTCACGTGTCAATCACTTGGAACAAAGAAGCTGGGAAATAAAACATTTACTTTGAGAGGTCATGAGCCATCTAAAAACTGAAAGTTTTCTTTTACTCTGGAAGAAGAAAACAGCTGTTTGGTTCAGTCATCAATCTCTACCACGCAGGGGCCACTGTAGCAGTTTTTATGTACCTGCTTTAAAAAGAACAACAGTGAGCCTTAAAATGTCACATTCACAAGAGGAACTTTGGGGAAGAGTATGAATTATTCTAACAACATTTAGGAAAAAATGATCACTTATGTGCAAGTGAGGTAATGCAACTTATAACTAAGACAAAGGAAAGTGTCACTAATGAATTATGAATTAAAAAATATTCTTTAATTAAATAATTCTTTTATCAGATGATTGCAAACACTTTTAAGGAGTGCCAAAGCTTCAAGAAACACAAAGTAATAGGTAGAGGAACGTACATGTTCTCACAGATATTACATTTCATTATCTTAATCATACTGGATACTACCCAAGGAAATATATTTCCTTTATAATTTGTTAAGGTGAAGAAGTCATGCTCACTGAAAATTGCTCCTGATTTAACTCATCTTGAGAAAAATATTCTGAAAAGCAGAGAAATATTTTACATTTCTCAGAGTTAAATTATAGCCATATACATTGCACACATGCAAGAAATGTAAATATGGTGTAATGAAAAGTATTTTGGAGTGTAAGAAATTATTTTTCATTTCTATAAAATTATACTTAAGTATCTTCCCTAATTCTCTGTCTTCCTCCACCTACAATTTATCCCCATTTCTTTAGAACTAGACTTCTTTAGAAAGATGACTTCATCACTATTTCCATATCCTTACCTATCATTTTTATTGCTGATTTTGTAATCTGCTATGTTACTTATTACCACTGCACTGCATCAGCTCTCACAGATCCACCATTAATAATCAAATCCATCGGGTTTTTTCAGCCTTTATTTTACAAGATAATTATATAACATTTGATACTACTGACCACTCCTTCTGCTTATTTATTCTTAAAATCCTGACTTTCCCTCTAAAAACTGCTCATACAATCTCCTCTTCCCTGTTGTCAACTCCATAATTTTGGTTGCTCAAACTAAAATCCTTGGGAGTCATCCTAAATTGCTATTTTGCCACAAGGAAATCCCATTGGTTCCACCTTCACATTTCACTATCTCCACTGAAGCTACTCCGGTCCATGCCACAACACCTCTCACTTAATTTATTGCAAGGGCCTCCAGTCAGGTCTCTTTTCTTCTTTCATTTCATTCTAATACGTAGCTTAGCACTCTAACTGCTTCTTTTAAAACATAAGTCATATTATGTCACTCCTGAAAACCTTGAAATGGCTCCAAATTTCATTCTGAATATAAACAGAAGTCTGAACTTGGTCTAAAGGCCTTGAAACATATAGCCTTCCTCCCCTTGTCTTTAACCTTACCTCCACATGCCTTTTCCTCTTTTTCAGTGGACCTACAGGCCCATATTGTTTTAGATGAGTGTGTTAGAAAGTCTACTTGGATTGCCTAGGGAGAAGGCGAACACTGACCAGCCCAACCATAGAAAATGCTAGAGTACAAATGGTCTTGGGAGTAAGCAGAACCAGCCTTCACTGCTACCCATACTCTTCCTCTCGACACTTTCTTTTCCCACATTGGCTTCATTTTCTCAGACTACCTTTCTATACCAGGTGGAAAACAACCTCCTGGGAGTTTTGACACTCTGACCTCCCACAGTTGAGCCCTAATGTGAAAAAGGCAAGGAAAATCTTTGACCTGTGTAATGCACTGTACGTTTCTGTCTCCCCAAAGTCATATGTTGAAATCCTAAATTCCTAAATCCTAAATATGATGGTATTTGGAGATGAGGCCTTTGGGAGGTGATTAGGTCACAAGCATAAGACCACATAAGATTAGTGCCTTTATAAGAAGAGACAGCAGAATGCTTGCTTCTGTCTCTGTTTTCCACCATGTAAGGATACAAAGAGAAGGTAGCCATGTGGGAACCAGGAAAAGAATTCTCGCCAAGCACTAAATTCAATAGCACCTTGACTTTGGACTTCAGCCTCCAAAACTGGAAGAACTAAGTTAGTTGTGTAAGCTACCTGGTCTTGATAATTTGCTGTGGCAGCCCGAACAGACCAAGTGACTAGCTTGGATTGAAGCATATTAAGAGACTGAATTCAAGAAACAGATTCTTTTTTTCAAATCCCATCTCTGATACTTATGAACCATGTGACTTTGGAAAGTTACTTAATTTTTCTGATCCTTATTATTCCTGGCAGTAAAATGTGGTTGAGAATAGTGCCGATCTAAATGTCATGAGATAAATGAGTTAATACATGTAAAGTGTGTAGAAATGCTATTAATCACCTGTGCTCAGGATAAGCAAAAATTTCCACTCTAATACATTTGGAACTATAGTTCCAAATGTATTAGAACTATACATTTGAAGTAAGAGAGGAGTATTTCCCCAAATTAAGAGGGTTTCTATGCACCAAAATAAGGTGTACAAGTTAGAGAAAACCCTGACAACTTTTATAAGCAAAATGTTAACCCAATAAATTTAATTAAAAAAAGAAAAATGCATGTGATATATTCACACTGAAGTCCTTATATCTCATATAACCATGGTCTAACAAATTATATATTGTGATTTTTTGTTTTTTAAGCTTAATGGCAGATAGTACTGGTTTATTTGTTATAAATCAAGAAGATTTAGAATATTAAGAATATTTGTTGCAATATCTTGAGATTATTAGCACCTTTATATAGGAACCATCTGAAAACACTAAAGGCTAAATAAATGTCTGTGCTAGGAAAACATTACTCAAGTGAGCACTTTAAGAGATATTACGGTATCTTGAAAAGCCAGAATCTATGGAGCTTGATCACTTAACACATGCCTGCTCAAATACTTACATATATCAGCACGGCACAAAGGAGGAAGGGGACTGGTGATTATTCTTTTGTCAGAATTTATAGTTAGCTGATTGGAATGGTTCAGAAGCTCTCATTCTGCCAGCTGTGCAAGTATCTCGTACTGTGCAAAATAAGGTGCAACACTGAGAATAACGTTTGGGCTTATAAGGCTCTGACATTTGCCAAAAACATATTATTCTAGTTTTAGAACTCAAAAGTTGATTGCTCTTAATGTAGTGTCTATTACGTAATAGTGTGTTTAACAATAAGATTGGCTGAATTTGTTTCTCTTTGTGGTTCCAACTTAAAAAGATTATCACCAAGGGACTCTACATGGTTAGAATCTAAAGTAGCCAGATACCACCATGAGATTTAATCCAAATATTGTGCATGGGATTGTGGTTTCATAGCATACACCAAGACATGTGGCTTAATATTATGTTTGAAAAGAACATACAGATTTTGGAATGTTATAAAATTTATAAAGGAGTTCATTATGGCTTTACTAGACTCCCTTAAATTGAATGCAGAAAATAAACACAGGAAAAGTGAGTTGATTAAAAATATGCACAAGAACAAGCTAAGCTATTTTCTGACATGACAAAAAGTAGTTCAGAATATTTTCAGTAAAACAATTGTGTGTGGGTGTGTGCGTGTGTGTGTATACATGTATGAATGTGTTTTCACACCTGCATGAATATATGTTTAAAACCTCAGAGGTGCTGACGGCTTCCACTGAATGAGTCATAAATGTCAGGGAGTCAACTTCTTGTGATTTACTGAACACATTTTCAAGATGGTTGCAATTAAATATCCACGCTTGGAGTAAAATAGGTTTTAGCGTGAAAGTTAAAATCTTAATAATAATAGCCTTGTAATGATTATTTCACTGCATATCTTACATATGTGTGATTCAAACAATGACAAATATTAACTAGATTATTATTACATTTTTAAAATTTATATAATAACTTGACCTCATTTCTTCTGCTGGACTGTAAGCTACACAAAGATGAAAGGTTGATATTGGTTTTATTCCTTATTTTACCCTAGATCTTAGAGCACAGCCTTTGACTCAATAAATATCTGGTGATTGAATGACCTTCCATGATAGAAATAATTAATTTATGATTCAAAAAGATAAGTAGCTTACTCATGGAGCAATGGTTAGTAAGTGATAAATTTGAGATTAAAATTCAGATAAAACTGAACTCAGAATTAACACTTCTTTCTCTTACATAAACTTTAAAAAATTATTGTGGTTATGTATGTGTGTGTGTATATATATATAAAACCACTATATATATATAAATTTTACCATTTTACGTGTATGATTTTGTGGAATTTGATACATTCACAATTGTGTGAAAGCATCACCAATATCTAGTTTCAGAACATTTTCGTCAAACAAAAAGGAAACCCAGTCCTAAAGTAATCCTTTCTTATTCCCCCTCCCCAAGCCTCTGACACATATCTACTTTTTATCTCTATGAATTTGCCTGTTCTGGTTTTTTTCGTTCATCATAACACTTTCAATCTTCACCCATTTTGCAGCATTTATCTATATTTCTCTCATTTTAATGACTGAATAATATTTCATTGTATGGATGTACCACATTTATTTATACATTTAGTAATTGATGGACACTTGGGCTGTTTCTACCTTTTAGTTATTGTGAATCAACATTCTGTGACAGATATTCATGTAGTCTTTGTTTGAACATCTGTTTTCAACTGTCTTGAGTGTACACTCAGGAGTACAATAATTACTGGGTCATATGGTAATTCTGTTTAACATACTGAGGCACTACCAAGCTATTTTAACAGTGATTGCATGATTTTTTATTCTTATTAGTAATATATGAGGGTTGTAATTTCTCCACGTACTCATCAACATTTAATATCCTTATTTTAAATTAAAACCATCCTAGCAGTTTTGAAGTGATATCTCATTGGTTTGCATTTCTCTAATGACTAGTAACATTGAGCATATTTTTATGTATCTGTTCGACATTTGTATATCTTCTTCAGAGAAATGTCTATACAAGGTATTTGCTAATTTTTGAATTGGGTTACTTTTGTTTTGGAGGAATAAGAATTTTTCATATATTCTAGACACAATTCTCTTATCAGATATATAATTTGCAAATATATTTTCCCGTTCTGTGTGTTGTCTTTCCACTCTCTTGATAGTGTTCTTTTACACAAAAGTCTTTTCTTTTTTATTTTAATCAAGTCCAATTTCTATATTTTTTTTTTAGTCACTTGTGCTCTTGAGTCATATCTAAGAATCCATTGCAGTCAACTGATCTTCTCCAAGTGTTCCAAATACACACAATGGGAAATGGATAGTCTTTTTTAACAAATAGTGTTGAGAAAACTGGATGTCCACATGCAAATTAATGAATGGACTTATATCTTACAAGATACACAAAAATTAACTAAAAATGGAATAAATACTTAAACCAGGACCAGAAACTATAAAACACCTTGAATAAAACATATGTAAAGAGCTTCTTGACATAGGTCTTGGCAATGATTTCTTGGATTTGACACCAAAAGCAAAGGTGACAAAGTAGAAAAAAAAAATAGACTAGTGGAGCTATGACAAGCTAAAAAACGCTTCTGCATAGCAAAGGAAACAACCAGCAGTATGTAACAGTAATCTACAGAATGGGAGGACATATTTTCAAACCACATATCAGATAAGGGGTTAATATCCATTCGGATATCTATTCGAATCCTTTTTCCATTTTTTGATATCAAGTTATTTGTTTTTGTGCTCAGTAGCACAAAAGAAAAGACATTTTTCCAAAAGAAAACATATAAATGGGTACCAGGTATATGAAAAGATGCCCAATATCACTAACCATCAGAGAAATGCAGACCAAAACCACAATGAGATATCACCTCAATTTTGTATATCAATTATACCTCAATAAAGCCTTGAAAAAAAGCAAGTGAGAATGTGGGAGAGAATGTTTAGGAATAAAAATTTTCACATCTATAAGCATACTTAAAAACAAATAAGTACAAGAAAAGCAACATGGTTTTAAGAAAGAATATTAAACATTTTTTTACAAAGAAGAGCTACAAATGGCCAATAGTCATACAAAAAGGTGCTTAACATCATTAATTATCAGGAAAATGCAAAGCAAAACAAGATGTCACCTCACACCTGTTAGGGTGGCTATTATCAAAAAGATAAGTGTCAGTAAGGGTGTGGAGAATAGGGGATCCCTGTACACTGTGGTGGGAATATAAACTGGTACAGCCATTATGGAAAACAGTATGAAAGTTCACCTCAAAATTAAAAATAGAACTACCATATGATCCATTAATCCCACTTTGGGGTATATATCCAAAAGATATAAAATCAATATCCTGAAGAGATGTCTGTACTTCCACAGTCATTTCAGGCAATATTATTCACAACAGGCAAGATACAGAAACAACCTAAGTGTCCACCAACAAATAGATGGATAAAGAAAATATGGTTCATATATACATGCTGGATTATTACTCTGCCATATAAAAGAAGAAAATCCTGCCTTTTGCAACAATATGGATGAACCTGGAAGCCATTAGGCTAGGTCAAAGAAGCAAAACACAGAAAGCCAAATACTGGGTAATCTCACTTGTGGAATCTAAAAAAAGTGAAACTCAAAGAGCAGCATGGTGACTTAGTCAATAACACTGTATTGCATACTGGAAATTTGCTAGCTGGGTAGATCTTAAATGTTTTCACTTCATCTTGACACTGTGAGATGATGGATGTTTTAATTAGCTTGATTATGATGATCATTTCACAATGTAAATGTACATCAAATCATCATGTTATACAACTAAAATTGTCAACTTTTGACAATTATACTTCAGTAAAACTGGAAAGTAAATGCCTTGATTAATTTAAAAATATATTATTGGTGAACCAGACCAAATTAGTAGGTTAGGAAAAGTTTATACGAGGAGGTGACACGAGTTAAAATAGGTAAAGAGGATATTGAGAGAAATTTTTTTCTGGGCAAAGTCTAAAACTAATACAAAATCCCTGTGCAGATATCTGAAGAGCTGAAAGGAGGCCAGTACATCTTAATGTCAGAGAAAAAGTTGGAGGTTGGTATGACATAAAGTTGAAGAGATACGCAGCGTCCAGGCAAATTGTAGAGAATATACTTGAGACACAGGCTTATTTAGGATGTTTATTCTTTATCCAAGGAGCTGTGATAATCTCTGAAAGGATGCAAGTGTGCAAAGAGAGTAAAAATCAATTTTAAAAAATCAGTTTTTTAAAGATCGTTCTGGTGATAACCTACAAGATAGAATATAAGAAAGTGAGAATGGATGCAGTGAAATCAGTTATGAATCTATTAAAATATTCCATATAATAGATTGTATTTTTCTGTACTTGCATCATCATAGTAGTGATGATGGGGAAGTCATATTTGAAAGTTATTTAAGGAATGAAATATGCACTACTTGGTGATGACTTGTAAATGCAGACTAAAGGAAGAATAAAAGAAGCATCTACGTAAAGGTGTAGAATTGAGTTAGATCTATTGGAATTCAGAGCAGAGGCCTGAATTGGATATAAAATGTTCAAAGTCTTTGAAATATAGATGATTGAAACCATGAGTTTGAGTAAGTTTGACTAGGGAGAGAATATGGACTAAAAAGAGCCCTGAAAAACTTTTGTTTTTAATGTATAATTACCAGTTAAAGGAAAATTAACTACCAAGTGTGGTTGACAAGGAATATTGGTCTAGAGGCTGTTCTCCTTACCATAGCAAAATATCTGTGATCGTAATAGACTAGCACATTTTATAAAGCATTAAAAAAATCAATAGATTTCCCCCTCCCCCTCCAAAAAAATAGAAATAACTCTAAAATTCCCTATCTCCACCTGTGGCCATGGAGCTTACAAACCAGAGATGAGAATGAATTTTCTTTGGACGCTGTTTACATAGGAAAATTTTATTTACAACCTGGAACTTCTCTTGGCACCTGAGATTCAGACATATTTCCCCTGTGCTCTAATCCTGCATGACATTTCACACATGGATGCTCATCCAATCACATAATGAGCCAGATTTCTCAGAAACCCTTGGAATTCCTAAAACCTTATGTGTACACATGATAAGTCTAGACAGTTGGAATAGAGAACACCCATTTATACAGAGTGCTAAATCTTCGCAGGGCTGAGTGAAATATTTTATCAGCTGGGATTTTCTTACATAGCTTTTCCAATATTTTATATAGCTATGAAAAAAAACTCAGGAATATTAATATATTGGCTAAACATCTCCAAAGTAGATATAAAATTAATAGGACGAAGGCAAAAGAAAATAGAGAATGGGGAATATATGCTAAGCCTCAACATCATTTGCTTTCCAAAAACATGTGTTTCGATAATATGATGATTTCTTGTGCACTTCAAAAAATAATTCTGCAGCTTTTTAATATCCATAAGAATAAAGTTCTAATTGACATAAAGCATAATGACATTATAGTAGTATTGTCTTGACAGTCCATTTGCTTAAACATTTGTTGTCTGTGCCCAAACATCTTAGGGATTTGATGTCCCCTCAGGTTTTCTGAGAGCTAGACTAATTAAAAGTGTATATTAATTCAAGCCATAATACATATCAAATGTACTAAATATGTCTCTCTCCCTCTAAAAGAGCACGATAAATTGAATCCTGTCTGTCTCTGAGGGCGTGTTGCTCGGTAGTTATACCGTAAATCTAAGAGGCAGTCTGCTGTTCATTTGTGACAGTGAATACTTCATTCACAGGGTTTTGCATTATCCATAGTTTGTGCCTTGAAGGCATTTCGCACAAACAGGAGTCCTCTCTGATGAAAATACTTTATCTTTTAAAGTACAACCCTTCATCATAATATGAGGAATTTTAACTACATAAACTGTAAAAAATTTAACAAATTGCCAGCCCTTACCCTCTCACTGATGTACTCATTTCCTTACTTTCCAGGGTCACCCTGGTTAACACAATCATTTAGACAAAAACATTGTACAGTAGCTGATGGATGACATTTTCTATTAAAGATGATACAGGAGATAAAAAGTAATTAGGTGCTATCCCATTCACCATAGTGGCTGGTATGAAATATTAGTATAACCTGATTGAGAACTGTTCCTTCAATAACTTACCTAGTTATAAAGAATGGCTTTATTTTGTGCATGAAATTTTGCTCCTTAAAATCATAGGTATACTTAATATCAAAGAAAGCTAAAACTGAATACAATTAGAAAAATAAATCGCTCTTAATGGCTGAGATTAAAAAGTATGCATTGCTAGTTATCAGAAATATATGCAATCAGTGATCATATCATAATGGTATGTTCATGGCTCTTTTGTCAAAGGAAAACTGCATGATGACATAGTTGTTTTTTGTTTGTTTGTTTGTTTGTTTGTTTGTTTGTTTTAACTTCAAATATTGGTTTTGTGGCGGAGGACACTGATACCCAGGCTTGTTGTTATAAAACTCCTGTTATGAATTAAGCTCCTGGAATTTTTCTAGAGCTTCCTGAAATTTTATCTAATTCCCTTCATTGACCAGTTTTCTGCATGTTTTCCATCTGAGTTTTAATCTGGGTAATGTTTAATCTAGTTTCATTTCTCCAGATTCTGTCCAAACTTTCTTGTCATACCTAGTTTACCTAGATTAGTTATTCTCAACGAGGGGCAATATTCCTCTCCAGACGACATTTGACAATGTCTGGATATATTTTTAATTACTACAACTGGGAGGATGCTACTGATATCTAGTGAATGGAGGCCAGGGATGCTATTAAATATACTACAATGTATTAGACAGAACCCTACAATAAGGACTATTCAGGAAAAAAAAAAGTCAATAGTGCTGAGGTCGAGAAACCCTAATCTAGAACTATATGCTCCCATTCCTGTCCCAAAGTGGTTGGCAATTAGAAGCATGTGTATAATAAAAAGATAAAGAAGAGAGGGATAATGCACATTTTATTCATTTTTTTACAACCCAATATAATGTGGAAAGCCAAACTTTATAAGTAGCCTTATCTTTTATTAGTTTAAGTTTTTAGAACACAGAAGAAAGCACACAAATCATAAATGTGCAGCTCCAAAAAATTTCAAAATAAATGCATGTAGGTAACCGGAACCTCCAAAAAAACAGTGTTACCAGGACCCTAGTAATATCCTCCTAACTTTGAATATTCAGCCCTGGACTCATTTCTGAATTCTGAATTTATTCAACTGTGTCTTGGAATCATGATTTTCCACCAATTTTAATGGAAATTAAGAGAACAAATATATGTTTTGTTTTGTCTTTTAAGCAACATCTTAAGTCAGGAATTTTTGCTTTTAGTAAGCTTCAGTGTAGATTAGAGAAAATGTAAACAAGTTAAAAGACTATTGTATCACCATTTTTTTCAAACATAACCACTGATACATATTTAATCTATTGTAGTTTTTGCATCACCGTGAGTTGTATTGTAGACTATAGCCTTGTATGTTTGTATGCATGCATATATGTATGTATATATGTATGTATGTGTATATATATATATATATATATATATATATATATATATATATACATATATAATATAAAATTATATTGATTTTATTCTATGGGTCTAAGCATTTGTGCATTTGTCATTTTAATAGATATCAGCAGATTTCTCTCCAAAAAAGCTGTATCAATCCTCATTTTCTTCTGCAATGTATAAGCATACTTTTTACCTATATTCTCACCAGCTATAAGTTTTATCATTACCTAATATTCCATTGAATGCAAACCATGCCCAATTATAGCTAGTAAATTTCAATGACAAGTTGCTAAGAAATTCAGACCATATATAGTATATAACCCATTTATTTATAACAAATATCATATATAGTTATAGCTAGAGATGCAGTTACTTAAGTATAGAGAAAGTTATAGGAAAATGCATACCAACTTACTGAAATCAAAGTTCTTAAAGTAATGAGAGAATAAAAGGAGAGAAGGCAGTGTGGATGTAGGAAATCCTAGTACTTTCAGAAATAACTGGAAAAAAGTGCAAGTAAAATGCTAAGTTTTTCAGCAAAAAATTTGATCAATAGAAAGAAAGAACTATTCCAATGCAAACTGTGTGAAAACTCAGAGGAAGACCGAGTTGTACTGGACCTCTCTCCTTACACCCACCAGTTAAAGGTTGTTACAAGTTCCTTAGGGAAGAAAAAATAGGAGGCTAAAACCAGAAGCCACACATTGTTGTGTACATTTAAGTTTATGTTAGAATCTATATTATGCTGTAAAACGTTCTCATTAAAACATGCTCCATAAAAAAGGATCCAGCTGCAAGTTTATAGTGTTAATCTATGGAGATCACAGAAATGGGGCTTATTCTTAGTAGGATTCACGTAGGCACACGACATATAGAGCTGATCATTGTAGGTCGGCATTCTTTACATGATATTTTGTATCAGACGCTAATTAGAAGCTGGAAAAAAAAAATGTTCTCTAGTTAGATGAGATGGGGGACATTGGATTAAACAAAATGAAACAGATTGCTTTACTTTAGAGGTCTAGTTGGCAGTGTGCACGAGTAAAGGGTCTGAACAGAGAACTACTTCTGCCCTGCAACCTTCCTCTTATATTTTCCCTTTTCTTCTCTATAAGGTGCTTCTGGAGTAAACCAAAATAAAGACAACAGAATTTGGGGCTTCACATGAGTATTGCAGCAGCACAGGAGACTATTAAGGAAGCAGTGTTGATGCAGTTGGAAATAATATTTGGAAGATAATTTTCAAAGGACGTACTGATTACTAAAGAAAGAGAGGTAAGAATAGAGTTTATGTGTTTGGTGTGAAAAGTGCTAGGTCAGTAAAATAGTTCCTTCTGTGTTAATATACATTTTTTATATGAGACAATGGGATAATTCTGGTTTTTATTATTATTATTATTAGTTTGAATGATTTCATTGATACATCACGATTCTCCTTTCGAACTTAGCCCTGACATGGCCAAATGAAACTGATAATTTCTATTTTCAGGGTAGTTAATGTTAATTAAAGCATCACACGGCACTACCATGTTTCCTTATTATTGCCATTGATTTTGTATTACTTGAGAGTAGTCTATAAATTCAAATGTCAAGCCTGCCTTTCAAGTTGGAACATTTATTTCAGGCCTCTGGCTTATATGGTAAAGTCGTGTTTCACTATTTATAAAAAGCACCTACCAAAAATAGTCATTTTACTAGATTTAAGTGTTAGTGAAGTCTACTCATCAAGTGGGAGGATGGAGGTTTGCTGAGATATGGTGTTGGTGACAGGTTGAAGTTAAATGTTTTCTAGAATTTACTGAGTATACGAAAGGTCTGCATGGTTATTAAAACCTATATAGAATAAGTGAACTATTTTTACAGCTATATATTTTTAACCATGAATTTTTTGTTCAAATATGATGTTTAGATTCTAACATTTGTCAGTCACTCTAACTATGAGTATAAGACTAAGTCCTCAACACCAGCTCAGGACTTCACTCCTTAGAATGGGAGCACATGCACAATGAAACTTGAGGGTTGTATCCAGTTAACACACATCAGTCCTCAAAAACCAATATAATGAGTCCCTGCTACTATGTCCTAACTTAAAATAGAAATTGTATCCTATGAAGAATTATTTTGACTGTTTTATGTCTAATCAGACCAGAACCCTTGGAATAAATCATTCTTACTGAGGTCTTCTTGAAGCAGAAGGCATACATTACAGATCACTGGGTCGATGCATTTTGGCCACTACAGAATATAATGAACTTTAACACTAGACTTATGAGAGAGATGTATATTTATACTTTATTGAGATCAAATTCAAATTCCTATCAACATGAATATTTTTAACATTTGTATCATTTTCATGTTATCATTTTATTAAGTTAATTCATTTATGTAAGAAGTATTTATTAAATGTTGATTATTTGCCTGGTCTTTTATGGGGTATACTATGGTAAATCCCCAAGGTCCTAGAGCTCACTTCGTGGACCCTTGCTTTTAAACAAATATTGTAAACTTTTAAAATAAATAAATAATGACAAAGTATGGTAAGTGACAGTAAATAAATACATAGGAAGTATGAAGTGAATGAATGGAGAAAATAATGGCCTGGGGATCTCTTTTGTGTGTGTGATTATGAAAGGCTTTGCAGAAGTAGTGACATTTAGACTAAAACATAAGACATGAAGGATGAGTGGGTATTTCAGAGGAAAAAATATGTTCCAAATCTTTGAATTGGGAAAGACTCTTCACATTTGAAGAATTCAAGGCAAGTATGGCCGGAGTATAGTGAGATAGGATAAATAAGGCATGAGATATTGAAGAAGAATCTGAGTTAAATCATGCAGGCCATGTTCATAATTTTATATCTTGTGCTTAGCTGAAGGAGAATATTGTGAATGGGTTTTAAGAAAGGGAGTGACATGATTCAGTTAAGATTCCTAAAAAAAATCTTTCTGGATGTTTTGGGGGGATATTGGAGATTGAGAGATTAAAAACTAATTCCAGAAAAACAAATTCTTTAATTAAAAGAAAAGGCAAAAGATATGAAAAGAGATTCTTCACCAGAGAAGATATGTAATGGCGAATAAATGTGTAAAAAGATCCTTAACAAAATTTGTAGTAGTAAAGTGAAAATTAAAACTACAATGAGATAAGACTACACACTTATTAGAAAGGCTGAAAAAAAAATGACAATATCATTGCAGACAAGGATGGAAAACTAAAGGAACTCCCATTCAGTGGTGATGGGATTGTAAAATTGCATAGCTGCTTTAGATAACAGGATGGCAGTTTGTTCTTTTTTTGTTATACGCAGACTTATTATACGATCTAAATTTAGAGCAGTCTAAAATCTAGGTTTTTTTCAAGTGTGTTGAAAATTTATATTCACATAAAAACCTATATATGAAAGCCTTATTCATAATCACTAAAAACTAAAAGCAACCAAGATGCCTTTCAGCAGAGGAATGAATAAACTAATTGTGGTACATGCACAGAATGTGATACCATTCAACATGAAAAAGGAACAAGTTATTGATTCACTCAGAAACATGGCTTTATCTTAAATGCATTTTATTAAGTGAAAGAAACTGGCCCCAAAAGGTTACACATTGCATGATTCCTTTCATATAACATTCTACAAAAGCCCAAACTATAAGATGGAAGGCAGATCAGTGGTAGCCAGGGATGGGTGAAGTAGGAAGGTTGACCACAATGAGAACTTTTAAGTGATGACATTGTTCTGTATGGTACTGGGGTGGTGGATCCATGACTCTATATGTTTATGAAAACCCAAAGGACTATGCATCACAAAAGCAAATTGTAATGTATGAAAGCTAAACATATACACACACATATCCAGGGTATGTGCAGAATTTGATTCTAACTGTATTAAATTGTATGACACATCTTCACTGAAAGGATGGATAGAGGAGAGCTGACCTAAGTAAGTAACTTTGGAAAACAATGTTTCAATTTGGAACCTTAAAGGTAAAGACATACACACAAAAAACTATTTCTGAACAACATAAAGATTAGTCCTAAGAGCTCAAGGAATCGTGTATTTGGAAAGGATTCATACACTCTACATGGTCAAAATAGATCATATTTCTAAGGAATACATTTTACATTTAAAAATCAGTGGATTGGCTAGGCAAAAGCAGATTTATCATTTTAACAGAACTAAACTACTTTACAATATTGTAGGCACTTAGAATCTGCAGCAGTGTGCTTCAACTTATTATCCAGGTTGCAGTCTGAGAGGCTGATGCCAACTACACCCAAGCAGTTGGCAACAGAATGGGGGGCGGGGGGAGCCGGTTATCTACCAACACTGAAACAAAAAGGAGGAAGAAGAAAGGGAGGAAGGGAAAAATCAAATATATATGAGTTGATACAAGTGCATCAGGTAAAATAAATGGTAGAAGTGAAAATAAGATGAAAAGAGATAAGGAAAAATATTAAAGAGGAAAATTATAACTTGTATTAAAAGCAATAATGAGAAAAATTTAAATATAGACATTGAGTTATCAAACTAATACCAGACTTGAAAAGATCTCTAGATAAAAGAGAAACAGAATGAATATTTTAAAACAACTAAAGGCATGATAGACATTGACAGAAATAAGACAGTCAAAGCAAATAAGAGGCTGTCTAAAAAGGAGCCAGATTAGGTTTTAAAATGCAACAGAAGTCATATCACTGGAAGATAGGACATTAATATTCTTCAGATTCTTAACTAAACTATGTATGAGAAACTTGAAGCAATTTGTACTCATATCAGCAACGCAACATATTTTTTTCTTTCTATACCTAAACACTGTGGCAAGAAAAATGTAATATTGTAGTTATGTCTTTATAAATATAATGAAAATTTATATTGACTTACAATTGAAATTATGACAGCATTAATAATAGCTGAATGCTTAAAATGTGCCAAGCACTGCATTACTTTATTTGATCTTTCTAACACAGCAGAAAAGTCAGTACGATTATTACCCTTACATTATACATGATCCATTAATATTTAAAGAGATCAAGTAACTTTTCCATAGTTAAATGGCTAACGTGTAGTGAAGCTACAATTCCGAATTGTCTACTTTTAAATCTGAACTCTGAAATTCTACTCTATGTTGTTCTTGGATAAACTCTTAAAATATTAAGGACATTATCATTTCTCATTTGCGCATATAAAATGCTATTATTTAGATTGCTTTTTGGAAATTTTTTAACTGTATCACCATTTTTCTCTAATATCATACATGTCAGGTTTTTAAAAAATGTTAATATTTTAAACTCTAAATTTATTGAAGAAAAGCCACTTGACATTTATTTCAATGTATGTTATAAAGTTGGGATAAAAATTAATTATTAATAATGGATTAACTCCTAGTGCTATTCATTTCATCACATACCCATTCCCTAGTAATTTGTGCATATAATTTATTAAATTATTTTAAACACTAGAATTTTATCTGGGAAATTACATATCATGAATTAGAACACCTATTTATGTGCTCTAGTGGCCATATGTCTTTTAAATATATTTTAATAGATGCAAGTTCAGGTATCTAGTTAAACTTTTCTTTTCCAAATACTATGAGCTTAGTGATCTGTTTGTATTTTTTTTCCCCAAGATTTCTGGAATTAACTACAGAATCTATGCTCTTAAACTTTTTATTATATTGCTTTTTTAAAGAGAATAATAGATAGGTAGGTTTATACCAATATAAAACATACAAAAATACACTATACATATTGAATATATATGTGTATATATACATACCAAAATGAATTATTGCAAATGGAACATCTATGCTGTATTCAGAAACCTTTTTGTACTTTCTTCCAACCACTATTCTATTTTTTCCCCAGAGGTAACCGTCTTGACTTCTGAAACTTTAGATTAGTTTGGTCTGGTTTTCAACATTATATATCTTATCTATATAAATCATATAATTTGTATTAATTTGCCAGGGCTGCCCTTACAAAATACCACAGATTTAGTGACTAAACAAATTTATTTTCTCACCATTTTGGAGGCCAGAATTCTAAGATTAAGGAGTTTCATCTGAGGCCTCTCTCGTTGGCTTGCAGATAGCTGTCATCTCACAGTGTCCTCACTTGGTCCTTTCTCTATGTGACTATCTTGGTGTCTTATATAAATATTTATAGATATTTATATATCTCATCTATATTTCTCATCTTTGTTATCTATATAAGGCATGCTTCATTTTGTGTCTGGCTTCTTTCTACAGTTTGCTACTTGGAACAGAAAAAGACTTTAGGAAAAAACCAAGAGCACTTCAATGAAGTATAGACTTTATAATAATATATCAATATTGGTTTGTGAATTGTGACAATATACCATACTAATGTAAATTGTTAATAATAGTGGAAACTGGGTGTAGAGTATATGGGAACTCTAGTCCTAGCTTCAGAATAATTCTATAAATCTAAAAATGTTCTAAAATAAAAAGTACTTAAATAAATAAGTGAATAAAAAATCTCAGTAAGGAGTGAAAAAAGTTTAGAGACATTTTATGTTTTCAAACTTGATTTTCGGTTTAATTCTTCTGCGATTAAAGAACATATGCTAAATAGTTTCAAGTTTAATTTATACACATACATACTTGAATCATGAAGTCATGATTCAAATCAGCAGAAGTTTGTTGAAACTTTTTATGGCTAAATATGTTTAATTATCAGTAAATGTTCCATATGGACTTGGAAATATATATATATACATAGTCTCAATTATTAAATTCTGTTTTATATATTTTCTTTTAAAATCATAGATAATTGTGATGCTCAAATTCTGAATGTCTTTAATGATATTTCTCCTACTCTTTCTGAGTTATAAAGAGAAATGTGTTAAAATCTCCCCTATGGTCACAGATATTTCTATTTCTACTTTTAGTTCTTTGATTTTTTGCTTTTTTCTTAGACCTGAAATTGCATTTTATTTATTTTTTTAATTTTATTAAATTTATTGGGGTGATGTTGGTTAATACAATTAAATAAGTTTCAAGAATACAGTTCTATAATACAGCATCTGTATATTGTACTTTTTTTATGTGAGATAATATTAAATATATATATTGCATTTAGTTAGCATTTAGAATTGTTATAGCTTCTTGGTAAATCCATTCTTTGTCATTCAATGTCCCTTAAAGTCAATATTCTTTGTCTGATATTAATGTATCTATAGTAATTTTCTACAGTTAGCATTCTTATCCATTTTTTTCTTTTTTCTTAACCTTTTTACCTATAGGCACCTTGTAGTTAAATGTGGCTTTCCAAGAGCATACAGTTGTTTACTTTTAATTCAGTTTACAACTTTTGTATTCAGTTCAAGTAATTAATCTCTTCAAATAATTGTTAATTAGATTATAATTAAGTTTAAATCTCCATTTTACCATGGCTCTTTATTTATACTAATTATTTTTCTTGCCTTCTTTTTCACTGATTAGTTTTTTATAGCATCCTTTTTCCTATTGGCATGGCTCTTAAACACTTTTTATTGTTATGTGATTGATTATCCAAGAGGTCATAACAAGCACTCTTGCTTTATTATCCAATGTAAGAGTTTTGGAATATTTCAACTCCATTTTTTCTCTTTCCTGACTTATATACTATTTTTGTCATGTATTTTAATTCTATGGCTATTCTACTATCCAGAACACTTTGTTATTATTTCATTGTTAGTCAATATTAATGTATATTTACTCACAAATTTAATGTTTCTATTGTTCTTCATTCCTTTCTGAATCTCCAAGCTTCCAGATAGACTCTTTTCCAGACTCTCTCAACAGAGTTGGCATGCCTACCTAATGGAAATAAAAAGCTAAAGAAAGCTTCATCCTTTTACTCCTTCTGTTGAAGCAAATATGAGGACATATCTATGTATCATAAGCTTCACCCTCTAATAAACATTGTCCTGTATGTGTAAGATTCTCACCAACTGAGCTACCCAACCAGCAGATAGTTTGAAATGTCCTCTCCCAGCACTTCTTCCAAGGATAGAAAAATATTGACAATTTTTCGGCTATATTGAGCCCAGGAAATAGAGGAGAGAGTTCTCTCCTTGACAGTGTAATGTAATTTTTATTACTGTATATGTGCTTTTCAGAGAATAAATTCTGTTTTATTTGTGTAAATTATTGATGCCAAGCCCCAAATAAGCAGATGAAAATATCAATAGAAGAAGCACACTCTTATTTAATTATACATTAGAAACAAGCAAAAGTCCCTATTAAAAAAAATCTTTTTTATTTTTAGTTATTTTAAATAGTCAACATATCTGTTTCTGGAGAAAATTTTCAAAATATGAACCACTAATTTTTGATCCCCATAGTCAGAGTTGTTCTTGCATAGTGTAACACTTTCAATCCATTTAATCACAGGTATTCATTGTGTAAGGAAGAAGGTGGTTACAGACCGGAAGAAAAATATCTATTGAGTTGTTGAATAGATTTTCAACTCACATCAGTACACAACAGACTAAAAGAAAAGAACTTTTGATTTGCAATAACTAGTCACTTGAGAGAAAGAAAAGTTTGCTTTGAATTTCAAAAAGAGTTTGACTTGGCTTGGCTTGACTCCAGACAGGTCATGAGACAGAACCTGACTTTTTGGATGTGAGGCTATTAAAAAACAGAAAAGAACACAAGATATGGCATGGGATCAGTTTTCCTGCTTCTAAGAAAAAAATTATATAATTCGAAAAGTGATGAGAGGATAGAAAGAATTTGAGAAGGGAGAATGAGAATTAAACCAATATTGCCTTGATAGTCTTATCTTTGGTTCACACTCAGTATTTAATTTTTTAGATGAGGTCCTGGAATATAGTAACTGACTTGATAGTAGAGGGACTTGCAGAGAAAAGGAACTAGGCCTTATTTTGCCTGGAACCCTAGAAGCATGTAGACTCTCAATGGGCCCTCGATCATGTTAATATGGCCAACATGGAGGAGAAATTATAGTAAAGTAGGACATGAAAGAGTCTGACATAGCATCCACTCCCTCTTTGTCCTGAAATTTTCCCTGGGTTCTATATTGTGTGAAGGATATCCAAGAGTTCCCACATGCTCCAGTAGAGAATCTAAAGAAAATTGAGAGTGCTAGATATCAATTTCCTGTGATTCAATAGACTTGGGGATTAGGTCCATTTAGCTAAGGACCTAAGCTTGCCAGAGCTACAGATATCTTGGGAGTTGAGTCATACCTTAGAGGTCTTGTATCACTGATGTACATCAGGGCAGAGGTCCAGTCAAATGGAAGTAATGCAAGTAGTAATGGCCAAGCTCCTAGGAACAAGCACCATGGATTGCCCTTACTGAGAAGGGTAATAATAAGTTACAATGGTGGTGGGTGCAGAAGCAGTGGGAAAAGAGGCAAAATTAGGCAGAGAGTATCCCCATAACAGCACCCGTAAAATAACGAAAAAACCATGGAACCAGATGGCATTGCCCACTTGTCAGGATGTTACATATGCTTCTGCTTAACATGGATTCCTCCAAGGGCAAGGAGAAGAAAGAAGAAAAGGATAGTGGGGGGAACAAACTAAAAATGTTATTTACTCCACAAAGTCTGAGTTAACCTGGAAGTAACAAAGTCATTTTAATAAGCAAGTTCAATTTGATTTTGCTCTGGGGAAGAAACTGGGGCTCAAGAGCTAAGCAAATAATAAAACAGAGAAATAAATACAGTTACATCTGTATTTATTTGTGTATTTACATCTGTATTTATTGCAGATTTGTGTGTTAATACTGAATCACAAATCTACTCTAACCTTAAAGGAGGAATCAGAAATAAGTAACTCATTATTTTCAGCATTAACCATAACGCATATGAAAATGTCCTTCAGCCTCTACCCTGAAATCTATATTAAAACATGACTATTTCTCTTCAAATTGACTTTCAAATTCAGAATAGCCTCACCTAATTTCAGTGAGAAAAAAAAAGTAATTTGTTTTGTTTTTCTCTTTTTTTTCTTCCAATATCACTAAATATAATATAGTCATCTGGAATTGTCTGACAATTATAGTCTTAATTTATTTAACCTGAATTTGTACCTGGACTTCAATTTTATTCAAAGTTTTGTCTTATGTTCTTTGATAAAAATCTATTAGACATGCTTATTAGATTTATCAAATTTGAATTAAAATCTTAAAGAAAAACTAAACACACAGCCAACATATCAACCAATTCAAATTGCTTTATCACTTTCACAACCAAACAGTGGACATTGAATCGACAGTAAGTTTAGGTCTCTCAGATTATTCTGCATCTTTGATTATATGTCATATGCTCTTTCTGATTTCTTCAACTAAGATTTTACCATTTGCCTGTCTACTTCCGTCATTCATCATTCTTCTTCTTATTTTTTACTTCTACTGGTTTTGATTCATTTGTCCCATGCTATATGCCATTTAATGCTTGAAACAGAAATTGATCTTACAAAACATGTTTCATTTAATTTACTTTTGATTGATTAAATGACTCGAAATAAAAATAAAGTTAATACTTGAGAAATAAGTGTTCAAACATACTTCTTTCTAAACCAAATTAAACATAATTTTTAAAAATAATAGCAGTATAATTAAAAAATTATTATTTCTCATACATGGACTGAAAATAATCAGGTAGCATTTTGTTCCATTTCATTTATTTCTTTTTCTATACAGTGTTCTGCTGAATATTTTCCACAATGTTTTCTCTTATTTGATATTCTCGATTTGTGTTTTATAAATTCAATAAGATTTGTAATACGGTTGTTTCCTGTGTAGGTTCTGATAACGAATATTCTATGTGAGCTAAGCTAACATCTTGTTATGAAACATTTTGCTAATCTGAACTAAGACAAATACATTGCTTTGCATGTGTAGAACTGTTAAACACCCTTCTATTTCACTGTCTTTTTTAAATACAGCTTCTGCCAGCCAGATTTATATGGGAATAGAATGACAGCAAGTCCAGGTAGAATCTCTGACAGAAACCTGTGGTTTTAGGGCTCTTAGTTCCTGACTTGAGAGGACTCATATCTTTGGATATTATTTAATTTGATTTAAATTTTGTTTTCAAAATTGAGACCACTGGAGGAAGAGCTACCCTACCTAGACACTGAGACAGGCTTAAAAATTATAGAAAAGCAGACTGAAAAATTTGCTCAAGGAGGAATTTTGAAGCTTCTTCAATGTCTAGACAAAGAGTTGGTTAAGACTTAAGGTCCATTCCTTAGAGAACAGTGTCTCCCATATCTGACAACAGAATTTCCTGAGTGGTTTCGATAAACAGAGGTAAGGCAGAATATCAGAGTAACAAATTGAGAAGCCAATGAGAGTGAAGAAAAAAGGTCCATACTACGTTTCAATCAGTTTGACAGAGATAAACTAAGGAGATAGACTGGTAGCTTGAAGATACAGGCCAATGAAAGGTCATTTCGAAATTGTATTAGGTGAGGCTGGGCTAGGAGACAAAAATGCAACATCGAGTTCTCAGAGGCTTAGAACCACAAGATTTTCTTGTTCACACTACATGCTCATCATATTGGCCTCCCAGACTCAGGCTGATGTTGCAACCACCTTCTCAAAACATCCTATCAAAGAAAAAGATGGAGCTCGGGCAATAAATTCCCCATCAGGTAATGTCTTATTTCACTTCTGGCCTGTAACCAGTATAACTAGCAACCTGGCCCCACCAAACCACCAACATGACAAAGTATAATCCTACCATTTAATCTGAGAGTGGAAAGTTGAAAATATTTCAAAGAAGCACTAGGTTTTACCACAGTGAAGTTGCAGAGAAAAAAGACAAGGATACAAAATGAAAAGTAGAAAAGGTGAGAGCACTTTTTGTTAGAAAAAAAAAAATACAAGAGCTGGTAGAATGGGTGAAATTTAGTGCCAAGGTATAGGGCCGTCTTTCTTTGAAAGGAGAGACAGAAAAATTTAGTTTACCAGTAGGATGGTCAGAAGTTAAGAATGTCATTTCTTAACACTCAGTGTTTTCTATGAAAGTGGAAGAAGGTTCTGGCTTGGAATGAGGGGAGGGAGTAGAAAACAACTTGATTTAAAAACAGTGGTAAAAGTTTGAAAAAGTGATCTGGCAGGTGATGACCACAGTGGAATAGAGATGGAGTGAAAGCATTTAAGGAATGTCAAACAATACTCAGTGTTGGAGACCCAGCTATAGTTTGGGACTAGACATTTTATAGGCTACAATCTGCATACTTTTAGGGTAAGATGCCCAGAAGCAGAAGCAAAAAAAGCAGCGTTACATTTATTCAAGGCTCAAGACTATGTGGTGAAAGCAGATAAAAAATCAGGTATAAAAATTTGAGGTTGTGGTGAGAACGCTTCACAGTTACAAACGATAATAGCTTGCTTATTTGGCGGTGGCAGGGGCGATAATATGGTAGATGCTTAGAGACCGGAACAATGGAGAGAGATCCCAAGATTGAAGGTTTCAATTAGATCAAAGAAAAAAGGATAATGGGAACAAGGAGGCCAAGAGTAAAATGACAGAAAATCATCATTATTTTTAATAAATAGATTAAATTAGTCAGGAAATTAAACTTTGCTGCTCTAACAAACAGCCTCCAGGTTTTACAGCTTAACACAACATACATTTATTTTTCTCACGCATGGTGGCTGACGGTGGCGTCCCCAGTGAGGCAGCGTTCTCTAAGCAATGAATTAAAGGGACCCAGTCTCCTTCCCCCATGTGGCTCTACCAGTTCGAAATTCTTTGCTTTGAATCCTGAAGGCAGGGAAGAGAGAGCATGGAAGGTCATAAAGGATGGTTAAGGGGCCGGGTCTATCTAACTTCTTACTATAATCCTTGAGCCAGAACTATTCGTTTTCACCTAAAAGCAAACATACTAGGAAATGCAGTATTCTCTCTTACGTTCTAAAAAGAAAAATGAAGTGGTACTGTGAATTTACCACATTTTCCATTCCGTGTCCTTTCCTCTGGTCACAAATCACACAGCTGACCTTTCTCTATGTAGAAAACATTATCTTCCCAAAGGAGACAACCGAAGTCCCCACTAGTCCCCACATCCAACTCAAAGTTTAAGATTTCTTATTTTTGTACAACCTCTATATCAAGTCTATATCTAGCTCTTCTTTGTCCAGCAGCCTGGAAACTTTAAAGACAGGTAAACTGTCCATATCCCCATGTTCACACATATACATACACTCAATACACAATAGTGGAATGGAGACAGATCGACTACAGTAACACTTTTGTTTGGAAACCGAGATTGGAAGACGCATTACAATTATTAGTTCACAGTGATTATGAGATCCCGCTGAGAAGACATAAAGAACAGCCCTTACTCTGAAGCCAAGAATGTCCTTTATTTTGTTCCCTGGAAGGAACACCTTGGCTCATTGCTGTCAATGGCTCCTGGCCCTGCCCTACAATAGGTTTCCTTGGTCATATGTGACATGTGTGTGTATTGGTGCGTATTCTCACTTCAGGGCCATGAAGTTTTCAAATCTTAGTACTACTCTTGGAAAGTTGCAGGCCCAGGCCCAACAGATCTTTAAATTTGAAGAATCGAAGGCTTTATTAAAAGCATACCTTTTTTTTTTTTTTTTTTCCCAATATGATTCACTCATACTAGGTTGGCATCTGATCTACTTATTTTTAGTTTCTGCGATGTGCTGGCACCATACCAGTTCCTTCTTAGACCTTTCCAGAGTCCCAGTTCCGATACTATTTTCTGTTTACTCTCATTCCTTCTCTTTGAAATCAATAGCAGCTACCTTGAAATTCTCTGGAATAATACTTGGGAAGGCCACACTCTTAACTTGATTTTTTTCCCTGAGTCACTTTATTACTTCACTCAACCGAGATGGGTTACCTAGCTTTTATTTCACAGAGCCTTCTAAAACTGCATTTATTAATATTTAGAGTTTGGAAGATGTTAATTTTTCAATCCTATGAAGTTCAGAATGTCTGTACTCTCTCTGTGTCCTCTAATATCTGCTTGTAAACTGGTGAATTCTTTCCCAAGCTCAACTCTTGCTTTGTTAACTTGACAACTGTAGCTAGTAATAATCATAACACACTATTCTGCTTCTTTCTTACCTATGGAGTCAAAGATTAGTATTCCTATAATCTGCCTCCCACATTACTGCAGGCAGTAGTTTTGCTAATATTTTTTTTCTGCCGTTAAATTGATTGCAACTTGTCTGGAATCTACTATTAGTATTCTCGTTGTCATAAAAACACATTACTTCAAAGTAACAATTTCTGTATTTCTCACCAAAATTAATGCCTCCCCCAAATCTTAGTGACTTGTCATAAATAAAGGTGTGTAATATGTGTGTATTAGTATAGAGTTACACACATGTACATATATACTTACACACACACAGAAGTTTTTCTTAACCAACACAAAGTCCACTGTGATGTTTCTGATTGGATGATCCTTCTGGATGGTTCTCCTTCAAGAGATAATTTCAGGGATCTGTGCTCTTTCATCTTTTCCTGCCACCATCCACTAGGTAATTAATCTCCTGAGCTGGATCCTTTGCAACCAGTTTGCCCCCGGTCAAAGAAAAAGAAGTATAGAGAAATGTGTGGAGGTTTTAGAGACAGAACTGGAAGTAATATGCATCACTACTAACCATATTGTATTGACTAGAAATATTTATGTAATTCACCTGAGTGGAAGGGGTCTGGGAAAATATGGTCTTTATTTGGATTCAGGAGGAAAATAAAATAATGCACTGAACACATAGCATTGCCTCTGAGATTAGACAGATTGATAGATAGATGATAGATACATAAATACATACATACATACATATGTACATATATACATATATACATTTAGTTATAAATAATTTAAACATTCTCCAGTTCTTTCCTCAAAATGGCACAAAACTTATTCTTTTACCTATTTTTGGCTAATTCTACCCCAAAGCTAATTTCTGATTACTACTTTTAATTAATGTGACTTGCCTTCTGTATAGAAAAATTAAAAGAAAAAAAACATAATCATGTTTTCATTGATTACTAGACAATTCAAAGAGCAATTAAAGAGAGAAATCGGCAAAAGATAAAATAATAGCTTGAAAAATTAAAGTACATCATTTCAAGGACTTGTCCACTTCGAATTTACTTTTTCCTTCACAATTTGCTCTACTATCTTGATACTGAATCAATTAATTTGTCCCATCTCTTTCACAATTCAAATCTTACTGTTGATACCGGTCTCACGAAAACTAATTAGTTTAGTTTCATATCAATGGTAACTCATTTCTGAAACCTTTGATACAAATAGCTTTCCATCCGCCCTGAGAATGGCATAATGTGTTTATTCGTATACATATTAGAGGTAAGAGAGAAACTTCAAGAATCCTGGATCATTTTGCTGGTTTTATGGAATGAATGAGATGGACTATACTTTCTGAATGCCTTTGCTTTATAGAAAGTATGCGTGGGAGAGAACAAATAATTTGCATTTCTAAAGGTTTTGTATTATGCACTTTTGCTTTACTTGCAAATATATTAGAATGCCCTGGCAAGCCCCCCAAAATGAGGAATCAATGTGAAATAATATCAAATCAGAACATGTTTAGTTATTTTAACATTTTGTTCTCCATTCTATCATAAAATGATCGAATCTTTCAGGTTCGAGTCTCTTCCTTCAAGAAATACTGGAAGCCTCTTTTAACAGACTCACCTGTTTTGATCAGGCCTACCTAGGATAATCTCCCTTTTGATGAACTTGAAGTCTACTTGATTTGGGACCTTAGGAGGGTTAGAGTAGAATAATAGCTTATTGAATTAAGGCTGGATCAAGAATGAAGTAAAATCAGAATAAGATTAATAGATTTGGAAAAAAATGAATATGACAAGGGATTATAAGTATAGTAGATCAGAGGGCAGTACAAAGAATAATGTCCTTTTGAGATGATCTAATTTTAGTTAGGAGAGGAGAAGGAAGACAGTTATTATGCCAGACAGTTACTGACACTGGGGATATAGCAGTGAACAAAATAGAACAAAATCCTTACCTTGGTGGAGCTTACATAACAAATATAAGTAAAACATGGAATGTCAGAAGGTAACAATTATGAAGAAAGGAAGATAGAAAAAGCTGGAATTTTTCTGTTTACATTAGGTTTTGATGGAGGGGGTGTGTTACAGTCTTAAATACCGTGGTCGGAGAAGGCCTCCTTGTGAAGATATTAGAGCGAATGACTTGAAGAACATGAAGTAACAAGTTATGAGGACAGAATTTTGTAAAACTATAATTTACTGTCAAGATTTTGGCTTTTATTCTACATTGGATGGAAAACCATTGGTGGGTTCTGAGCAAGGGAGTGACAGGGTTTTGATTTATCATAAAAGGATCAGTCAGGTTGCTTGTTGAGCATTAGCTCTAGGGTGTCAAAGATGTAATCAGTTAGACCAGCTGGAAGACTTTCTCATTCGTCCAGACAAGAGACAACGGTTTGAATTAGGAATAACGAGGGAGGTGAGCAGTAGTCAAATTTGTGCTGTATTTTGAAAGTGAATCCAACAGAATTTGTTACTCTTTTACTCAAAGTCATCCAGTGACAGATTGGATGTGAGAATGCTTCCAAGGTCTTTGGTTAAGCAAATAGAAAGATAGGCATGTGTTTACTGAGATGAGGAAAGAGAGTAGGTTTTGGAGTAGCACAAGGAGGGAACCTCGTATTTGGGCATATTAAATTTAAATTTCTAGTAGACATCCATGTAGAAATATCCACGTAGGAGGCCAGGAAAGAAGTCTGAGCTGAAGAGTCACTTTGGGAGTGCTCAGTATATAATTTAAGCTAAGAGGCTGATGAAATCACTTAGGGAATATACATGGACCAGAAAAGGTCTAAGGTCTGGGCTCTTGGGGTCACGTCAATGTTTAGGAACGATGGATTGAAGGGTGAGAAAGTGACCCTCTTGATGAGATTTATTATAAGATCATAAAAATGAGCTCTAGCGGTAGCTTGAAGGTGATGTGAGTAAATTGATAAGTTTTCTCTGTTTAATCAGGAAAAGCACCATCGTATTTGTAGACTGATGGGAATGACCAAACAAAGAAGAGAGTAGAAGGAAGAGGGAAGATAGAGGAAAATGTTGAAGTGATATTGTTAGTACACAAGAAAATATAGGATTTAGAAGATAAACTAAGGGTTTGGCTGTAGCAAGGAGCATAAAAAATTCATCATCATAATAACAGGAACAGATGGAAATAATAATATAATAATAATGATGACGACGACGATGATGATGATGATGATAATGAATAGCTGAGTATATGGGCATTACTACATATAAGCAAGAAAATTTGGTGTGGGAGCCTGTAGAAGTGCTCTTTAGCAAGGTTATTTTTTAGACAAGATCTTCCTGAGGTGTCAAGTGTCTCCTTAAGGGAGTGCTCCCCTGAGAAAGCTGTTGGACGTTGAGAAAGGAGGACAGAAAAGCAGCCAAGCAAATGTGCAATGCTGGCAATGTTCCCAAGAGTAGCTTCGGGATGATCCCACAGGGAAATGTTAGAGGGTAAATTTTACTTCCAAATTTCTGATAATGAAAGCATAATGTGTCTGCTGTTTATGCTGCTGCTTTTGTTTCTGCTCTTTCTGTTTCTGTTGCTAAGCAAAGTCACATGGGCTCTTTAATAAGTCCAGCACTCACTGGCTCTGTGGATGTCCAGAGGCAGAGAACAAGGCATCCACTTGGCTGGCATGGATTGTTGCAGGAGTAATGTGATCTGACAGAAGTGACACTAAATTCCTGGTCACGGAGAAGCAGCAGCTACTATTGCTTCCTTCTTCTGCTTGGGAGCCTTGAACATCACTTCCAAAAGTTTAACCTAGACTCCACTTCTCCAGCCCACACACTGGTTCTACAAAATTTTTAATCACTTATAACATCTCTGTTGTCTTCACTAACATGCATTCGATTCTCTAACAGATACAGATATTTGTATAATCATCTGCTCAAATGATATTATTAATGGTACCTTTCACTCTTAAAAATATTTTAGTTTGGATGAAAAATTATATCGACGAAAAACATATTCCTCAGATTCTTCAGTACATATTCGTAATTAATTGACTGAGTCTCTTTGCTGAACAAGTTTGAGGGATTATATCAGAGTAAGACTCAGATTTAGAATATATTGGGGGTCTCAAAATTGGGGACAGAAAGAAAGGCAAATAGTTGGATGCTGAGGCTTGAGTAACTGACCAAGAATCAAGATTAAATTTGAAGAAATGGCTATTCTGTTAGAACAAAGTGAGAAGGTCAGGGGTAGAAGTTGACTATTTTTTTTAACTAAAAGACTAAATCTAACCTCACAAGAACGGGGACAAAATTACAGCAGGGACCCCTGATGTGATAAACCAAGACACCATATCATTTATGTAGCATTCATGTCAAAATGTTTAACTTGAGTCCAATTATGTGAAAACAAACAGAATTCACATCAAGGAAAACTCAGCAAAAAAAAAAAAAATGTATATAGATCTTGGATTCCACAAATGTCAATTTTATTAAATATTTAGCATAAGAAAGTCTGTGGAAATCTAGATCAAAGAAACCAATGAAACATGACAACTCAAAGAAGGTATGAAGCTGATTAGATTCTAGATCATTAAAAATATAGTAAAATAACGTAGGTATAAAGATATTATTGAGACAAATGCAGACATGGAATATGAACCTTATATTATTATAGAAGAGTATTGTGTTAGTGTTAAATTTCTTAAATAAAACAAATATATTGTAGTCATGTTGTAGTTTTAGAAAATACATGACAAAGTATTTAAGAGTGAAAAATCTTGATGTAAACGACTAACTCTCAAATACGTACACACACACACACACACACACACACACACACAGAAATACACCTACACACACACATTCACATACAGTGAGAGTTCAAATGGGAGAAAAATTGTTAAAAACTGATGGCTATAGGTGAAGAGTATGTGTGGTTCCTTGAATGATTTATTATCTTTTCTGAAGTGTTAAATTTTTTCAAAATGAAACGCTGAAGAACAGACAATGTAAAAAGTAGCAACTCCACAAAATTTAAGTCATTAATTATATTGATATTTGTGAATCAATAAAAATATAGAAAAATCACAAATAATCAGACTATATATTCACCAGGAAACACAATCTATGACTTCATGTTTTATGCAGAGTAACACCTAAAACGTATTGGAACTTTGGTTCTCAATTATCAACTCAACTGATAAAAGTTATTGTAAAAAAATATTAATAATTTCAAAATTACGTATTTAAGTCAATGTGAACTGGATAATTAAAAAAATTCACCTGGCATAAGTTCACCAATGAGGCAGAATTTCTGTATACTTATGAGAGCAATGAGAGATAACTGTTGATAAATTATATTTCAAATGTATCTATACTTGTAATCTGGGATTTGAGTGATCAACTTTTCATGTTACCTTTATTCTTAATGTACTATGTATATTAAACATATTTTAAATAATAAATTATTAATATTGTTAATACATTTTATTAATAAATAAATGATTATTAAATAAATATACATAATCATGTGCATAATCTATCTTAAATTAATATTTTCACATATTTTATAGACAGAACACAAAGTATTAGAAAAATCTACTTGTTCTCATTTTAATTTCACTGGAATTACATCATAAATTTCACTACATTTGAAATTCTTTGTTTTAAATGATTATATGCATTTAAAAATCAATTTAAACTGAATAATAGACTTTATAAAAGTCCTATAATAGGAGGCACACAGTGTGTTGATATATGATATTTTCATCAATTTGTTTAAAAGCCAAAAATGGTACTGGCTCATAGCACTAAAAGGTCACTTGTATTTTTTCTTAAACTAGGAACAAAATAGGTTTGAAGTCCTTGCAGGAATCTTATATCCATGAAGAAATTAAAATTATTTCTATGGAAACAAGCTTTAGCTTTAGAGAAAGCTGTAAATCAGTCTTTTGTGAGAAAGATAGATTTGGATTTCTGCAATCACACACCTGTCAGGTTACCTAAGTAGCTGATTCTGTGAGGTTTACGATTTTGACAGTATTAATTATTTTACATTTTCTACTTCTCTCAAACTTTTTATATTTCTATCCTTTTTTATCATTATTTTTTTAACAGTGAGAAATTCTAGCACTTTTATTTTTTAAAAAAACTGGCATCTATTGTGTAAAATTGACATATTCCCCCATCTTTCTCCTTCAATTTACCACTGTCGTTTATCCTGAAATGTTTCAAGAAATAACAGAACCTTCTCTTCATTTGAAATGGGTAAATTTTTGATAAGCTTCAGAATATTGGATGTTGCAGCTGTTCAAACAGGCACAGAAAAATAGTATTCTCAAAGGTACTTTATTAGTTTACTTTGTGAAAGAAATTAACCAGTATATATCAAGTTTACACTTTTATTTTGGATTGAGCTATCTATGGATATGACCATATTGTTTTTTATTTTTTTTGTTTTTACTATATTGTCTTTTTGAAGTAATAGTACAGAAGGATTCACATATGACTCACTGAATTACGCTCTACTTTTGACAGCACTGACATTCTTCATTGACCGATGACTGAAAAGATGAACACATATCTAAAATCTGTTTAGAAGGTTTTCGGGAATGTATAACAAAGCTATAATAAAACAAAAACTAGGATCTATATTTCATAGCAACAAGGAGACTACCACAGCATGTGACATACAATCACAGCCACTAGTTAAAACATCTAAAACACTAAATCATTCTTCTGTCCATCCCCAATAATGATTTATGTTCCAAAATAACCAAGCATTTATCAAACTCCAGGAAATCTATTTTTTCTTCCATTTGGAAGCCTTCTCTACCTGCTGATTCGCAGACCACCAAAGCATTCTCTTTTTTTTTTTTTTTTAAATTGTGGCTAACAGAGCAATAAGAACAAAATAAATTTAAAATATCATTAAGGACAAAGTAAAAGACAAAATAAGAAATAGAAATAAATTAAAACAATGAAAAGTGTAGGGAAGTAGAAGAGTGGATGTAAAATAAATGCTCGATTCAAAAATGAATATTCAACAGTCAGATATAGAAGTAAAGCTGGTGACAAGAAAAGCAAATTATATTAAAACAGTATATTAAAACAAAACAACAACAGCAAAACTAAAAGAACAAGGCACTGAAGGCGGAGGCAGAGCAAATAAAAACAAAAGGTAAAAGATGAACCTGTTCATCATTTAGTCCCAAGTGTGCTTAGAATAAAAATACTCTCCGTAATCTCTTCCCAAATAATTATTTAGCATGTGAACCAGCTCTTAAATTATTACTCTAATCCTCTTCCTCTTATAAAATACAGAAACAGAGGGATACCTTTCTTAATTTTTCAGTTCTCCATTGCTCTTAGAAAAAGGGCACAGATCACTGTGACCTTGAATCAATGGGACTTTCCTAGACTCTACGGTTCAGTCTCAGCTTCATCTAGTCCCCTTGCTTTCTGTGCTCTGACAGTGGTTTACCTTCAGCTCATGAACCATGCCATGTTCATGCTGATGTGCGGCTTTGGTGCATGTTAACTCCGCCTGACATTCCCTCTGCCTTCCCCTCATGTTTTCAGGTAAAATCCAAATTGTCTTTACATATCGGCTTAATAATCTTTTTCTGAAGGTAACAGTTTTTGATCCTAAAGTAGTCAAAACATTTTATTAAACATTCTCATTGCAGATAAAATTTCCCTCCTAACTTATCGATTGCAATTTTATACTTGATTGTATGAATCTCTTAGATCCTAAGAAATGAAGATTCTCTGTGATGGAATATGTATATTCCTCTTTAAAGGGTAGTGTGACAAGAACAAGAACCATGTCTGCTTTTGCTTACTATTTGTTTCCTCAGTGTCTAGTCCAGTGAGTATGCAACTCTCCATCTCTATTGAAAGAATGTGTACTCCACCAGCGCCTCGCAGTCTTTACTGAAAAAACAAACTTGACCCTTAAGTTTAGATTTAGATTTTCTTCCAAACATGCATTCATTTTCTATTTAATTGTCTACATAAATTTTAATTTATTTTTATTGTGATATAGAGATAGAAATGTAAATTGGCCCTGTCCAGACAGGGTTCACAGTTCTGAATAACAGAAAACACTCTAGCTATTTTAAGTACAAATATACTTAGTTAAGCCAATTTAGAGTTTAAAATTTGTTGGTAGGTCTGGAGCAGAAGGTCTCAGGTTCAACTTTCGAGTCTTATCTCAGAAGAGACTCAAGTAGGGAAGTTATTTTTGCCAGTCAGCCAGTTGCTGACCCCAGAGCTGATGCCAGGTTATGTTACCTTAACCACAATCAGATGTCACCTCGACTACCTTGACTCGCAGTCATTCTGCACCTGCAAGCTGTGCTAGATCTGTTCCCTTTCTTCCCACTGAACTCAACTCCTAATCCAGATCTTGCTTCAGACACCAGGAGCCTAGGTCAGAGGATTCTGGGAAATGTCAATGCAGCTGAAAGTCTTCCAGCCTCAGCAATAGAGAAAAGGTATCAGATTGAGCAATCCAAGACATACCTTGTTTTGAGTGTCCTTAGACAGTAAAAAAAGAATTGCCAAGTATGAAATTTCTTTTTTAAAGAGATAAAATTATGAAATCAAGCTAATTATTTTTTACAAATTCCAAGAAAAAAGTCTTTTGTTATCACTTATTAACACAGAGAAACATTGATATTTTATGCTTTGCCTCTTAAATCGCAACTTTTGGCTTATCAAACACAGAAAAGATTATTCTTCTGTCACTCCCACACATAAGCCTAATCTCAGTTTTGTCACTGTTTAAGGGAAAGGTATTTCGTTTTGAATTATATAGACTCAAATCTTCTTTTATTCATATGAAATATAAAAGTGAAAATAGAAGTTCTTTTCTCCTTCCTTCCTTCCTTCCTTCCTTCCTTCCTTCCTTCCTTCCCTTCCTTCCTTCCTACCTTCCTTCCTTCTTCCCACCCTCCCTTCTTTCCTTCCTTCACCAAATATTGACTGACTTCTATGAGCCTCAATCCATGCTAGGAACTGAAAATTTAAAAAAGGAATAGACCAACACAATTCTCTTCTTCTGCAACTTAGTCTAGCTGAAAGAACAGAATATATAACTACTTTAAAAATGATATTGGTATTATAGATAGGGAAAGTGCACTGTAAGTACATAGCCAGATTTCTGCCAGTAAAACAAGTCCCATGCCAACCAATTCAAGGGCAGGCTTTAATATAGGAAATTGGTCAAAAAGGTATGAGAAAGGCTGAGAAGGCAAAAATGGGATTGAGAATCAACCCAAGATGAGCTACAGCAGGAAGCTGCTATCACCCTAGAGCTGGAGGGACCAGTGGAGCAATGGGAATGATAAGAGCTCACAGATGGGGCCACCTGTTGAGAATTATGATCCTGTAGGAAAAATACTGACTGCTAGAAACACCTCCAAGAGCAGAGAGGTAGAGGAGTTAAAAATACCCTGTTTCTTTCTCCAAGCTTCCCTTAGAGCCTCTATCAGCAAAACCTAACTGGGAGATTTTTGAAAAAGGAATATAAGAAGTATAAATTTTAAATGTGAGACCTTTGAAATACACAATAGAACAAAAGAAGGACGGGACGTGGATCTGAGAAGAAAGATGAGGAACTAAACAACACAAAATATTATAAAAGCATAGAACTAGTCTAGGGGCTCAGGAAGTGACATTTAAATTGAGATCTATAGTTTGAAATTTAGTTGTATCTAGGGGAGAGTTGAGGAAAGAGTGTCTCCAGCAGAGATAACAGTATTGTTACAAGGAATAAAGCAAAACCACTTAACTTTCTTGTCAATGAATATTTATATCCATTTCTATATCCACTGATATATTCTTAGCTTGTAATCATTAAAGATGAGGAAAGAGAGGAAGATGGAGACAAAAAAGAAGAAAAGGAAAATGAACTTTTCCTCAAATTCCTTAATATATATATATATATTTAAATATATACATATTTAGTCTCTCTCATTGTGTGCGTGTGTGTGTGTGTGTGCGTGTGTGTGTGTAACACATATATTTTTACTTCTTTTGTGGTTTACTGGTGCATGATAATCATTTTCCAAGTAGTCTCTGATGTTTTCTTTATGGCATCTAATTACTCTGAATCTTCGTCGATAAATTTTTATCATTTCCCTCAGGAAATAAATAGGACTAATTAAAATGTGATAACTTATTCTATTGATTCTTTTTACTACATTCCCTCTTTACATGCCATGGCAGAGGCAGTGATAAATATAGGAAAGCGGCTTCTATAATAAATAGTAAATCTCATCAGAGTAGACAGTTTAGACCAGCAACTGTGTTCTGCTGAAGAAACACAAATCCTTGCCTATAGTTCCCAGATATGAAGATATTTAAAATATGGTTTTATCATCATTACCAAAGTTTCCCAACTACCATTCATGAATTTTAGGTTTTCAAGTCCATAGTATAGAACCAGGAATAATAAATATGCATTAATATATAGTTAGTGGATGAGGATGCTTTTTCTTTTTTATTTCCATGTGAGCTTTTTTGCTCATGCTTGCTACCAAATTATTTCTAAATTGCTTTCCCTTTTACCTGTCTAATGTCAAAGTTTGAGTAGCTTACTCAAAACTAAAACGAAGGATTCAGTAGAGGCCACAACCACTGGGCTGTGTTGGCAGAAACCATTCTTTCTATGAACAACATTCTTGTGTGATGCTCGCAGCACAAGGCAATCAGTGCATCTCCCAAGAACTCTATCATAAGGTCAATCACCCATTCTCCTCAAGAAAAGAAAGCTGCAAAAAGGCACTTAGCCACTTTCCCACCAGTAAAAAGGATCGTTTATCCAGATGTCACTTTTATCGGATTTTTAAAAATAACAGAACATGGGTGAATTGAACATTGTTCCCGAAACCATTGAAGAACTTGCTCATGACTATAGGTAAAAACATATATAAAAATAAATATAAATTTGGCACCTCAAATTGAATTAACCTACTAAAAGAATAGAATATATGAACTTCAGACCAGGGGAAAACAATCTAATAATATTTGTTGGTAAGGGTATATAAAAACTGGTATTTAGGCATCAGTGATGGCAACTTAAACAAGAAGAAAACATTTTCTTCTAGTTAAAAACTAAAACAAGTGAATGGACAAAACAAAAAATTGTGTGAGAAACTATAAACATAATTATAGCACTTATCCTGGAAATTAGTCCTAAGAAATGATAAAGAATCGAAACAAAAGTCACAAAAAAGGACTAGGGCGAGGAGAACTAATTGTATGGTGTTTTTAATTATGTTGTTGTTTTTATTGATTTTACTTCTATACTAAAGTATAACAGACAAACATAAAAATGCACAAATTTTCAGTGTACAGCTTGATGACCTTTTGTGTATATGCACATTCATGTAACCACCACCTAGATTAAGAAAAAGATGATTTCCAATACGCCAGTTGCTCAGTAACATGTCTACATAGTTAACCATATTTCTGATTATCATGACCAAAGATTAGTTCTGGAACTTCATATAAGTGTACATTTTCTGTATTAATTCTTCTACTGAACATTATGTCAATATATTTCATTCTTATTTTATTTGAACACAGTAAATTTGTTCTTTTTAATTATGTTGAATATTCTCATTTTTAGAAAAAATATTTTTCATAATAGATCTGAAGGGTATATAACAGTGGTAATAATTGGGTCATTATTAACCTGATTATTATCAGGTTACAACTGTGAACAGCTGGATCTCCAATCCTACTGGAGAGCCTCTGAGAAAATATGAAACTCAGAGCTGTCTTTTCAGAGGATAGGAGATAAGTAACATATGGTGGCCAATTATAGGTCATATCCATTGCCTGAGGGTAAGCCCCAATGCATGAACCACCTGATGATCTTTATGTAGCCACGCACAGGCAAACAAGATTTTATGTTACCTAATCATGAAAACAAAAGGGAGAAGGAAGATGATGAAATTATGAGATGATTTTCCTAACTTCAAAACATGCTTTCATATTAAAAAGTAGAGACATATTATGTAAGTATTCAGGAACATCTACAGATAAATCTATATAAAATGGTTCTACTGGCTAAAATATTAATGATTCTTACCTCATTGTAAAAAAATCTTTAAAATATGCAAATCACATATATTTACCTTTCTTATGAATCTGCTAAGTATATAAATTCACAGTAGAGAGACATATTTATAAAATATAATTAGTCATTTTTGCATCAAACACTTCTAAGGGTTATGTAGTGACATTTCTTTAAACACTATTATGACTTAAGCATATAAACTAAATAGTAAAGCCTCATGTCTGCCTGTGATTCAATCTTTGTAACATTCTTATCTTTTTATGGTAGTATTTGTGAGCAATTGAGCATTTTATTATATGATTTTTTTTTAAATTTTTGAAGAAAATGAAAGATGCACAAGGTACTAATATTACTGATAAAAATGTATATTTTGTAAAGTTAATGTAACACTGGCATATTATATCCAAAGTAAGCATTTCTTCAACCAAGTATTTGAATTTTTAAAAAATGCATGTACATAGAAGAAATGGTATAGAATAGTAGTTATAGTACATCTCTAGAATTAAGACTTCAGAATTTGAATTTTGAATGATTCACTCACCAGTTGATTAAAACTGAGCAAGGTATTTTTAAAATTAAATCTGTTACTCATTCTGTACTTAGAGGATGATAACTATGTTCATTCTTCACTCCTTAAGTTTCCTGAGTGTGGTGATATGTGCAGTGCTTAAAACATTCCAAACACTCAAAAAGGTATGTCACAATAATAGCATCACCATTTCTAAAGGATGTTGGGGAAGGAAGCAAATATTGCTGTTGTTTTTATGTCAACTAATAAATTTTATTCCTTTGAGGGCTACTGGGACATATAATCTGATGTCTCAGTTGGTAAAGGTTTTCAGTGACTTTTCAGAAATTGTTCAAAGGTCTGCCTTTTATTAGGAAAATTGATCCTGGATCTTAAAGGTCAACAAAAAAAAAGACTTGACTTTGGTTCCTAAGAATCCTACAAAATAAGCTACATGTAAGCTAGTTTATCTGCTTTATGAGTTAACCTCATCTGGATTTGTACCTGTGATTTCTGGGATCCTGTACTTAAAGTACTACAATTTCCCTTCAACTATGAAGAATAGTTTTAAAATTGCAAAATGTACTTTAAGGAAAGCCTTTTCAAAGCCAACCACATTTAGCAATAGAGGGTAGAAGTGACTGCACTGTGAAGCAGCTGGCAGCATAGAATTTACTGGTGCAGCTTCATAGTGTCATTCCCTTCAGCTAGAGAGGACATGAATGTGCCCATGCTGGCACCTAGCCAAGATCAAGAGTACTTTGCTGTCACAGCCAACTTACTCGTTCAGTTCAAGCACATTTCTCTAATGCTTTACAAAAATAAAAATTTAATGCAGAGAATTCCATGAAAGATGGCAGAGTAAATTCATGTTTCCATAGCCTCCCTGCCTAAAACTTACTAAAATAAATAAAAGTAGAGATAAAAATTGCTGCTGTGCTTAGGAATTATCATAATCCAATACAATAGACTCCGAAGACTATCAGTCAGTTACAAAACAAAAAAATACCAAGGTGAGAGACTGATTATCGCAGACATATCCCCAGTTGGGAAGGCTACCTGATGTAAGAAATAAGATGAGGCATTGTGAAGAGGGTCAACTCACAACTTCTACTTGGGAGATGAGGCTGGGGAGTGAGGGTGTCACAGGAGGAAAGAGAAAAACATCCTGTGGGGCTAATTCTATCACAATGAAATGGCAGATGGAGGGTAGAGATATTTAATTTATAGACTTCCTAGACAAGTCACATTATTTTGTTCGAGCTGATTTTCTTCCTCTAAGGAAAACTCTGGGTAGATGGGAAACTGTGCCCTGCAGCTTCTGACCAAAATAACACAAGCAAGGAGAAATATTTATATGTCTACAAAAACTTGAATTTTTATTTAGGTATCCATCTCTCTACCAATCAAAGGAGTATGAAAAGAGAGATGCCCCCTGAGTCACAATATTTGATAAACTTAAAGAGAAATTGCTTCATGACAAAGCTATCAGTAACCGCAGCTTCTTTTTTACCCTCCTCAATCAAATAAATGACTAAGAAGGTACACGAACCAGCAATTCCTATACCTAAAATTTAATTCCTGAAGGATTAAATGATACCTCTGAGGGAAGGAGGCAAAGAATAAGGAAAATGGTGAAATTTAAAGAGTAATAATAATAACAATAAAGTCCACACACATCATTAATGATGGTTTTCCCTACTTAAGATGAATACAGAGGATAAACCAACCATTATGGTATCAATGCAAATGTTAAAAAGAAAATTGGCAGAAAAAATAGGGAGGAAGAGAAAGAAAAGTATGTAAATGACAAACACAAGTATAGAGTAACACTGGAAAAGGTTATATAATAGTAAACACATTTCTTTATGCATCCAATTATTGAACATTATGTGATAATACAACATGGAAAAAAAAAGAGAACAACATGAAATTGGAGCCATGTTAATTAAAAAAAAATAATTGTAGGTGAAAAAAGCAATGTCAAACTTCAACTTCTCTAAAACAAGCATGAAATATAAATTACTCAATAAGAAACTGGCCGAGTGGCACAGATAACATTTTCAGAAAATTATATATAACTCAAAGGGAAAATAAGGAAATTAAGATTCTAATATTTTTCAATGTACTGTGTTATATGAATATTATATGACTGGATGGTGCATTTGCTCCTTTCTACCTGCCCCTCTCTGCTTCAACACTTAGAAAAAGTAAGTTTTATTGTCCCTTTCCAGTTACGGTGTTACAGGGAATGTTCAGACACCTGTTTCTTCCTCCTTAAAAGATCTTATGGCTGATCTGATAGGTGAGAGGGTTGTACAAAATAAGCTCTATTTTACTAATGGGTTGGGTTACTTTTTCTTTTGCACAATGAACTCAGGCAGAGTACACTCCATGTTGCTCCCCGTTCTGCTTTCCTGTGTGTAGGTCGTGCACATGAGGTAGACCTGCTGTTCTCTTTATAGTAAGACCTTCATGTAAACTTGATTTTTCTGTTTCAGGGAAAAGGACAGGAAGACAGACCAGCCTCAATAGACTAAGCTGAATTTATTAAGAGTTTATAAGAATCCTTGTATTTTGATGAGTGATTTTTCCATATGTATATCAAGCAGTCCTTTATTTTTCATGTGGCTAATGATCCTTACATATATATCCTACCAGATGACAAGAATGATGATAGAATCCTGAGCCCATATATAGAAAACTGAGTTCCAATACCTGGGTAATATCTTTTTTCTCAAGAAGTAAAAAAGAAAAAGTGAACCAAAAAAATATTAAAAATTTCAAAGAAGTCAACTTCCCTGAAATATAGGAAAACCCAAATCTGTAAAATAAAAGAATCATCTTATTTCAGAAAAAAAAATATCAATGGTGAATGTTTAGCACAGTAAAATGTTCTAGTAAAGCTAATGAAGATCAAGGATAAAGAAAGAACCCTAGAAGAATGTTCAGGTAGAAGAAAGTCACTTAAAGAAAGAAAACAAACCAACACAGAATAATCAGTTGATTTTTTTTTTAAATCAGTATTGTATGTCAGAAGACAGAAAATAGAACCATATCTTCAAGTATGCACGAAGAAAATATAGCATTTTGGTATCCATCCTGAAAAACACTCATAGATACACAATATCCAATCAACAACGACAAGGAATATAGAAGTAAATAATACCAAAATGTAAAAGTCTTGGAATAAAAAGACTTGTGGGTGAAATTTCAAAACATTTAAATTCAAAATTAATCGATGATAATATCTGTAATTAAGTCACAAAAGAATGTTTTAACACAGTGTGTTATAATTAATATTTTTGAAGGAGACATTACATAATACATAAAAATAATAACTAGATGGTGGAAGACTAATAAAAGTGCCCCCAAAAAACTGCCAACAGAAAGATCAAGAACAAGAACACTTTGTTGGCAAAGAGTAAGTGTGCTATTTTCCCCATATTTCATGAGCGGAGTCAATAATATCGAATTTGATAAATTAGTAAACAGGTTTATACATACAATTTTCAGTGTTTAGTTTTTTAAGGGACTAAAATCACCATACACATTTAGATTTTCTCAGGTGGATGGCAAGCAAAAATATACAAATTATCTCACAAAAGTGAAAAAGAAAAGGAATGCAGGAAAAAAACATGAGATAAGAAAAAAAAGACCAACTTTATTTCTTTTAACAACAAAGATGTGGTAAGCTTATTAAAAAAAAATTTCAGAGTATGATAATACAACTAGAAAGAAAATCAATATACCATGTACAAGACAGGCTTGTCTAAAAGAAATTGATTACAAAAAAAAAAGTAAAAATATATATACTATGATTTACCAAGAAAAAGAAAACAAGGATCATAACATTTACCTGAATAAGTTAAATTTCAAGCATTGTAATAACTCAGACCAAAACAATGACTTTAGTACAATAAAGGATCCTATACACAAAGATATGTGTCCTTAATACACATAGCTTTAAAATGTTATGTAGGAAAATCTCTGAGCAATATTATATCTCATTAGAATTTGTAGACTAAAATTCCTGACTGAGCAAGTAGAGAATGATGTTCATGCATAGTTCAAAATAAGAATGTACACACACACACACACACACACACACAATGTGTGTGTGTATATATATATATATATATATATATATATATACATTCTAGGTATACAAAATACATGTATCTATGTCTATTATATATATATATATATATTCCATGCATACACATACACATACACGAGAAAGAAAACCCTAATGAATCCCCAAAACAGAGATATGAGGCAAAGTGTATTTCCTGACTTTGTTATAACAAACTAGATATAAATAACAAAAATAGACATAGAAAACAACACCTCATTAATTATATGTATTATAAACTAATTTGAGAGAGAAAAAACCTATGGACTTATAAGGGTCATTATATTTAATATGTACAAAAGCTGTTATAATCAATAAAGTGATATGCATAAAGCAAATATTTAGCAAAAAGAATATACTGGAAATTTATGATTGCATGCAGTTAGCAAAAATTAGAGAAAAAACAACTAAATATCCATCAATAGGGGAGATTAGTGATAGATCTCATAGATTCAATTACAGATATTACACATACAGATATTACATATACAATGAAATAGTACTTAGCATGTTAAGAACTCAGGCAGCACATCTGCATTGCTTGCCCTCCCCCCACCCCCGCCACCTCCAAAAGGGGATAATGGAAAAAGTCCTTTGTTAGGCACTGAAAAGCTTGGCTAGTTATTCCAGATAATAAACCAGGAGAACTGAAACTACTTCTATCTATCCTCATCAGAAATGAATCCCTAATCCCTAATACAGAAGTGGGACCCAGATCTTTCCTAGGTTTTAGATTTCTTTTGAGAAACTGATATAAACTATAGACCTTTTCTCTCCTGGAAACTTGAAACTCATTATAGGGCTCAATGGACCTTGATTAAGAACCCTTGGCACTAGCAGATGACAGGGTAAATTATAAAGTCAGAATTTATGGGTTTGAATTCTGTCACTGTGTTGCTCTGTCATTATGGATTCTTCCTCTATAAAAAGAAGATAATATATCTTATGTGTAATTATGAGTATTCTGTGACTTAATACACACCTAATGATTAGTAGCCAGAATATAGTAAGTATTCAATGCATGTGTGGAAAATTTAATTAGCACAGTGCCTGGCACATAGTACAAGGTCTCAATAAGTATTTGTTAAAGCAATAAATAAATGTTCTTGTCTATACCTCAGGATTGTGAATATCGAATAGACAACATAACTTTGAAAATCATAATGCAGTATATAAATAAGAGTTATTTTTGTCTAATCCTGTAGGCCCAGGAATGCTCACATGACCGTGCTTCCTTTGTAAGCTTCACCTTGGTCACTGCTTTTATCCAGCAATGTCCTTCAACTAAGTTGACCTTTTGGTAGGCTCTATGTAGTTCTATGTCATGGTACAGTTCTCATGTGCCCCTATTCCTTTTTTTCCTTTAAGAATTATGTTTTTAATATAACATTCAGATGTTTGATTTCTAATACAAATTGGTGTCCCAGTGCTTTTGAGAATTCCATTATCCTCTGTTCTGAAATAAGATAAGAACAGCAGTACTCTTGGTGGCAAACCCAGACTTTCTCCTTTCCTGCAATATGGGGAGTCAGACGGTGGACTTTATTTTACTTTCTTAAAATCTCTTCAAGATCTGCGTTAACTGGAAATCAAATGTGAAAAACAAATTAAGAGTCTTTATATCACAACGAGTTTTTTGACACTACAGCAATATATCTTTTATATATTAACTTCCTCTTTTGTTTGAAAAAGTTCAACCGTACATAAAATTGGGTCAAATATGTGGTGACAGAAGGAGATTTGACCGTGAGTGGTGAACACACAATGCAATATACAGATGATGCATCATGGAATTGTACACCTGAAACCTATATAATTTTATTAACCAATGTCACCCCAATAAATTTAACAAAATTTTTAAAAATTAAAAAATAAAATTTGAAAGAATAATAAAGTGAAATCTATATACTTTCATGTAAAATAAACAGTATGTTATTCCTCTGTGTTCTCAGGAACTTGCAGTTATGGTGATATTGCCCTCAATAATTCAGCATAACTCATCACATAACCACAATGGCATTATCGTATCTAGGGAAATCTCTTTAAACAAACATCATCAATTTGAGTCAATTTGAGCATCAAAAAGGAAAATTAAAAAATAGATTATAATACATTAAGTTTTAAATAATTTCTGAATTTATAGGAAGAAGAAGAGAGGCCAGTGTTTCTTAACAGAAGAATGCCATGTGAAAGTAATGATGGAATTTTTTTGAGTTGACATTTTGCAATCCTTGTGAAAAATACAAGTCTCTCAAAGATGTTTAAATCCTTATCTCTGGACTCCTTGAATATGTTACCTTACATGGCAAAATTACATGGGACTTTACCCATGTAATTAAATTAAGGGACAGGGATGGGAAGATTTTCCTGGATTATCTGGGTGGACCCAATATAATCACATGAATCTTTAAAAGTAGAGAACATCTACTACCTGGGTGGCCACTGGGAGATATGACTATGGGAAGAAGGTTAGAGAGATGTAACAGTAAAAGGACTTAACTCCTTGCCAGTTTTAAAGATGAAGCGAGGGGGCCATAAGGCATGGAATGAGGGTAGACTGTAGAAGTTGGAAAAAGTCAAGAAAACAGATTCTCCCCTGGAGCCTCCAGAAAGGAATGCAGTGCTGATGCATAGATTTTAGCCCAGTGATAACCTATGTCAGACTTCTGACCTTCAGAATTGTAAAATAATAAATTTGTGTTATTTTAAGTCACTAAGTTTGCAGTAATTTGTTACGGCAGAAATGGAAAACAAATATGACCCCTATTCAATAATTGATTCAGCAGGGCTCAGCAATGAATGTTAAAAGCTTTGAATAAAATCTTGAGTAATAAAATAGTTACATGATGCCAGAGTATCACTCCACAGATTATGTGAGATATACTATAAAGTGACTGGTCTACAAATTTCAAAAAGTCAATAGAAAAAAAAAGTAGGGTGCCTGTTCTCTATTAAAAGGTAAAACAGAGATATCACCGTCAAATGTAATGTGTGAAACTGGATTGGATTCTGGATATTAAAAATGAAAGAAGAAAGAACAAAAAAAAAGAAGGAAGGAAAGAACGAAGGAAGACAGAAAACAGCTACAAGATATTTTAGAGATATATTAACTACCCAAAATAGAAATAATACACCCAACATTCCCATTAGCATCACTTTTCCCTTTTCCAGTCATGAATAAATATATTAGTTATTTGCTGTGGGAAAAACATTGATTTGGAGCCATGGGACCTTAATTCCAGTCCTGATTATGACTGTGAATGATTTAGAAAAAAGCATTTAATCTGTCAGCTTTCTTAACTGGATTAGATTAGATGAGCTCTACTGAACCTGAAACTTGTACATTCCTTGATGTTTCCTTCAGAAGAACCTTTGGGAGTTTTTTCTTTGACTTGCAATTCTGTGAAACTTCAAATGCCAAATTTACTGAATTTTATGTGTTCTATTGCTGTGTAACTAAATATCACAAATGGAGTGGCTTAAGTCAACACAAATTTATTACCTCCGAGGTTCTGTAGGTCATAAATCTGTAAGTGGTATGGCTAGACTCTCTACTCAGAGTCTCATGAGCTGAAATCAAGATGTCGACTGGAGTTTCAGTTCACATCTTGGCTCAGGATTCCCTTCCAAGTTCACTGGTTGTTGGCAGACTTCATTTCCTTGTAACTTTAGGACTGAGGTCCCCATTACCCTGCTAGCTGTTGGCTGGGGTCAGTTCTCAGCTCCTAAAGGCTGCTTGCAGTTCTATAACATGTGGTCACCATAGGTAACTCACAGCGTGAATGTTTGCTTTCTTCGAAGACACCTGGACTCTTTCTTAAAAAAACTGTGGAGATTATACAGGGCGTGTGGAGATTATGCAGGAAGCAGTAAATCTTGAGGTCTGTCTTAGAATTCTGTTACTACATAGCTATCTCAAATTCATTATATAAGAAAATACAATGGATTCAATTGTAATAAGTATACAGAAAGTATTTTGAATACAATTTTTTTAATAGAAGTAATTTTCTATGGAAATCATTTAAAATATTGAGTCAAACAAATTTCTTATTTTTGAGTGGTAAAACAAATTAACTCAGGTTTTCTAAAAGCTTAAAACATAGGAGTATCAGAAGAGAAATTGAATTTAAAATTATGACAAATATGGATTAATACATCAGATCAATAAAGTGATTTATGTGGAAGCCTTGCAAAAGTTTATTCTATCATACATTAAACACACCCAGAATGTCCTACCAGGTGCAAAGTGTTCAGATCAAAGAAAAATTGCACATATTTTTGAAGATTTTTAAAACTGTTTAAAAGAATTCATGAATATGAAAGATCAGTAGAGGCAAACACATTCCATGTCATTAAAAAAAATAATTTAAAGAATTACAGGGACTCTTATGACTTAAAGACATTCCTTCAAAGCATTTGGTGAATGTTTTAAATGTTACAGGCAAACATAGCATTTACTTGATTCAATAAAAAGTGGATGTGCTACTGTACAAATGCTGAGAGATGGGAACAAAGAGATGAAGGTGATGAAGTTCAGATGCAAAAGAATATTTGAAATATATTCACTTAACAAGAAGTGGAAAGCTACTGCGCCAAGAGTTGGGGTTCTTATAAAAATAGATGATTTATAAGAGAGAAGACAGATATTGGTCAAAAATATCCAGGTGGAATGTTATGGATGATAAAGTTTGGTATGCTATCTATCCTAGCATATAACACTAAAACTTATTCGAATAAATGATCACTGCAATTGGAGTCAGGAAATTATATTGAAAATAACCTTAGTTCTTCCTTTGGTAATTGTTTTTTATTCTACATTAGTTTCAATAGTGAGGGGGCATGATTCTATGGGAAGAATAATTTGTGTCCTTGATTTAAAAAATGGTGAAACCTCATATGAGATGTCTTTGTGTCCCATTTTCAGTGCAAGGTGAGCAGAATTAATAATACTGTCAAACACAGTGATCCCACATTGTTTTTTTAATTAAACACATCTTGAAATCTTCATATTAAAATTTAAGTGGAAAAGAGAAGGATTAAAACAAAATGTGAAGTTCTTTTACTCTTTTAACAAAAGCAACTGGGCCCATCAGTTACGAAGGCATAAATGCTCAGGAGTAAGGCCTGGTTTAAAGGCCATCCATTTCCACCCCTCACATATACAGAATCCAGTGTCCTCAAAATTCTGCTGAGATGTCACCAATCAAGGCACACTTGGTACATCCCGAAGCAACCTCCTCTTCCTTTGTAAATTCTATTTGAATTTCTTTATATACAGTCCAAATTAGTCTCTCTATGTGCTACATAATTGATTTCATTTCTGTCTCTTGTATTTCTAGTATCTTGTATTTCTTGTATCACTTCTACTGAACAAACCATTGAATATTTTTAATTAGCCTTCCTTTACTGCTAAGTTAGTCTTCTTTCCCAATCTAAGTATCTCTGATTTCACTAGAAAATTCAACAGTTAATCCTTCTGTAAATTTGTTAAGAACATTTTTATGATATCATTCAATAAATTGATAGGAATAAGATGAGAACAGGATGGGTCTTGGTGCACATCTTGGAATACCTGCTTTGCAACTGAGATCAATTCAATAATTAGCTTGCTTTTAGGACACTGGGATTACTTCACCTTTTCCAAAATGGAATTAATATTGAGTTTAATAAATGTCTCATTGAAGTCTAGATGCAATATGCCTATCGCACCTCACTAATCTACTTGAATAATGATACTTTCCATAAGGAAAATTAAACACTCTGCATCTGCTTTGTCATTACTACAGCACCTTAATGTTCCCTGATTCTGAGATCAAATATCATTTCAAAACCCCCCTACAAACACCTATAACAGACTCTATCCACTTTGAGCCTAACACTGATTCAATCGTGTTTATCACAGAAACACAGGTTTGGATGTGCATTGTAGCAGTGAAGTAGCAAAATACTGGTGGTGGGGAGTGCAGAGGGAGCCCCTGAGGTCGTGGTTAGCTAATTGATAAGTATGCAGATGAACTTTATCCTTTGCAGCAAAATTCATCCAGTAGTATACCTCTTCAGAAAGCAGCCCTGTGCAAGGCTGTTTTTTTTTTTTTTTTTTCCTGATGCATAAAGATGTGTTCTAAAAATGCCAGAGAGGTAGACACTCATTGTGGTTGTCAATGGAATGTCCTGTTAGTAACCCCTGTGGAAATCACAACACTCCTCAGCACATTGAGTCATGAAGGTCACCCTGCATAAATCTGTCTACATTCATGAGCTGCTACTGCTAACTGCCACCAAGTCAAGTTCAGTGTACATCCTGCACTGCTGAAGTGGCAGACCTCACTGGCTGACATCCCGGCTACTACATTCACATTTCTTCTTATTTATCTTTAAGGCAATACCGTATCTATTCAGAAACATGTCCTTGAGCATGTGCATATCTGAAATGGCATTTGTTAATGTTCCTACGATTTGCGAGAGGCATCTATTAATGGGGTGTACACATTTCAAAGGAAAAATACTGGTTGTGGCTCCTTCTCTAGAGATATGACATAGCATATTCTTAGTCTCTTGAAATAATGACAAATTTAAATAGTTGGGCAAAAAAACGTAGTTCTTCTAAGCACAGACAACTAAAGATGATAATTTTTATGTCAAATAATAGTTATAATATACTGTAGTATAAGTTTCACATATTTCACAGCTTCAAATTTTCTTTAAGCATTATTTATTTTAAAAATATTAATATGGGGAATACACTAATTTTCCCATTTTATAGATAATGAAACTCATTCAGAAAGGCTAAGATACTTATACAAGTTACACTATCAGATTTGTATTTAAGAGCTGATCTAAACACACTGCCCTTTAAATTTTGCTTCTCTGATTTTCAAGATAACAGATACATAATTTTTAATCACACAATTATTTTAAAACAACCCAATCATTTCTCTCCTATTGAATTCTGGGCTTTATTGTCTAGATATACTAGTTTTGTTTTAATTGTGCTATTATTAAATAGCTATAATGCATTTGAAATAAAAAGGCACAAAAGAAATAAATCAGCAATTAACAAGTGAATACAAATGATAAACTTATAAGTCAAAATTAACAATAATTTAAAAATATGTAAAGTAAAATAAAATTGTTTGGCCATCTGCCAGATTAGCAGTTTAAAATTTATTTTTAATGCTCAATGCTGTTTGAGAAAATAGGTAGTGTGAATTATAATTTTTTCTTTTAAATAGCTTTTATTTTTTGGAGCGGTTTAGGTTTACAGCAAAATTGAACAGAAAGGATATAGTGTCTATGTGCCCCCTGCCCTCGATGTGTGCAGTCTTCCTAACTTTGACCATCCTGAACCGGAGCTGTACTTTCATTATAATTGGTGAACCTGCACTGACACATAATCATCATAGTTTACATTAGGGTTCACTCTAGTGTTGTATACGCGATGGGTTTTAACAAATGTATAATGACAGGTATCCTTCATAACAGTATCAAATAGAATCATTTTGATGCCTTAAAAATCCTCCATGCTCTGCCTATTCATCCCTCCTTCCCCCCAACTCCTGTCAACAATTTATCTTTTTTATTTTTTCCATCATTTTGCCTTTCCCACAATGTCATAGTTGGAATCATACAGTATGTCACCTTTTCAGACTGGCTTCTTTCACTTAGTAATATTCATTTAATCTTCCTCTATGTCTTTTCGTGGCTTGAAAGTTCACTTATTTTTTAGAATATTCCATTATCTGGATATATCACTGTCTTTTTACCCATTTACTTACCGAAGAATATTTTGGTTAATTCCAAGCTTTGGCAATTATGAATAAAACTGGCATAAACACAAGACTACTTTCTCTCTCTCTCTCTCTCTCTCTCTCTCTCCCTCCCTCCATCCCTCCCTCCCTCCTATATATATATGAGAGGGAGGTATTTGTCTTAACATTTGTATCACTTGCGGACATCTTGATACTTTATCCTCAAAGATTTTAATTTGTATATCTTAATAACAAGGCCATTCTCTACATAACCAAAACACATAAATGCATTATTTCCCAAGAAATTTAGTTTTGTGCAATTCAATTACATAAATAAATTTCATGTTTAAATATCACAAATTATCCTCTAATTATTTTATAAGTGCTCTTCTGGTTCTGGATACAAGATTCAATCAAGTATTATAAAATTGAATTTAGTTGCCATGCCTTTTTAAACTATAACGGTCTCCCAGCCCCCATCTTTTTATTTATTTATTTTCTTCACATCATTGACATCTTTTAAAGGCTAGGCTAGTGGTGTTGCAAAATGTTCCTTCACTGGGATTTGCTTGATCGTTTATCATAGCTGGCAACATTGTTATAGAGGTGACACTGTGCTTTCTCAGAGCTTTTCATTAGAAGCTTGATATTGGTCTGACAAAATATTGGTGATGCTGAGGTTAATCATTCGGTGAGTCTGTAGATTTCTCTATTGTAAAGGAATTTTATATCTTATTCTCTTACAATATACAAGTAACAAGTCTCAATACTTTGAGACTACAGAAATAATATTTCTTAATCTTTCACGCAATAATTTTAGTATGTTTTGGAGGTTCTTATCTGGATCAGTTATTTTAATAGGAGTTGTAATGTGGTGACTTCTTATTTCTTTCATTCTTTTTAATGTATTAGTTTGATTTTACATAAAGGGCTTTTTCTTCTGCCTACCCTCAACACTACTTTTAGTACTATTATTGAATTATAGATTCTTTTATATTCATTGTGTTATATATGAAAGTGTTTTTATTCTTTTCGATCCTCTAACTGTCAGTAATTTGGCCGGAGAGAGCCATTTAATCTGGTCCCTATCTTTTTATTTTGTTTCCACCAGGTTCTGAGCACCTTTTTTATATTTTTGCATAAAATGTCTTACCTCTCTTATACAAGACTCAAAATAATACATTTCTCTAAAGAGGCATGTTTTTGATACTTTTACTGGGAAATGATTAAACCAACATCTATCTGCTAGGTGTATTCATTGCTGCTGGGTATTTTAATTTTAATTTTAATTACTGGAATTATTATAATAAAATAAAATTTTAATTTAGATGTTGCAAGATGTTTTAAAGAGTAGTATACAAACATACCTTAGAAGAGCTCAGTGTCTAAAATAAGATGACAAAGTTTAACACTAACTTTAAAGAATATGATAAGTGCTTAAATCAAAGTATACACAACACTGAATGAGCACACAGAGAAGGTAATAACTATACCGGAGGCTGAGTTGGGGCGGGCGGCGGGGGGGGGGCGGATCTGCAAAAAATAATAAAATAAAATCAAAAAACATAATATTTAAGTTATGTTTTCAAAGATATTTGATTTGCAAAATAAAGAGGACATCCTAGATAGAACAAAGAATATTAATTGATTAGACAGATGATATATGATAGATGATAGATAGATAATAAATAAATAATAATTCCTTATAAAAGAAACAAAGAACACCTAAGAAAATAGATGGCAGATAAAGTTGGAAAGGTCATTTTTTACCATAAGTTGGCAGTGGTATGTAATAAAAAATAAAATATCAGCCTTTGCAGTGTCACTGGTGACCCATAATGAGGGTGTCTATACACTAAATAGTTCTGCTTAATCATCATTTATTGATAATCAGACACTAAGTGCCTAGAATTCAAAGATCATTATTATCAATGGTATTACTCAGAGTGAGAGTAATAAGAGTATTTATCAAGTGCTGACGCACTAGGCCAAGCATTTTGAATGCTCAGCACAAAATTTAATCCTTATAACACCCTCTGTGTTGAGAGTGCGCATCTTTACTGTGCAATGAAAAAACTGAGACTCGGGATAACAAAGGCCACAGTTTAAGAACAGCCAGGAGTGAATGAGAGAGAGAGAGAGAGAAGAGTTAAAGAGAAGAGAAGGAGGGGGAGGGGAGCAGGAGAGGAAGGGAAGAGGGGAAGGAAAAGAGAAAGAAAGAGAGAGGGAGGAGTGTAGGAAATAAAGGGCTAAATTTTATATTAGAAATGAAAAGATTTCAAAGAATGTCAAGAAACTACCAGTTAGTCATAGAATTGCTATGGCCATTTTGAAAAAAAAAAATTGAATGATCTCTGAATACTATAGATAATTTTTTCCTTAGTAATACTACAAACGCAATTTCACAATACTTTATTGACAATCATTAAAGAAAATTATTGTAATGCCAGATTTACCTATACTCCCTAAAAAATGTATTCTTCTATTAGTTTGCCTTCTTTTCCATTTAGATTGGGTATATTATCTACTAATTTAAATAGCAGTCAAAAGCCTGAGTGCCTTCAGTAGGGAGGTGACAACATAACATTGCCGCCTAACTTGGTATTTGTCTTTTTGGAAGTTAGGTAGAACCAGGCTACTGAGGAAAAACAAAAACAAAAACAAAAACATGAGAAATGGGTAAATGGATCTTCAGATCTACCACTTACACTTCCAGTTATGACTCATTATCGTTCAGTTCTAAATTTAAATATGCATATATTTAAATGTTGGTTAAAAAAAACTTTGCTGTATATATGATGTACCAAACTAAACTCTGTGATTTTTACTCAATCTTACAGTTATTGTGAATGCCACACAGTCATTTGGTCACATAAAAATGTTTTCCATTCACAGGCAAATAAAAGTTGACAGGACATCACTATCTACATATTTCAATTTCCAGACAAATCTCTCTTAAGAAGGAAATAGATGATAAAAATTTTGGCACATTCAAGAATTGCAACTGAAATAGATATTGGCCATTCTAGAAATGTTACTGTAAAGATATTTGGATCTCATTAAATAATTGTAAATTATATTTGAATTTTCTCATCCTTTACATTTACCAAAGTGTAGAAAAATTATGCAGAAATTTAAAAGAAAGGTGTTTATGTTCATGCATTTCAGTCATAAAGGGAATCACTTTGACTAAATATAAAATTTCAATTGTTTGTTCAATCACTGAAATCCATTCCATATGCCAACAATAACATCTTCAAAATTTCATAGCATAAAGTCATTTTCAAATTCTCCACAATGGAGTGTAACAATTGGCTGAATATTGCCAAGCAGTATGAAAACAAGACTTTTTGATTTGCTTGGCATAAAATTATGTTGCAAAAATACTTTATATGTTACATATATATTCGAAAATATATTAAAATGCTACTTTGTGATTATTCATGAGACAAATATTATCCTCCATTAGACCATAACCTCTATTATGTACTCTACCTTTTAAGTTACCTTGCTAGCATATAATTCAATATTTCTCAATGTCTCTGACAAGGAACCCTAATTATGAACACTGTTACTTTATCTAATTTTCAGCTCAATATATCTAGAAATGTTAATAAATCCAGAGAATTTTTAGATCTTAGCTACAGAAACAAAAGTGCACTTGTGTATTTCAATTTAACATAGATCGCACTGCTTCACTGTATAAAATGTTTATAACATATACTAGCATTACAATAAGGTTATCAGATAGAAAGTGCAGGGATCTTCCGCCTTATTTTATAGATGAGGATATTTAAAGCCAAATGGTTAAATGCCTTCTTTGAGTCACACAACACGAGTAACAACGGCGCCATCAGATCGAGTCTCCTGACAATGCTAGCTTCTTTCTACCATAGTACCCCAGAAATAAACATACCTCATTCTATGCTGGAGTTATTGTTTCAGGAGAGCCCTTAGCACTTTCTTAAAATTAGTTGAGTAAACAAAGTATATCGCTGATGATAATTTTGAAAAAGACAGAAAAGGTTATTGTCATCTTAAAACAAATTCTAGCTTGCCAGATAATTATGTTAATTTCTGTTACCAGTCTGATTACACAAACTTTTAAAGCTTACCTGCAGACTGCAGCAAACATTAGCACAGTGTCACTGTCTACTGCAGTTCTCATGCATATAATAATAAAGAAACAGTACAACTCAGCAACAGTACAACTCGGCAGGTTAGGCAATGAGCCGGAAACCTCAGGCTCTCTGAATTCTAATCTCTAGTACCTGGGTGACTCCTGATAGTTAAAATACAAGAATTTAACTGATTAAATCCCATCTGTAGTTAAATTGAGTCAATTTAGTTCAGGAAAAAAGGCTATGTTTGGGTAATAATTTTATTTGAATGTTCTTCCTTCCTCTAGTATTCTCTAGACAACAACTAACCTACTGATGACCTAAGAATCCCCTGTTGAGAGACGATTACAGTTAAAAAAAAAACTTAACAGGAATGCCAATATAAATAAGGGTTATGTGTGACAAAGCTGTTCTATCTCCAACAGATGGCCCATGGTAACAGTGCACTGGTGATCTGATTGATTCCTATAATAAATAATTTCAGAAAACAAATGCTTTCTCTGCATGCAGTACATTCTAAAATCATTCCTGTAAGCAAAGTTGGGGTGGTATGCTTTTAGTATTCTTGCTCTCTCCTAAAGTGTTATAGTTGCTACTTAAATTAAAAAAAAACAAAAAATAAAAAACAAACAAACAAAAAAAACTCCCCAACCTCTAAATAACACAGCTCACAAACATATTTGATTAATTTAGATGAGAAAATAAATGAATAGCATGACCCTTAGGGAAAGTAAATTGAGGGAATGAATATTCCAAAACCTCGCATTTGGGGGGAGGGCTTTTGGGAGGAGAGACTGGAGCTGAAATTAAGCAGCTAGGTCTCCATAAAGAAAAGAAGGACAGAAGCAAGAGAAATTAAAGCTAAAATGAATAAATGTATAAGCAGTGCATTGAAAGGCTAATGAGAATCTTCATCCTATCCTATCTCTAAGTCAGAATAAAGAGGACTGGGGTTACAACTAAATAACAATTCACACTGAGGATGATGTGCATCATTGGATGATATTTATCTCCCTCCAAAAGCTTCTTAAAATTTTTAACACGATAATAATACAAATTTAAATGAATAATATTTTTAAGTCTGTGAAAGCTAAATGTAATTTTTTCTTTTCAGATTTCATCTGCTCTTGATGCATTTATGCCAAGTCTAACATTCATTATTTCTCCTTTCTTCTTGCCTTCCTTTCTTCTCCCACTTTTTCTCTCTCCTTCCCTCTCTCCCTTCATTCCTTCTTTCCTTCCTTCCTTCCTTTATTCATCTAAGAAACATAAATATTGTGTGTAAGTGTCAGTGTCTTTGGTTTGAATATAAGATGCTGAATCTTCCTTCGTTTTTCTCTGCAGCTAATAGTTTTATCCAGGTAAATTTAGGGGAAAAACCAAGAACCATGATTAGGCTTTGTGTCTCTTTGCTCACTTTGATGAACCCTTAGGACGAAGAAAGATGGACATTATCTCTGAAAGCTTCTTAGTGTTGAAAAAATGAAATGAAAGGAACTTTTCCATCCCTCCCACAGAAAAAAGAAATCCTGGTGTGTCTCTCTGGGCTCATAGGCAGAAGAGCCAAATTATGAGGCATGAGTGCCCCTAATGATGCCATAAGTGCTTAGCTAAAATTTTTACATACCCCATTTTGCATAGTCTTAACATGGGAAGTAGCAGTCTAAAGTCTAGATTATCAGGACCAGCTCTCAGGCCTACTATATCTGATGAGGGGTTTGTCCTTATCTGTTTAGGAGTCAGTCAACACTATCTGTACTTCGAGCCTCCTAAAATCAGTATACCAGTTGAGAGTCCTTAGGCACTACTTCACACCAAACTCTCGCTTAATATTTTATCTACAGTCAATAACATATTGGACCTTTTACAGAGAAGTTATCTCATATACAGCCTCTGACTTACACAAATAATACTACAATTTTACTTTTATTCCCAATGATTCAGACATGTAAAAATATTTTCACCGACCTCCTGAACTAGAAGTACAGGAATCGTAAATTTTGTTGGCACTAAACTTGAGGAGAGAAGAGACTCCAAGGATCAATAATCAGTCCCCAAATATTCCTCTAACACATTTAATGAAATGCTGAATAGTGAGTATTCACAAGTTTTCCAAATATAGTCCCTAGTCATATAATATCTAGTGGTATAGACAGATATATTACATTTAAATATTACTGCATATCATTGTAAATTGTTTTAAATGCCACAAAATGGACAAACAAGGTTCTATCCAAAAATATAATAATAATGAGGTCAACTTTAGGTTGAAATTTCTCTGAGTAATGATAGTTAAGCTGAGATCTTCAAGCTGAGTAGGAATTAGCCAGTGGTAATTATTGGCTGCGGGGAAGATATGGGGGAAAAAAACAGTTTGTAGGTGGAAGAGGTTAGTGTCAGTTAGAGAAACTGAAAGTGGACATTTTCAGGTGAACAAGTAGGGGAATGGTATGAGAAGAATTTGAAAAGAGAAGCAGAAGCTAAATTACACAGTCCTGAAGGCCACATTAAGGAATTATATTTTTTAAATTCCAATTACTAGATGAAATCTTTGGTATTGATAGGGTACTAATTGTATCCAATAAAGCTGCCTTGTAGAGATTGAGTTAATGGGAAATACATTTTTTTCTCTCTACGCGTCCAAATAACATTTTCTCTTTATGAATATGCTGTAAGGAAATGCACCAATTACAACCATTTGTTTCTTAAACCAGAAAAATTTATTACCTTGCTCAAAAAAATAGCATTGTACCAGGACCTCCATACATGGTAGCCAAAAACAAGATTAGTTCTTCCCAACTGAGGGCAATTTTGCCACCTAGGGAACATTTAGGCAATATCTGCAGATATTTTTGGTTGTCAAACCTTGGGAGAAAGCATTGCTACTGGTTACTGCGTAGAAGCCAAAGATATTGGTAAACATCTTACAATGCAGGGCTCCCCACAACAAAAGATTTTTAGTTCAAAATGTTAGCAGTATTGATGTTGGATCCTTCTATGGTGAAGTAGACCTGAACCTATAATGCAAAGCAATTTTCAGCTTGAATCAGTTATAATGTTGCTGCCAAAATTAAACTCTAATAATAAAAGTGGCTAATGTAATCAATAATATCCATGTCTACAGGAAATAAGAATGAGATGAGCTGGCAACAAGGGAATTCCCAGGTTGGATGCACCATATTAGATAATAGTCGGATGGCCTTAGGACGAGGAGAGTGAGATACGGAAGAGACCAGATGTATCATTCATCGAAAAGTGTTTAGAACTCTTTCTCTCTCTCTCTGTGAGTGTGAATGTGTATGTTTTGCATATTTGCAATAAAGAACACCTAGTGAACTGCGAACGCTGTATGGTCTTTAATCTAAAATACATTTTTAAACCAAGTATATAAAACATACTTTGTTTTTATTTTATATACAACAGTAAAAAGACTATGTATTCTATTATGTCTTCAGTTCACATTAACTTGAAATGCAAATCCCGGTGTAAAATCCACTGTGGTAGTAAATAAGGCAAAGACTATAACAGAGCAAGCTTGGTACCGAAATGACAATTCAACTGGACAAGGAGATAAGAACTTGTCAAAGAGATTGTGAGTGAAGTTTTCTCTTAGCCACTGTCAAAACTAGTTTATAAAAACATAAATGCAACAAAGAATATTGAGAAAATACACTTACCTCACTGAATTCAAAGCCAAAAACTTAATCTATTTATATAGAAAATACAGTAAAAGAATAGGTCTCACCAGAATAGCAAATTCAGACTGCTTAAAGGTTCAAAAGTTTTTCATATGCATTAGAAATCTTTTTTTAGTAATAAAGGAATCATTTTTTTTTTTCATTTCTGTACTCAGAGTTGGAGTGGGGATCATATTTTCATCCAGTTTCTTCACTATGAAAAAAAAACTAAAGAAATACAAAAACTCGAGAGCTTCCCAGTTAAAATTCGAAACTGGTCCCAGTACGTAGAGGGCAAGGAGAGACTGAAGAAAGAGGCGGACCACTCCACACTGGTGAGTGGCACTTGTAATAAACAAGTAAATTTACGTACAAGGCTCCTCTCAGCCCAGCCACAGGATGAATCCTAAGAGTTTCTATAAAGGCCTTAACTGGGTTCAGTCATGTATACCAGCCGCATGGTTTCAAAAAAGCACATTACTCTTTTCAGGCTGCATCCCTGAAAATGGCTCTTGCTGTGGGAATGGTGGGCAGAGCATACATTCCAAGGAGAGGATAGAGAGCGAGTAGCTTTCCATTACCCAGGTCCAGCTTGTGGGTCAACCAGTGGTCACCTCTCAATGACCTCCTCCAACAACCAAGAGTTGGATTTTTTTATACTATAGGTCAATGTTAAGCTGAAATAATTAATGGAAACTGCAAATACAATAACTGAACTAACGAAAATAATTCAGTAGAGGTTTTCTCCTCAAATAATTTTAGAACTAAAATAGTGATTATGATTAAGTATTTGCTACCATTTAAGCTGCTGATGAAACATGCTTTTGCATCTAAATTAGTTATTGTACATTTTTAAAGGCACATCACAAAAAGATTAAACATTAAAAATAAAAACTTGATGCTACATATATGTTTATTTACAAAATAATCAGTATTTCAACATATGGCAACTCTAAATGATTTTTCCTAAGTATGTAATGTGAGAACAAACAAAAATTTGGAATAGAAACTTCACTAATTTGAAGCAATTAATTATTTATATGGGCATTTCTTGACATCTTTGAATTTTTCCTTCTACCTTAATATATTTATAAAACATCGGTCTCAGCACTTTTCTAGCATTTCTACTTGTTAAATGTTTAATTGTTGTCATGTGATAATACCCTCACTTCTATCATGACTATTTCAATAGATTGATTGTTTCTATGAGGAATAGGGCTTGGTATTCATTTTAGTTTCCAAAGATCTTCTGATTATAATAAGATGAGACAAAGGGAAGCTGACTGGAAACTCTGTGCCTAGGAGGACTTTGGGCTACCTGAAAGATTATTTGAGTCTTTTGGAGGTGGGGTTTGGCTGATTACATCGTTTACTCTGATGGATACTTCGTTTTGTAATTTCAAATCCACTCGTCACCTGTTTGCATCCTGCCATTGCCATAAAGGTTGGATATTTATGGACTGCATCTAGAAGCTCCTTTGTTCTCTGGCTTGTATTTGAGTTTGGACAACAGGAGACATCAATAAGAAATTGGAAGGCAGGAAAAGAGCGAGGTCAGGGTACTTACTCCTCTGGCTCTATTCTTGCCAAAGGACGTTTCTCCTGTCCAGTTGCTCTTTTCATATAACTGTTGTTTATGGAGTATAGTGACCATTCCCTTTCCTCATCCCTCAGGCATAGTGGCAGTAATGGTTTCTCACTATTGCTAGCCACTAGCTTATTGCAATCCATCTGTTACGGGTTGATGAATTTCCCTTATACTTTTCTAAGGAAGCAGAAGTTGGAGAATTGTGAATAACTGCCATTCCTTACCAATCTATATTATAGTAAAAGTTATCTGGTAAACATATAATTTTATGTTTACCCAATGACCCCTGAGGTAGAGGTTTTAGCACCATATGCTCAACAAATATTTAAAGCCAGTTTTAGTTTAAAGACCAATATTGAATGAAATTCTGTCATTCGGGCTATTTCTACATGAAAAAGAGAAACTTCAGATTCTGATTCTGGTGTTCTCTGACAGCTTTCAAGTTCCTGCTTTATTTTCTGGTGAGAAAAAGACAGCTTAGAATATAAGGAGCCCAGTTTACACTAAGTTCAATAACTTAAATCATAACTATCTATGCATGCCCTCATGCAGCCGATACTTTGCCTTTGTCCTAAATAAGTGGAAACTAGATTTGTTTTCTCTAACTTTCATGTAAGTCCAATAATTTCCCATCACAAAAATTATCAAGAATTTTAGATAATAATGATAAATCAAATACATATGTACACGATGTTCTAAATTATATGTAAATAGAGCACAATTTATAGCTATGCCTTAATAGAAGAATGAGTTTTTGAATAATATTTTTCTTTAGCACTTACATCAATCTGAGAAGTGGTCAGTTCTAGAGAGTTTGATTAATGCTTTCCCATTCTTTATTATGCAGTGGGTAAAAACAGATTTAGAATCAACTGGAGGGATTGTTGAATTCTTTGCTTTCCAAATGGCAGATAGGTAACACCATGTCAATAATTTACCTCTTCCCAGCTACAAATCTTTATCAGTACAATGAAAATAAACATGATTTTCTCAAAAATATGTTCTAAGAATTACTTAAGATGTGTATGGAAAATGTTCAGAGCAGTTACTGGCACAAATAAATAGTTCGAACAACAATAATGATCATTATTGTTATTTTTGCTTTTTATGTAGGATTCTACACCATGCCAAAGATCAGCCTAATTACTTCCTTCTCCAAACATGGTAATTTGCTCACAGCTAAAGGACAGCTTTCCTCAGGCTCTCAATATAGGGCAAAACTGAAATCAAAAATATATAAGAAAGCATACTACAGAAACCTCTCTTGAAGTTTTCCCTAGGGTCGAAGATTCCAGAAACTTTAATTTTTTTTCAAGTTGCCTTTGAATGCCTTTGAATGTTTACGCTTTCAGTTTGAAAATATGCATTAAGCCCCAGTATTCTGGAAATTCTAACTAACGTGGCAACAAATTGATTTTTAAAAGCATAAATCAACAAGGGAAAAGGATAGAGAAAAAAAGAAAGTAACAACAAAATTTTCAAAGTTAAAAAGTACATGAGTGGGCACTAACTCACTAATTAGATCAGAGGAAGTTGATTTCCTACTTAGCTGTGGTGAAAGCCAAGAAATTACCCTATTTATATTGAAGACCCCCTGTAAAAGCTGAAAAATCAAAGGCACCAAGTCCCTCTAGAAGTGATTGTCAAAGGGGGGAACAAAAAACAGTTTGATTGGTTAAACATCTATTTATAAAGTAATTAGACACCATCTCTGTATCACTTTTGACTACTAGTCTTTCACCATGATGTAAGACTGGAGGTTCATTCTCTGGGGATGATAAAACAAAAGTTCTCTGGGTTTAAGAAGTACTAAACTGAAAATGGTAACACTTAATAATTTTGACCAGTCAATACTGAAGCTTCTAAATTCCTTTCCTCAATTATTGCTTGAAACACTGGCAGTTGTAACTTCCCTGCAGAAGACTGATAGTCTTCTGTGGGTAACCTGTCCAGTTAAAGGAAAGAGACTGAGGGGAAAAAGTGCCCACCCCATCTCCAAATGACTCAAATAATCTTTCAGATAAACCCAAAGTCCTTCTAGGCACGGAGTTTCCAATCAGCTTCCTTTGTCTCATCTTAAATACAAATAGACATCAGAGGATTATCAAATATTCGAGGAGAGCATGCAGTATATGAAAGATAGAAACCAGAACAAACAAATAAACTAAAGCAACTTGAAGGAAACACATACTGTGCAAAGTAAAGACAACTCTACAAAGACTATTACTGACTACCTCAAAAATATGAGAAGATACTGCATGCATGAAATAATACCAAGATGGTATTATAAAGAAACATATAGAAATTCAAACAAAACCACAAAAAGAGCTCTTTAAAATAAAATTTGTTATAGCAGAAATTAAAACCTAAGTAGATTTGGATAGTAATGTTTAGGGAATATTCCAGAAAGAAGAGCTAATAATAGAGAAGAGAAATGAAAAATAGGAGGGGAGGCAAAAAGAGAAAAAAATCCTAGAGGAGTCATCTATGAAAATTAAATTGATAATTGGAGTAACTGAAAGAGATATAGAACATGACCAAGTAATTATTACCAGAACTGAATCACATGAATTTCTAGACTGAAATGGCCCAGGCAGAGCCCAGAAAAATAAATGAATATAGACTACACTGTAATGCAACACTGTTAAATCTTAGAACACTAGGGGCAAAGAGAAATCTGCTTTGAGAGAGAGTAAGAACAAATGAGATAGAGAACAAAGAGTGAGAGACAAAGAGACAGACTTAATACAAATTTATTGCTACAGGATGCTTTGTTTAAGAACGTACATATTTTCCATTTTTAATATTGTTTGTTTTCTAGAGACATGTTTATTAGTATTGTGCAACAAACTTCTTTTGGATTTGCTGATCCTTTTATACACACACACACACACACACACATTTTTGTTTTTTTATGTCTTTTCTAATATAAGTATTTGCGAATATAAATTTTCTTTTTAAATATTATCTAAGATGCAAACTTCTATGTTTTTTGTTGTTTTTTTTTTTTTAGTTTAGTTTAGTTTTGGTTTTTTGGTAACGGTTGAAACATGTAGAATATCATGAAGAACATACAAATTCTTTTGAGCCAGAATCATCAATTGTTCACATTCTATCCATATTTGTTTATTTGTGCTTATTTTCTCTGTGAACTATTTGAAAGTAAGTTGTACATGGTATATTCCATATCTTTCTCGTGTTTTCTGTATTTCAGTCTTCAATTCATCTATTTTCTCTGAAGAAACCTGGATCCTTTTATTGGAAAATTCTAGTCAGAAATAATTGAGATTCTACCAGAATACTCATTTGCTGGCTTGAGGATCACTGATACAGGCACTCTTAGGAGTGTTATCTATATATAGTTTGTGTAAACTATTTTCTTACCAAGAAGTCTAAATATTTTGGACATGGGTTGTTTATAAACATTTTTAATTCACAGTGTATTTTTGAACTTAACATTTATTATTTATTTTTAATTTAACTCAATTGAGTCCAAAAGTATAATCTGACTGAATCAACATTTGACATTTTTTAAGATTCACTTTATGCCAGAAAGCAATGAAGTATAAGTTAGAACCCCAAAACCCTAAAAAAGAAAGACCAGTGTTTCATATTCTCAAAAGAAACTTAAAAACATTCTTTTTCACCAAGATTCCAGGCCGTGACAAATGAGTTTCTGCCTAGTTGCATCCTATAAGGGGGTGATTCTTTCTCTTTTCACTTAGGTCACCATCCTTTTATTATTTTGCTTTTTCCTTGTTTTGTTTGTGTGTTGTTCTTGTTTGCAATGGTCCCATACCATCTCACACCATGTGCACCCAATTCCTTGTTCTTCTGTCTTGCAAGGGCATAAAAATCAAGCTAAGGAGAAATTAGTAATAAGATTTAGTGCTAAAATATCAATTTATGAGTTCTCTGCTCTTGCTGTGGCTTCTTCTTTATTTGGGCTTCTGGATTTTTTAAATTGTATTTAATATATATTTTTATATTATATATCAAGTTACTTCACAATATGGCAAGTTATATCATGTTATATTCAGTGATGCGCCCACTGGTGTATGTTTAATTAGCAGCTGAGTGGAAGAGGCGGTATCAGCTCTGATTTCTAATGGTTGAGAACTGCTGTGCTGCGAGAGGTTCATTACTTTCAGCCTGGCCAGTTCGAAGTTACCAGCATGACATCACTGAACACTGAGTAGGGAAAAGCATAGTACACACCATCATAAAGTATTACCAACATACATATACAGTAGGCATAAATAACTTCAAAAGCAAAGATAATTGTAAAAATATAGCAATTAAGAGTTGATGACTTTGAGAATTTATCACCCTTGTTTCTTATATAATTTACTTGTTAATATGATTTAAAATATTTAGTGTAATGGCTATTTTCACAAATGGCTCTCAAAATTTTTTGTTAAATCTTCAGATTTAATAATCCACTCTCTAAACCAGTATTAGCCGGCAGCAGCACACCACCATTTGTGTCCAGAAGTGCTAGGGATTTGTAATTCTTCACATTCTCTGTTCTGCTACATTGTCCAAAATATAAATCCTAATTAAGCCTCTAAAAAAATTAGGCTGATAGTTTTTGAAATGAAAACATTTTTTTTCCCCATCTATCAAGGGTTTATTTTCCTCTAAGGATATGAACACCCTACATTTAGCAAGATAAAGAGAATTAGAAGAATCACTTTTCTCAAGATTTTAATTAGTTCAAGAAATATATAAAATTAGACAAGCTCAGTGAATTCGAATCACAATACAGTGAATTTTCTCTTTAAAGGAAAGCCTTTCTCCTGATATTTATGACTCATGTATACATTCACTACTCCAAAGATAATGAAGGTAATGATCTTTCTTCTTTTGCTAAGTAATTTCCAAAACTAAAATAATATATCTTGTTTTTTCTTTTATCAAGGAATGTGTTAATCAAATTAATATATTACCTATGTGAAGAAACCTTCCTTGGAATTAAACCATTAAATATTAAGCTATTAAGTATTCTCATCTTAAAAGAGATATTTAAAATATTATGCATTTTTAAAAGAAAAATGAGTACTAATTTATGGTGATGCACTGCCTGGCTAGTAGAAAACAATAATTTAAAATTGTAAATGCCAGACTCTGGTTCATAACCAACCTGGAATATCCAAGTGGAGGTCAGAGTTGAGAAACTAGGCAATCAGGATAGTAAAAAATAGCAATAAGTAAAGCTATCACTTATTGAGTACTATGGGGTAGGCATCGTGTCAAGTATTATCATTAAATCTTACCGGTGGCCATAGAAAATCGATCCATTTTACTGAAAACTATATTGAGATCCATAAAAATTGAATAATTTTCCCCGACTCCTTTGATACGTACCTCACATACACGTGACTTCCACCCACACTGTTCACTCTAACTTGGAATGCTTTCATCTCGTCTCTTCACACCCAATCACAAAGTTCTCCGCAAGTTCCCCTCATATGGAAATGCCCTTTGATCACCAGAGCAACTATGCTCTCTCCCACTATTGCACAACCGATACACATTTATCGCATGTGACCTTGTGTTTACTGCTTTTATCAGTGGTTCTTAAAGGTTTACACTTGGATGTGCAACATCAGCATCACCTGTGTTGCATTGATTTTAGAAATATGTATATTTTAGGCCCTATTTTGAACCACTAGATTAGAAGCTCTGAAGGTGAAGCACAGTGTATTTTGTATGTCATAGTTTGAGAAGGTGGTCCAGTGCAATATCATGCTCCATAGGGATCCTGTCAGGGATCCAGGCTACTTCCATGACCCCCAAGGAATGGGATTCTTCATAGCTCAAAATGGTTCCAAGCTCCAGGTGTTAATTTAGAGAAAGAGAGAAGGTTGAGAACAAAAGAAGGCTCTGGAAGCCAATATGTGAAGCTTCTACTAACATCCTTTTAGGCCTGAATTTAGTCATATGGCCACATCTAGATGCAAGGAAGAATGTAAAATTGTCATTCTATTATATAAGTATGTTTCCAGCTAAATTTTTGTTAATGGAAGAAAGAGGAAACAGATATTGGTGAGAAACATTAGCCTATACCATAAGACCTAAGTGCTATTAGGAAAATGACTAAAATTAAAAATGAAACCTGATCTCAAATTCCTTCAAATTCTCTTTTTAAGTCTGGTTGAAGCAATAAAACTAAGATTGCTGAAAAAACCCAAGGCTACACCTAAGAGAGGCAACTCAATGAACATAAAGCAAAGGTTTCTTCATGGAGGAAAAGCATGGACTTTAAGTAACAATAATCATACCATTTATTTTTTTCCTTTAATATAATTCAAAGTTTAAGCACTAAAATGTAGAATGATAAATTGCTTGAATTTTTGTACGAATGCATATATTCTTGTTATAAGAAGAAATAATTATTGGAAGTTTAATGTTAGAAATCGATATTGGGGGTTTTAAATACATCAAGAATCTCTAGCCAAAATAAAGTATATGAAATTCACCTTGATTTGGCACACTCCTAAAAATAACATGGGGCTTTTTCTTTGCATATGTAAAGCACAGCCATTGGCATTATTATGATGAAGTGTTATATAATTCATGATGTAACGCTACTCTCCAAGAAAGACAAAAAAAAAAAAAAAGACAAATTTCGTTAACAAAAAAAGCAAAGGACATTCTAGTCTAAGCCTCTAATGGAAAATGGAATAGACAAGTAATGAGAATGGGGGAAAAAAAAAAAGTAAAGAAATACAAGAACATTTTCCAAATCTCATTACGTGGACTAGGGTTATGCCATGGGAAAAATAAAGTTGTAAAATTCTGGGAAACACAAATAACATAAGTTGCCTCAGTGTAGGAGATTTCTGAGAATCCTGAATATGTTGATAGGTATTATCTTTCACAATGAGTGTGTACTGAAGTGTTCCCCAAATTATTTGAGTTTAGAACATGCTTCTTCAGAATTGCTAATGGAATTATGATTGGATGGGTCACCTTTCAGAAAACATTGATAGATAGACTTCATATATCACTGCTGACCATCCACGGCACCTTGGTTAATCAGTACTGAATCTTTCTTCTTCCCTCAAGCAAGAGTTCCATCTTCTGCTCTTCAGAATGCCCTCCTCTGTGAATGTCCCTCCTTAGAGCCTCTCTCATATTCTTCAAAAACCCAACTTTGCCACACCCCTTTCTTTCCAAGCCCCTGATTATTTTTTAAGTATCTTTCTGAATAACTATTGTTAGGACTATATGCAATACTCAAATATAATTTCTTCTTAAATGAGGATGTACACCATAAACATTCAAAACCTGAATGTAGGAGGATATAAGTGAAAGTCATACAGATTATACTGGGAATCTGAAGATGTAGCCTGACTTGAAGCTAAGTGGCAAGCTAAATGTCACTAGCAGAAAATATGCAAAATATGAGGAATAAATATATCCTTGGGACATCAAATGTGACAAGGGGGTGTGAGAAAATGAATTATGAGGAACGTATGTGTATATGTGTGTGTATGTGCATGCTCACTGGTATGGTTCCTTTATCTAGTTTCTCCATTATAATGATTATGTTTTCTGATTTTTATGCCTTGAATTTATGCCCTGAAAAAATCAATAACAAATTTATAATAAAAAATTGCAGAATTACTTCTATTCATATGTGGGCTGTGTGTGATATGGATTGAAGAATAACAGAAAACACGTTTCTGAAATAAAGCCATTCATCAAATATCTTAAATTATTTATTTTTAAGTATACTGGCTTACCAAGCAGTATTTAAGTGATTAACATGGACCCAAAACTATGTTACATATTATGGAAGGAAGATGAACAAGCCATAACCACTGCCCACAGATTCCTTAATCTAGTGTGTATTGAAGGGTGAGGGGAGATAGCCAAGTGTAAAGCTAAATGTAATAACATGTAACAAGGTCGATACGCTGATATAGTGATGACCTGAACAAACCGTTACTGGAATGCTATGCCAGTAGGGAAAAGAATTAAGTTTTCTGAGATAGGGAAGGAGATCTAGAAGATTCCACAAAAAAATGGCAATATCTAATCTATGACTTGAAGTAAAACTAAAGATTTACTTGTTGAGGAAGAGATAAAAGGAGGCAGTACAAATCATGACTTGGAGGGATAAATGTCAATAAAATATCTGAGAAGGGCTAGTAGAGCAGTAATCTAGCAAAATGTCCAAACACAATTGGTCTTTTGTATTTTCTTCTTATACAAATGAATGTGTGAGTAAATGAATGTATAAATGAAATATAGATGGGAGGGCTAATATAGGGAAGTAGACTCAAAACATCATGTTATACACCTCAAATATATACATATTTTACTTGTCAATTATATCTCAATAAAGCTGAGAAAAAATAAAATAAAAAATACACAAAAAAGCAAGTAAAACTCAATCTTAAGAAAAAAAAACTCAATTTATGAGTTTAAAAACCTAAGCACACCCCTCAGTATAAAAGGTATACAAAAGCATGGCAAAAACACTTTATCACACAATACTCGACATCATTTTTCACTAGAGAAACATAAATTAAAACAATAATGTAATACCACTGTATACTTGTATATGGCTAAAAATTAAAAGAAAAATCAAACAGAATATCAATGGCTGATAGGAAAGCAGAGCAATAGCACTTATTCTCAGTCATTGCTGGTGAAAATTCAGGAGTTCAGCCTTAACGAGACAGTTTGGCAATTTCTTCATAAGCTAACCACGTCCGGAGAACACCAAGATTTGGGGAAAGAGATGAAGTGAAATTAGCAACACACATTGATAAAGAACTGATATGTTCATAGTTCAAGCTTCTTGCTCTTCTCCAGCCCTAGTAGTAAGCAGCAAGGGATTTATTATATCAAATTAAATAGATTATGGAATCTTGGATGGCCTAGAAAAACTACTCTCTGCTGAGTTTCCAGAAACAATTTTGGTGGAGCTGCTGAGAAGATCCCAGAACCACAAAACATCTGTTGAAGTCAAAATATGGTTGCCACCACTACTGAGCCCATGAGGACAATGCCTCTGCCCCCTCCCGGTGCCAGTAAAATAGTCTCCTTGCCTGGCCTTTACTTAAAGTGGTATAATTTTGTTGTGAGCCCATATCTCTGGTTGTATCTGAAAGGGGAACCTGAATTAAATGCTTGCAAGTCTGCTCCCTTGTGAAAAAGGAACAGCTAGGAAACAGAGAGTTTAGTTTGTCTATTTGTGTTTTTCGTTTGTTTGTCAAAGGTCCAAAGTGTATCCTAGAAACTATCAAAACATAAGTAGGGTGTCCAAAAATTTCTGAGTGACCAAAATTAAGTGATGTCCTTACCCAGCTATAAAGCATATAAATAATAGTCATATAGAGATAATAAAAGCTGTAAAGTAGAATTGGAGCAAAATATCCTTAATTTGCAGTGAGGGTATATAGTAGAATAAGGAAGCCAGTGGTAAGGATGGAGGAAAAGGATGATTAAGTACATTCAACGTAAGACAGTCTAAAATTTAACTAGAAAAAAAAAATCCCTTTAGAATCTATACATCCACCTATTCATAAACCAGAGACCAAACTAGTAGAATATATATATAATAGAATAAGTTGAGCTAATTCATTTTGAGCATGTCACATGCAGCTAGGAATGGCAAATCTATACTTTTGTGCTCTCTTATTTTAAATGAAAGCAGAGAATCCTATTGGCTGAATAGTGTAATTTTTCTAGCATGCTAATATGGCATATATAAATCAATTTTGCAGCCGAAAACTAATCTGATACACTTTGATATACTCATTAGATAAGGTAAGGCTGTTCTGAAGTTTAAACAGGTCATCGAGTAACTCCATCACTAATTATTTATAATTTTATATGGCTATATTTCTATCTTCTAGTTTTTTGAGTTAAGGTAGTTGAGTCTTTTTTTAATAACCAATGTCAAGTGAAATTCCCTTGATATATTGCTGTTAGTTAGAGATTTAAGGGGAATAACTGTTTAGAAAAATAATTGGATTTATTTCTGATAAGTCAGTGGTTCTCTAATAGTGCATTTCACTTAATACGAGATCTTGCCCTGTTCAAATCATTGTTTCCATTTACATCTCTAATCTGATGTAGAATATTTTAAAATTTTAATTGGTCTTTCTTTTTGCGTAAGATACATCCCTTAAAAAATTCACCACTTATCTAGAATAATTATAGTTGTAAAATATACATAATGAACACTATGTAATGCAGATAATATATAAAACCTATGCAATGTCAGGATACTTAACTGGAGTTAAGTCATAAAAAATTTTCCAGAAAATATCAGCTGTGACAAATTCCATGTTTACTATTACAATTAAAACTATATTTGGAAGGGCCCAAACTCACAGGTGGATTTGGGGCTCCAAGTCCATAAAACTGGGATGAATTAGGACCAAATCACTTACCTTCCACTGCCATTATCTTTGGTGTGGTTAGATAATCAGACAGTTAAATTTATTCCGAATTAGATAACTGCCATAGGAATAATAATTTAGGAGAGCCTAACTAAACCTTTATAACAACTTGATTCTCATACTCAAGTTTAATGGTCAGTGTAGGTTTTGAGCAGCCACTTGGTTAGTCAAATTTTATGCTTTAAAACAAACAAAACAGCAACAATAAAAGCGGAATCAGTAGTTATGTCTTACCCAGTTTGCAATAGCAGATGCCGGAATGGTATAACCAGGATGTTATCTGTTTTTACCCAGAAGGTTCAGAAATGCTAGAGATAGCAGGCATGCCTTTTGAAACAGGAAATGATAACAGTTTGCTTTAGACTGAGAATATGCACTTTGTCAAGTGCACTGCTTTTCAAAAGCGAAATTAGCTCCAGGCAGCCTGTTAGACTGCTCTAACAATTAAGCTAATAAAATAAGAAGTAACTAAAGTGCTTTTTGTTCTTCTAAATCACTGAAACAGTAAAAAGAAATTCTAGGGGATCTGTGACTTTTTCCAATAAAGCTCTAATTTGAAACCCTTATCCATAATATTAAGTCCAAAGCTGAATATATGTGTTCCTTAAATTTCTCTAAAATGCTTCAGAAAAAACTTTTTTCCAATAATTCTAATTTTAAAAGTTTATTTAAAAAAATAACCACACATGATGTCAGATTTAAACAAAAGCTCCCACACCCAATATTTAACTCTAGAATACAAAAAGATTAAAATTGTTAAAACAAAATTAACAGGAAAATGAAGATTTTTCTTAAGAAAAAATTTGAGATTCAGCATAAGCAAAAACAACTCCTGGCACTTAATGTTAGTTTTATAAGATGTCAGTAATTTATAATTTATTATCCAATGTTAGAATCCTTCTCTGCCCATTATTTGATATTTTTATTAAAAATTTCCTTTCACTATATGGTCATAAAATTAGAAATAGGAAATTTTTATAATATTGTAATCACATATTACATACAGTTTGAACCAATTGGTTTTTCTATTTCCAATTTTATCCAAGTAATAAATACACATGGTAGAAATAAAATTTTACGGAAAGGTTTTAATACATCCTATACCTCACAAACACAGGCTTGTTTCCCTGTAGGCAACTACTTTCAACTGTTTCTGTTTTGAGTTTCTTTTGGTGTTTAGCCCCTTAACTTTAATAACCAACATAAATTTTTATTTATCACTTTTTCATTTTAAAAATTTTTTTAAAGAAAAGTTTTTAACTCACACAATCCCCTCTCCTTTCCCAAAGTTGGTACTTTAAATTCCAGTTCTTCCTCCAACAACTCTACCTAATCTTTTATTTCATTGATCTCTATTTTGATTATGAAAATAATAGCATCTCATTCTTTTGATATATTTTCCTTATCCTATTCCTTTCATCACATTTTCAGCCATACCTTTACTTTTAAATTGCCATAATTGGTAGCTAACATCTACATTCTCTTCTCTAATCATATTTTAAGTATTCCATATTTTGTCTGTAGGTTCGTCCTAAAAGTTGAAAGCAAATCAACAGCACTCTTGGAAATATTTACTCCTCACTGTTTTCATTTGGAAAGAACTTCCTTAAAACGTTGACCCCTCTCTGTCCCTTCTCGAACTTCTCACCAAAAGAGGAATGATTTATGTGATAGGCAACTCTGGAAGAGGAAACCAAATATGTTAAACACAGTCCTTCCTATCTTAGTTTGTCCAGGTTGCTATAAAAAAAAATACTGTAGACCAGCTGGCTTAAATATTTATTTCTCACAGTTCTGGAGGCTGGAAAGTCCGATATCAAGGATAGATTCGTCTTGTGAGAGTCCACTTCCTGAATTACTAATGGTTGTTTTCTTGCTGTGTCCTCTCATGCAGAAGGAACATGAGAGCTCTCTAGAATCTCTTTTATAAGGGAACTAATCCCATTCATGGGAGTTCTGCCCTCATGACCTAATCATTTCCCAAAAGCCTAACCTCCAGATACTATATTATTAGGGATTTAAAGCTACACACACACACACACACACAAACACACACACACACACACACACACACACCTTTTTACACACACAGTCTTAAGATAGCTGTATAAATGTAATAACTGTGGGGTGATATTCAGATATGAAGCTGTCATATTCATTATGCATCGTAAAGACATTCAGGATTTGCCAGACATTTAAAGATGTTGAGGAGATTAGTGTTTTTTTAGGAATCTATGGAGAAAGTTAAAGGAACAAAACACACAGAGAACTTCTAGAGTAAAGGGATTGTTTATACAGCACTGCAGTGGGGACTCACGGTCAATTTTTGTCAGAACCCATAGGCAGCTATATAACGGGAAAATATATCTGATAAGAGGTTAATCTTCAAGTGAGAACTTGTAAAACTCAATATAAAACAAAAATACAGTAACCAAATTTAAAAAATGAGCTAAGGACTTGAATAGACATTTCCAAAGAAGACACACAAATGGCCAACGAATATAGGAATAGGTGCTCAATATTAATTGTCGGAAATGTAAATCAAAACCACAGTGAGATATCACCTCACACCTACCAGATAGTTATACTCAAAAAAAAAAAAAAGTTACAAGTGTTGGCAAGGTTGTGGAGAAACTGAAACCCTTGTACGTTGTTGGTGGGAATGCAAAATGGTGCGGCTTCTGTGAGAAACAGTACAGAGTTCCTCAAATAATTAAAAAAAAAATTATCACATGACCCAGGCTATATATATTTCTGGGTATATACCCCAAAAAAGTCAAATCAGGATCTTGAAGAGATATCTGCATTCCTATGTTCATTGTAGCACTATTTACAATAGCTAAAATAAAGAAAAAAACTAAATGTCAATCACTGGATGAATGGAGTAAAAAATGTGGTATATATATATATATATATATATATATGCATTTAGAATATTATTCAGCTTAGAAAAAAAAAAGAAGAAATCCTGTAATGTGCAACAACATTGATAAAACTGGAGGATAAAACTTGTTTCACTACACTGAGTGAAACAAGCCAGTCATAGAATGACAAATACTGCATTATTCCACTTATGTGGAATATACAAATTAGTAAAATTCATGGAAGCAAAGAACAGAATTATAGTTGCCAGGGGTTGGGGGAGGGTTATGCAAGATGAATAAATTCTAGACATATGCTCTGTACAACGCTGTATTTATAGATAATTATTCTGCATTGTATACTTAAAATTCTGTTAAGAGGGTAGATTTCATGTTAAATATTCTTATCACAATAAATTTTTAAGTGACCTTTTAGATAATAGAATAGCATAGAACTGTGCATCATAAAGAGTGAACTTTAATACATTCAAACTTGAAAATAATCAACCAGGATGTTGGGGATCCTGGGGTGGAGTGCAGACTGTGGCAAATGAATTAATAATATTCTGACTATAAGACACAACTGTGCTGAAGGAGTGAGGCTATAAAAGGAGATGATCTAAGTTGCTTTGGAAAATGATGTTTTCATTGAAAACTGTAAGACAAAAAAAAAAAGTGTACACAAGCACTGTACTTGGCAAATTTGTTTGACATTGAGGTTCACATGAACAATTCTGAAACTGCTTTAAGTGCATACTATGGTTCAACAAATAAGGAAATGGATATTGGATACTGGGAAGAAAGTTTCCAAATGTCAAAGAAGGAAGATAAAGATAATCAAGAAAGACAGCTAGAAGGAACCCTGAGATATTCAGTTGGAGTCAGAGACATTACAATGGACGTAAATTTAGCTTAATAAATATACAGATAGAGCATACAGAAATAGTCACAGGTTCATGGATTACTATGTAGGCACAGATTTCCTAGGTCTGTGTGCTGAGAGGGCTGGGGGATATGACATTCCAGAAGCAGCAAACACACCCATTGCCCAGGCCTTGGTTTCTAAATATCATGCTCCAATAAAAGGAAGCAGGGCTCCTTGGGAAAAATGGCTGGTTCTTGGAGAAAATGTTGCAGGGATAACATACAATGAGCCTGGAGCATTTTTGTGGAATCAGAAAGTAAAAAAGTCTCAAAACAAAAAACGATAGGGACATTTCCAAGAGATACAGCAGCCAACCTAAAAGAGTTGCCATTGCCACAGCTGGAATTTAACACATAAATAACATAAAATAAACACAAACATATGTGCATGCATAATATAAGTAAGTGATATTGAATAAACATATAAGTAGGGGAGGAGGAAAAAAAAAATCTTCCTTACAAAAGACTTTCAAATAATATATATGGAGGTTGTATCCCCCTCCAGGAAATAGAACATAATCCTACCTCTCCAGTGTGGACTGTGAATCAAGACTTTGTTCAAAAAGGAGAGAAGAAAGAGTAAATTTACAGGGGGTGGCGGGGAACCTAACGAGGACTATCTTAACCAAGTGATCAGAAGTGAGAAAAACTTCAAATAACTCCAAAAAACTTCAAATAACTCCAAACTAACAGATATTTTACTACATACCTGACCAGACTCTTCAAAACTGTCAAGGTCAGAGAAGATAAGGAAAGAGTAAGAAACTCTCACAGAGGAGAAATGTGAAAATTAAATTCAATATCTGTATGGGATCGGCAAGGAAAAATAGGACATTAATGAAAAAGTAAAGGTAAATGGGGTCAAATATATGGTGGCAGAAGAAGATTTGCCTTTGGGTGGTGAACACACACTGCAATATACATATGATGTATTATTAAATTGTACATTTGAAACCTATATAATTTCATTAACTAATGTCATCCCATTAAATTTAATAAAAGAAGTGGTAAAATTCAAATAAAATATGGAGTTTAGCCAATGGAAATATACCAATGTGGGTTTCTTAATTTTGACAATTGTCCCACAATAATGTAAAATGATAAAAATAGGGTAAAAATGAGGAGGATATAGCCTCTCTCTTCACTATCTTTGCAACTTTTCTGTATTTTGAAAATTACTCTAAATAAAATGTTTATAAAAAATAGATGATAAAACACAGGGCTTGGGGCACAAGTTCTCATATTCACTAGGTTTCCAGAAGCAAAAAAAGTATAGCTTCAAATGAAGATCCTCCTAAGAATAATTCTCCTGATGGGGGGTGTGGGGAATCGGGGAATGTGAAGGTGAATCCTTCTCTAGGTGGCAGATGTCTATGACCTAAGAAATTCCATAACAAGAGACAGTAAAACAGCAGTGTGTACTAAAAACACTTGCTCCCAAGAAACTGTAATTAGTCAGTTTCCAAAACAAATACAGCACTAAGCTTGAGGAAAATTGAGACTTATAGGTAAAATGGAAAGTGAGAGGTTTTAATGAACCTCTAGAAAAGAAAAAGAAAGAAAAAGAAAATTCTCAAGGTTTCCACTATTGCAAAATATAAACTTTGCAAGAAAGCAGCAAAGTCTCAATTGCCTCTATAAAAAAATGGATCTTATAGTTCAATCTCATCTCTAGATATTGGAAATACACAGGTTCAGTGTTAATTTCCCATCTGGAGATAAATCACATAGAATCTGAAGCACTGGTTCATACTAGCTGGTATCTTGGTCGAGTTAAAACAAAGTTTTTCTCCCCCTATCCTCTCTTTTTCCATATACTAAAATTTTTGCTATGATATTCGACAACAACGAGTATTAGAAAGCTAAGCATATAATTTTACCTGGGTAACTACACTAGTAGCTTGGCATTAGCTTATGTAAATTTTGTGCTAATACTCTTAATAGCCTATCATGTCCTACTAACACTGATTATTTTTTTCTAAATAAGGCACATAAGCTACTTAAAATCTATTTTCTGTTCGTTCTTTCTTAAGTACAGAAGACTGACTGGGGTCTTTGTAGAGATAAGTAGCTTATCAGCGTGTCGACTTAAATATTTTATTTTAAAATTAAAACATAGGGGGCTTCTAGATTTTAAGATAACTGGGTCCTCAAATTCTAGGACAGAGAAGGCTATACAAACAGCATTATTCGACTTCCAAGAGTCCTACAAGTTTTTCCCAAACAGTTGGTTCAATTTATCTAGGGGGAAACCCTTGTTGGATTCTGACTGGAGATAACAGGCAGCTAATGCAGGGTGTTTACAAAAAGAGTATCTTTGCGCTCAACATTTGTGGAAGGAAGAAAAGAGAACTGGGCAGGGAAGAGTCAGCTTCAACCACAAGTCCATAAGGAGCTCAAGATTAAAAAATGGCCTGTCAGGTTTGTCACGCATTGGGTCAAAATGGCAGCCTTTTATACCTCCACCTCAATCAAAAGACATGGGCCTCCTCGAGAAGAATATAACCAAGGACAAGGCAGCTTCTGCAGCAGAGGCAGCCCTGAAGAGACTGAGCACTGAGAACTATCATCTGACTGAGCTCCCTTAAATCACGGCAAAATAGTCTTTACTCAAAGGCACATCTGGAGAGTGCATTACTACATCTACTACACACCCCAGCACTCCAATCCTGCTTCTTAGAAACATTCTTTATGAACAGAATTTCATGCAATTACTGATATATTTTATATGCATATAATGTTCATGAAAATGCATGTGATTCACTTTGTTAATGCCCATAATTTACTTAAGCAATAATCTCTTTCATCAGACACTTGGGTGATGGTCGTTGATTTGTCATTATAAACATCCCATGATGAATGTCGAAGTACCAAGATCTTATTTTATACCCACCACAGTGCCGAACACATTACTATGCCCTGAACTGAAATGTAATAAATATTTGGAGATGGTGCAATATAAGAGAATTAACGTGGCTATAAATTTAGAAGAACATGATTTCAAGGTCCAGTTTGGTCAATTATTACCTCAGTTATTTAAATCATTTTCTTCATTTGAAAAAAAAAAAGAGCTAAATAATAATAAGTAAATAATAAAAAGCGCCTATTCTATTTACTATGCAGAGAGTTTTGAGTAACTAATGATATAACAAATAACTGTTAACCACTATTCAGAGTCTCCTGTGTTTCAGGCACTGTTAAAGAGCTTTGACTACAAGGATCGTTTTCAACATTACTATTTATGCAGGTTAGAAAACAGAGATAAAATAATTTTCTCAGGGTTACATAACTAATGAGTATCGGAGCGAGGACGTGAACTCAGGCCCACTCTTACAGCTCCATCACACTGCCTTCCTTTAAGTACAGCTGTGCACAGTTTAACGATGGGCATATGCTCACTGCTGTGCAAACATCGCAGAGTACACCTATACAAACCTAGATGGGATAGCCTACTACACACCTCGCCTACTACACACCTCGCCTATATGACATAGCCTAGTGCTTCTAGGCTGCGAGCCTGAATAGCATGCTACTGTACAAAATAACACATTAAATTGAGCACAAGCAAAAAGGATGCACGAGAGGTAAAGGCTGCTGCCCGTGTAACCTGGCGCACTGTTTTCTGGCAAACCTTTTTTTTTTGGTAATAAGTAGAAAAAGTACACTGTAAAAATAACAATTAAAAGTATGGTATAGTAAATACATAAGCATAGTTTATTATGATTATCAAGTAGAATGTATTGTACATAATTGTATGTGCTATACTTTTATATGACTGGCAGTGAAGTAAGTTTATTTACACCAGCATCACCACAAACACATGAATAATGAATGCATTGTGCTATGAAATTACTGTGGCTACAACATCACTAGACAATAAGCATTTTCCAGTTTCATTATAATCTTACGGTACCACTGTGTTATGTATGGTCCATTGATGACCAAAATGTCATTATGGGGTGCATGGCTATATTGTTCTTCACAATCTGATTGCACAATTAATTATTATTAGATTCATGTATATATACTTGATCTTTCATAATCATTGTGCATCTCATGAAGCAAATTATGGATGTCCATTAAACCATTTATTTCCAAAATTTAGTAAGTAGACACTTGTCAAGGTGCTGGTGATAAAGTAATGAGTAAAACAGTAATCTCTTTACTCATGCGGCTTATATCCAAGTGGGGGAAACAGACAATAAAATAACATAAATAAAATATACAGTATGTTAGGTAAATTAGATAGAGATAAATGCTAAGAAGAAAACAAACAGGAAAGGTGTTAAATAATGTCAGTGCATGAAATTTTTGATAAGAGAGGCCAGAGACTCTCACTGAGTTAAATTTTGAGTAAAATTTTTTAGCATAATTTAATTGTTCTATCAGAGCCCCACACAGAACTTATCATAAAGTATATTCTTAATAAATATACATCTTTTAAACATAAGAAACAAAAGGAAGAAGATATTTCAGAAGCAATGACCATATATGAGTGTTTATTGTGATTGCAATTCATGGTAATTATTCTGTATAGAAGAAACAATTTCAAACAGGTGCAAATTTTATCATTTTAGCATATTTAAGCAATAGGAAGATATATCACTTCATCAAAGATTTCGCAAACATAAACTATAGTTTTAAATTATGCATTTTATCATAATTTGCCCAAAATTATGTTAAATAAATTCTTACATAATCTTCTTTCTTCCATTTTGTGTTTGAAGTTTAGCAATTTACTCTTCTCATTCAAAACCCTAGGGAATTGCCAACTCTACACTATCACACCTACAATTTAGATTTTAGATTATTGTTTTCTCTCTATTTCAGTATATTTTCCATTTATTTTCATGATCGTAATATATAATGTACAATTTGACACTAATAATTTCTATTACTTCTATCGTGCTTACTATTGCTAAATATTACTATATCTCTTTTACATGTAATTTTAAATGCATTCTTTATAACAATGCTAAGATGTAGGTATTATAAATAACCAATTTTACACATATAAAAACTAAGGCACAGAGTGGTTCTATACAGAATCAGTGAGTATCAACTAGTCTGTTCCAAAACAACATAACTTTAGCTATTACATTAATTTGCCCCTCTTCAAAAATCAAAATCCTAGACAACTTTCAATTTCAGAAATGGTTTATTGAGGTATGAGAATACTTTCTCTCCAAGTTCTATTTTCTTTTTCCTTAAAAAAAAAAATGAATTTTTACAAGCCTTATGTATTATAAAGACACTTTGCTGAAACAAACACAAAAATTCCTTTAAAAGATTCTGGTTTTGAAAAAATGAAACATACACACCCCATCCTGTTTTTCTCATTGGCTGCAACTATAATTCCCAGATAGAATCCATGGAGAACTCTGAAAAGAACTTGGTAGCAGTAGGAAGAGAAATGGAAATCAGAACTTTAAGTTTCCTTAAAATTAATGTGAGTTTATTTTTCCTTCCGCCCCCTCGAAGGTAGCTAAAAATCCAGACATTTGTACTGAACAATGATTAAAAAAAAAAAAAAGCTCAAGAGAAGCCTATTTATGGTCAAGCAGCAGGAGAGGGTTTCTCTCTGAGTCAGAGAGAATGAAGAAAATCCCATGGTTTTTTTTCTTCCCCTTTCCTACCACTCCAAGAACCTGGCAACACTGTAGCAACAGTGACAGCAAAGCCATAGTAGTGATAGAGGGTAATTATCTAGAATTCTACTAGGGAGGGCGCCCTTCTCTCTGACCAGAGAAACTATGGTTCAAAGAACATCAGGCAAATTCCTATTGCTTTTTTCTTTCTCTGTTTTCACATTACAGTTAGCAGAAAGTACACGGCAGAGCAAGAAAACGCAAAATATAAACTAGTGGAAAACTAAAAAAAAAAAAAATGCAATTAACGAAAAAAAGATTGGAAAAGATAAATAGGAGAACAAAAATAAAAGTGTAGCAAATCAAAAAAAAACACAAAATGTTGATAGTAAATTTAAAAAATCATAAATTGCAGTAAGTGTAAATCATTTAAATATACCAACTAAAAGACAGAAATATTCTGACTGAATTTTTAAAAAGCTAATTTATATGCTGTCTTCAAAAATGCACTGTAAATAAAAGGATGGAAATCAATGTATCATGCAAACACTAATTAAAAGAAGGCGGAATGGCTCCATTAATATCAGACAAAGTAGACTTCAAAGCAAGGAAAATAACCATGGGTAAAGAAAACATTATGTAATCATAGAAATGACCATTTCACCAAGAATACATAACAATCTTAATATGTATGCACTTAAAACTGAAAAGAGAGATTAAAGAATTCACAATTATAGTTGGACATTTCAACACTTCTTTCTCAGTAATCAACAGAGCAAATAGAAATGAGCAAAAATATAGAATAACTGAATTAAACAACATCAACTAATTTGATCAAAAGATATACTATAAAAATAAGAGGAGAATACACATTTTTCTCAACTGCGCATGCAACATACAGCAAGATAAACCTATCCTGGGTCATAAAACAAAATTTAATACATGTAAAAGAAATGAAAAATATAAAGTATCTTCTAAGACCATGAAGTAAAAAATACATTTAAAAGATAATTGAAACTTGGGAATTAAATATACTTTTAAATAATCCATGGGTCACGGAGGAAGTCTCATAGGAAATTAGAAAATATTTTGAACTAAAGTAAAAAAATTATAAATAATCAAAATTTATGGGATGCAGCTGAACAATGTTTAGTGAGAAAATCATAGTATTCCATACTCATATTATAGGGAAAAAAAGGCCTCAAATCAGCAATCTAAGCTTCTACCTAAAGAAACTAGGAAAAAAATACAAAATAAATTGAAAGAAAGCAGAAAGAAGAGGATAATGAAGAACAGAAATCAATTCAATTGAAAACAGAAAACCAGTAGAGAAAATTAATACAGATGAAAATTGAGTCTTTTTAAAAGAATTAATAAAATTGATAAATTTTTAGCCATACTGCCAAATAAAAATTAGAAAAGAAACAAACTACCAATACAAAGGTATTGTTCATGATAGTTTAGTTACAAAATATTTTATTCAAAAAATATATTAATTTATATCTATTGCAGTAACATTCATTGCAAATTAGCCTACATTAAAATATCCAATGTAAAGAATAAGGATCTACAATATGCAGGCTGATATTAAACTATTTATTCACAAATGACTTACCAGAGTACCTATTCTGCCAATACTTTACTCTCTAATAGAGTGATGGAATCAAAATTATAAATGGAAAATCTTACAAACCAATAAGCTTATAATATTGACAAAGACATATCACACGAGATTTAAAGAGGTTACAACTTATAATACTGCCACAGCAATGTTTCCAAAAAGTAAAAAGAAAAGTTAAAACCCTTCTACATAGAAAAATAAAGTTTCCATTTCTTACAAAATAGTACCACACATACCACAAAGCACAGTTGGCTGTGCAATCTTACAAAATAATTAATCCTAGCAGCTGGCTATTGTTGGAAAGAAATTCAAATGAAATAATTTCTTCTATTTCATTTAGCAATGGTACTCTTTTGAGAGAAACCGTTGAGACGGCACAAGATATTAGAAAATGAGCTGTGTAGCAGTGATTGCAGGCAAGTAAAATTGAAATTCAAGTAAGAGAAACCTCCTGGGCAATAATAACACATTTCTGCTTCATAAAATTATTGAAAATGGATTTTAAAAATTTGCCTGTATTTAAAAACCTAAAACGTGTCATCTCTGTATAACAAATGAAATATAAACAATAAGAATAGTTGTTTAGACAAAAAAAAAAGGGGGGGGTAACTTTTCCAAAGGATTACCAGGTGTTTTATCAATTCATAACATGTCTCCTCCATCATTATCCTTTCTTCAAAATCACTAGCACTACTTTTTCAATCATTTCATTTTCATGTACTTTGAGACAGTCATACCAAATGTATAAAAACATTTAAGGGATTTTGTAAGACTATATTAAATTTCTATATTAACTTAAAATATAGATACACTACAGTCAGGCTTTCCAAAAACTTTTATCACTGGTCATGTCAAGCACCAACTGCAAAATAGTTACTGATAAAATAAATACATGAATAGGTAAATAAATTAAAAAATGCCTTGATTCAGTTCAACCATCTGATGCTTACAAAAATACTACCAGTTAGGAATACATAAATAAGTGATTTGGCTCTTGAAAAAAGTTGATGCAAAATCTCGAATCAGTTAGAACCAGTTTTAAATTTTCAAAAACGGGTTTTACAAAACTGTTAATTGATTAAGAAGAGTTAATTCTAAATAGACAAGCATAAATAGAAGCTCGACAGAGACAGGAACTGAACAGAATACGTATATGATCAACCTAAAGATTCAGAAGATAGTATTGAGACCTAATTGTGTGGATATCATACCTCTATACATGGATCTTCTCTTCAAACAACAAAAAATTTTTTTGCCATTCCAAATGCATTCTTCCAGCTGCTGATATATTTTTTGACTAACCCAGACTCTGAACCATGTCATCTACATCTCAACTTTGACGAGTTCTATGCTAACAGGGTGACTGATGAAAAGGTAACAGGACCAATGGTTTCAGCATAATCATAACACATCATTCATCAGCTTGCCAAAGTCTCCTTCCAGATATCTATCTGCTAGTTTAATAAGAGAATTAAAAAAAAAAATAAGACCTGTTATTACTCCTACATTAGAGCCCACAGGGAGAAGAAATTCCTCCACCTAGTGTGCAAGGATATTCTGTAATGAGCAGCAGCTATATCCATGTATATTTCAGAACTATAGCATCAAATCCTCTGTCACTTTTCTTCACAGACACCCACTAAAAGCCCCAAGGCAGCATTTTAAAGCAGGAAAGTGCTCCAGCAATGGTTAATGAAACTATGATTTTTCCCCATGGGGAATAGCCTTCCGAACTAGAAACAGAGAAAACTAGTCCATTACCTCTCCTTTGAGAGGGGTGTGCTTTTGTGGCTTCATAAAAATAGCAATGCAGAGATGGAAAAATAATAAAAAGTCTTAGACCTTAAATTCTAAAATGCAGGCACTTGGTCATCAGTTTAATGAATGCTTAGTAAATAAAAAGAGTGCACACAAACTCATATATCCCTGAGAGATTAATGCAAAATCCACGTGACATGAACAAGGAAGAACCTTCCCAGAAGCAAGGATATAGGTGAGTCGTTTGCCTTTTCCTACTACTCTTCTGCATTTATTGAAGGAACAGATCAACCAAACTCAGTTGCCCTGCGGGCATGTTTGGGAGCATCTTTATTTGAACTGTGCTTTCTCTGGGCTCATGCTTGTTGAATTGGAACCCTGACCGTTATTTCCTGTGAGGAGGGAAAATATTGTTCGAATAAAGAACTGACTGCATCAGTTTGCATATACAAAGAATTAACCTCAGTATGAATGGCACCTTGCTTAGAGAAAGCGCCCCTGGGGGTTGAAAGGTGAAAATTTCCTCCCTCTACTCATCCCAAATATGCTGTTTTCTGAAAGACAAATTAAAAACAGAGAACTGATTGTTTTTCCTGCATACTAAATGAAGTAGAACTTGGAGTTTCTGAGCATACTCAAGAATGGAGGGACACACACACACACACAAAGGCATGTGTGAAAATTCTGGAGAGAGTGGCCAAGCAACAAGCTTTAGTCTGGGATACCGATTATCAAAACAGCTTTAACATTCTCCCCCGCTTAATCAAACTTTAGTCAGGCTTTTTCCTGACTCTTGGTCTCTGACTTCTCTTTTCTTAGAACATTTATCTTAGAAAACTTGCAATTATAAATTCTTTCTCTGTCCTTTTGACGTAAATCTTCTCCCAGCCTCTTGCCAGTATTACAACCCAGGAATGTCTTTCTCTAGAACCTAGGAGCCATCCTTTGAAATGAGATCATCAAGAAAGACAGAGCTTTCCTATCTTCTAGTCTTTATGAGAGAGTAGGAGCCTAACTTTGATAAGCACAAATTAGCCAATTAGTAAACACAGGTGGCCTAATCACATTGACCAACATCCCTCCTGAAATCCTCCAGTACTTTGCCACTAGCTTCCCCTAGTGTTTAAAGACTCCCCACCTTGTGTTTCCTTATTGTTGAGTCCAATCTCGTATTGCAATAGTCTTGAATAAAGCCTTTCCTGACTGTATAACTCTGGCCAGTGCCATTTTTCTTTTACAGTGAAGACAAAGTAAACTAGTAAGCAATTTCCAGGGGTGATGACACCTGAAGAAAAAGTGTGTAATATTTGATTGTAAATAATTTATGTGCCATCCTACAATGGGGGAATTTTTCTCCAAGAAAATCCACAGTAATGATAGCTACCTACAACTGCCCTATTCACTGGTTCTTCGGAAGATAGAAAAAGTGAGGCAGTGTTCAGCAGGCATACATTTTATAGAAGAATGGGAATAAGAATGAGGTATGTCTTGACTCATACCTCATAAGCATTCCACTGATTGGTCACAAAATTCTTAGTAAGGACCATTGAAAAGTATGGGATTACAGGTAACTTTGGAGACCTTTTGTCAGCAAACACTGAGGAAGTACTTTATAGCCACAAAATGTCTGCCTCTGATTTTTTTTTATTGTAGCTCAATCTTGGTGTGTTATTGCTAGGGAGATTTCCTTGCCTCTGATAAGCTCTGCAAAATACTTTTTATGAGCAATTTGTCACTGAGAAAGTCTTCTTTTTATACTTACCTGGCACTGCAACTATCTCTTTCTATTACTGCCTCCTGCATCTGTGTTCAAAGTTCTGCCTTGGTAAATGGAACGTTTTTATATTATCACTTTGGGATAGGAAAAATAATGTCCAGGTTGGGGTCTGAGCTAAAATGGGTCACCTTATTGGGCAGAAACCAGGATACCATATCCTTTCTGTGTGGCATTTTTAAACATTCGCCATATCCACTGTGGCCCAAGCAGCTCACAGATTTTTATTGTTTGTCTATATCACAACTGTAGTAGAATTATTAGTAATAAATCCAAGGGGGAAAAAGTCAAAATAAAATATGAAGAAACTAGGAAGCCATCAAAACTTCATTGTAAAAGAGAGACTGTTTCACTACAGGCAAAGCATATCTTTGGGAAAATTGATTTGTTGTTCTTTTAATATTCAATAGAATTTAGGGGCTGTAGTCCCAAATTTGCACTGGATGATGATAAACCAGATTAGAAAATGAAATAACTGACCTGGTTGGTATGTAAGTTCCCATCCAAGTCTGAATTTCTTTTCTAACTAACCATCTGTCTCACTTCCCTTCTCTTTCTTTCCCTTTCTTATTTCCTCTCTCCCTCCCTCCCTCCTTCCATCTCTCCCTCCCTTCCTTCCTGCTCTGCTCTCCCTGTTCCAACCCTTTCTTCTACCTTCCTTCCCTCTGTCCCTCCATTTCTGGATTTCAATGGCAAGTGCAGTATTTTCTATACCTCAAAACAATTTATCAATGGTAAACCACAACATTTTGAGCAAATACAAGGAACATATTAAAACCTCTATGGTCAACAGTGCAGAGCAGTTAAAATACTCCAGAAAGGAACATTGTCATGGGCTTTTTACAGTGGCTATGTTATTCTCTAGTGAGAAATGGATTTCCAGCTGGCAGAGGCAAACAGATTATTTTGAATGTACAGTATTAATTGAGTGCAATTACTATGATTAATGTTTTTAGAACAAAATTGTGAGGTTTTCCTAATGAATAAAGCGGAAATGTTTATCTTACCATAATGTTGTAGCATTGTATTAATATAAAGTGGAATAAAGAAAACAAGAGAAGCATAGAACAGCCGAACCATAAATCCGAACATTTTTTTTGCTTTTAAACATCATTACCTCACTACTATAAAATTTCCTAAACTGAAATGTAGAGAGTTTATCTGATATTTCTAATTGATATACTATTTCCTGAGGCTTATGTTCAATTTCCAGAAATTAGAACTATGTGAAAGAAAAAAGAATCCCAGGATAAAGGCATAGTTACAGATCAAGACAATTCAAAGAGAATCATTGTACAGTGAGAGCTATAAATAAAACAGTGTGATACTTGCAAATACGAAAGAATAATGAATATTTCTTTCTATGTAGAATTTATCTTTAATAAAAATGAATAAACTGTGGTGCAGTGGTTAAGAACTTGGTTTCTGAAGTCAGGAAGTCTGATCTTAAATACACGTTAATCTGTGTGGCCTTTTGCAAATTACTGAATTCTCTAAATCAGTGATCTGAAAATGTGGATTCTTAAGTATACACAAAGGCATGGCATGGGCAATTTAAGAAAGTCAATTTCTAGTCCAAGTACCATACAGGATCTTGTTTCCCACCTCCTCTATAGCAATTGTTTTTCTTCTAGCTAACACAGTAAGTGAAGATTCTCACCCAATTCAAATCCTTCTATAGCAAAATGTTCTGGGATTTAAATACTACAGGGTTGTCAAACAAATGAGAATTCAAACTGCTTGTGTTTGTGAAGCCCCTTTGAATAAGGCACTATAAACCCAATGTAAGATTTAGAGCATTGTATTGTATTTTACTAAGTGTAACATTGGAAATGAAATATTTTAGTTTTTTGTTGGAAATTCTGAAACCAGATAGGAAATTGGAAATGAAGATAATTTTCCTTTCTAACTCTTATCTCTTCTATGCTTTAATTATTATCAAAGAACATATTGTTCCTGAGAGAGAAACTGATCAGAGCAAAGCAAAGAAAGTATCAGTAAGAACCAATGACAAAAGTGGCACCTCAGTTCACCCAGTGACAACTCATAGCAAGACTCCATGCTTTACATATTTCTGTATCAATTCTCTCTCTCTCTCCACATGTTTCCAATTAGAAGTCCTGCTGATCCTTTTCAAGTAAATGCATGAGATTACTTTGTAATTAGTAGCTTCCATTCATAAGCTAAGATTAACTTACTTTTGAAAATAGTTTGGTGTCTGAAATAAGTTGAAATAGTCTTTGAAAATGTATTGGCTTTATTAATTGTGTAATCAAAGCTATTCTTCATAAACAGTAAAAATACTTCTTTCTAGCTCATCCTAGATTAAATAATAACAATTTAAAGAATCATGTTTTTGTCGGCATGCAAATTACTAAGATTTTACTGAAGTTTTCTAAATGTGAGAAGTTACATTCCTTTCTCATTGGCCAGATGAAGTAAGAATATACAGAACATCTGAGAATGTATTACATTTTTATGTTACTAAATAAAAATATAAGAAAAGCTTTTTGAACCTTTTATGATTTCTTAGTAAATTTCTCATGTTATGAAATGCTAATTTCCAGTAAAGCTACTAAATAACCATAACAAAATATTATTCATCTGTATTTGTTTTTATTATTGTTATTAGGGTTTTTTTTTTTTGGCATTTTTGTTTTGTTTTGTTTTTGGTCTGTGTGTTTATCTTGTTTGGGAACACCGCTCTTAAAGTTCATCTTGGTGAAAACACAAGAAGATATTTTCGCTCTATTCATGACCTCAGAACAAGCATTCATTCAGTTGTCATGTGGATTAAAAAGTATGCTTAATATCCACCTTTTTCTTATGTGCTGTTGCTATAGAAAATATGGAATAATTAAAAAGTTAGTGTTAAAAAAAACCCTTGGGTTAGGGAAAGAATCATCAGAGAGTGATTTTTGAAAATTAAATTTTCATTCGACAGTTATGCCACAGTGTTGTGTATTACAGTGAAAAAATAAAATGCCCTTCCCTGTATCCAATGTTAGCTGAGTAGCCCGATGCTTCTCATTACTTAATAAGCTTGATGTATGAGATGAAACTCACAGAGAATCGATAATACCTCTTATTTTGTTCTTGTTTATGTTTTGCAAAGTCGGACTTAGCCTCTTTGCAGAAAACCAGAAGAAGGAAGAATTAGAGTTATTTGAACTATTTGTGTACAAAATAAAGTTCACTATTAAAATAGCAGCATATGGTCTCTAACTACTTACAAACTGATGGGCATAAACACAGAGATAACTGTAGAGTAAGAGTACATATCTATAAGAACAGATTTTTAATTTCTACTTCATTATTTCTGTGAATTAAAAGAGCCTGCCAGCTGGTACTCTCCAGGAATGTTCAATAAATAGCGGTCATTGTGGGTAATCGCCTCTTAATTTGACATGAGTACCTCATGTTTCCACACCTCATGTTATGGAAAATCTTTTAATGAGCTATAGAGTAGCTGTTCCTCAACCTCATTTTGCACTGGAATCACCTGTGAAGCTGGTTGAAAAGCAAATTTTGAAATTCTGAGATATAGAATCAGAAATTCTCAGATTGGGTTTCTAAACCTTGATGCTCTAGTCATTTTTGAATCAATACATTTGGAGCAGTGGTTCTAGATATTTATTAGTCACAGATCCCTTTACATAAGCCTTCTTCCATACCCTTCACCACTGATCAGACTTTAGACTCCCAGTATTATTATGCCCAGTATTAAAACTTTTTAAAGTACAGAAGCACAGAAAGATCTTATAAGTTAAAATAACATGAATTTTTTTAAAGATAATTACTTTTATTTTGCTGTATATACTTTTGTCTTTTTTTGTTCTATGAATATGTATGAAAATTAGCATGGAGTGGCAACACCACATGGGATGTCATCAAATCTAAGATGACAATGATTGTAATATGCAGTATTATTTAATTAAATACAAAAAAGGGGAAAAGATGAGTACTAAAATTTGACAAAATGATTTCTTAACACACAATTTTCATTACATTTATTGCAGGTACTATTTTAGACTTAAAGCACAAATATATGACTCAGTCACCTTGGCATTGACAGTATTATTTTGTGTTAAGTCAGAAAACGAGAACGTTTTATTAGCATTTCTCATTTATCTAAACTTATGATTTCATTTTTCATCAACTGAGTCACATGTTGCTGAAGGCTATGCAACTTCTGTTGAAAGTCAGCGGGATTGTTCCGTCAAACTGATATCTGATTTCTTAATGATAGTTCTACATTATGCATGAATCTTTCACACCAGCCTTTATTGTTTAGAAGTGTCTTATATCTATTAAATGAGATCAGGAAATTTCTCCTTTCAGTTCCAATTTTTGTCTGGTAATGAGAACTTCTTTTACAGAGATATCCCAGTAACAAACATATCACGGCTTTGTTTATTTATTGAGAACTTATTTTCTTAGGGTGTGTTAAGGTCTTTATTGTTGATTTGCAAGGATCATAGGGTGAGTATTCAATTTCGGTAAATGACATCATACAGTTTTCAAAAGTAGCTGTAATGTACAAATATATCAACAGTATATGGAGTTCAGTGCTCCATATGTTTTTCAACACATGATATTGTTAGTAATTTTATTTTTAACAATTCTGGGGGCTATATAATTACATCATCTTGATTAACATATTTTTCTAATTATTACTAACTGGTTATGAATAAGGTTAGGCAACATATTTAATGTTTATTGGGCATTTTCATAAACACTCTTTTGAAGTGCCTGTTCATTTCTTATGCTCATTTATTTTTTGGACTATTTTTTTCTTAGTGATCTATAGGAATTCTTCATAGTTTCAGAAAACAAACACTTTTCTATTATATACACTGCAAATATATTTTCCTATCTTGTGGATTGCCCTTTTTATTAATTGTGTAATCAAAGCTATCTTATTTGTATCTGTGAATAAACAGAATTGCTCAGTTTCAAAGCACTCTAGCTCATGGATATTTTTCTTTCTGTTTTGTGTGTGTGTCTGTGTGTGTGTGTGTGTTCTATTAAATAGTTTCTTAACCTCCTCCAAAGGGAGGTACTTTTCTATATTACTTTATAGTGAACTTATTGATTTACCTTTCTTATTTAGAGTTTCAATCTACTTGGCGTAGAAAGGTAGGGGTCAAATTAATTTTACCTTTATTTTTTCTATTAGCATACCCAATAAGCCAACCTTATTTATTGAGCAGTCCATCATTTTCCCACTGCTCCGAAAATTCACCATTGTTATATATTGTGTCCATGTTTGCCTATTTTTGGATTTAATTCTGCTTAATTCTCTATTCATCTATCCTTATTCCAACAATTGTCTTAATTATTCCAGTTTTATAAAAAGTCTTAATATCTCATAAGCAAATTGGCCCACTTTTTCCTTCTGCTTCAGGATTTCATTACTATTCTCTTTGTAATTCTATATAAATTTTAAAATATACTTTTCAAGTTCTGGGAAGAAAACTGTTGAAATTTCAGTTGAGATTACACTGAATCTACAGATAAGTTTGAGGAGAACTGACATTTTACAATATTGAAACTTCTAATCTGTGAAAAATTTTATCTTCCTATTATTAAGGTATTTTATGTCTTCCTTCACTTATAGTTTATGTTTCTTTGTAGATATTTCACATTTTAATATAATTTATTCCCATATTTTATATTTTTAATATTTTTGAAGTTATTGTAAATGATCATTTTTAATGTCTGTAGTATTGTCAGATATATTTCCTTTTCTATTCCTCATTGGTTTTTCTAATTCCTTTGATTTTTATTATGCTTTAGTTTATCCAGGTGTTTGTCAATGTGTTGGTCTTTTCAAAGAATCGACTTTTACTTTTGTTAGATCTCTATCTATTTTTTTCTATATTAATAATTTTGTTTATTATATTTAAATTTCATTTTCTTCTATTTACATCATTTGCTGCAAATTTCCCAGGTTACTTAGAACATTCTTATTTCATTAATTTCAGCCATTCGCCTTTTCTCTAAAAAAGCCTATGCATTTTTCTTAAACCATAGCTTTAGCTGCACTCCAAAGTTTTGATATGTAGTGTTTTGATATCACTAAGTTCAAAGCATTTTCTTCTTTTCATTTTAATCTATTCTTTGACACATACATTATTATAGAAGTATATTTTTTAAATTTCCATATATTTATGGATAGTCTAGTAAGCTTTTTTTCTTGACATACCTTATTTGTATTGATTTCAATTTTTCTAGGGGTCAAAGCAAAATGCAAAGTTAATAAGAAAAATAGAGAGATATAAATCCAATGACTGGCTAGTTAGGTGTCAGTAAGCTGGTGATAAAATTTTAACTGCTTAAGAAAGTCCTAACAATGTTCTTTTGTTAGTCCTAACAATGTTTTTTTTTAAATCACTGACTTATAATAAAATATGATTATTGATTATTCTATGAAGTAACTTATAAAACTATATTTAAATCAGCATGATGAGAATAAATAAAGGTATCTTTAAAAAGTTTTGCTTTTTTTTAAAGGGGTCTAAATTTGGGGGGAGATAAACGGAGAAAACCTTCATAATTCTTTAGTTTGAATTTAGGTATTTATAAACTGAATCATTTACTCCATCTTTTGGCCAATATTTGTTGAGCACCTACTATGTGTCATGTACTATGTTACCTGCACGTGAAATAGCCATGATCAACAGAGCCAAATTTTGTTTCCTCATGGAGCTTTAGGTCTAGCAGGTATTAGAAAGTGAGTCAAAAATATGCCAGACTATTATTTTGTTTGAATCTGTTCTAAACAGCGTTATCATGTAAATATTCTAAAACTTCCTTAGGAAAAAAAAAGATGATATCGTGTTCTTTTCTATTAATAAACTCAAATTTTGCAATTATAAAAAATCTTTTTCTAGCATGCAAAGAGAACTTAACCATGTGTGGAAATAATTATTCTTTTATGCAACACAGAATTTGGACTTTGAACACACATTACTTAAAATAGATATTATTGCTGGAGTTAATTTTGCACAGATTTGCATCATTTAGGCGGAAAGTAAAAATGTTATAAGGCAATTCAAGAATGTATTTTATTTCATTTTTTACTACTGCCTTATAAGAGTTGCACCTGAAGACAAAGTGTCTATTATTGGCTGCTAAATCTATTAGTCAACTTTTCTCTCTATTCTTTGACAAATGGATAAAATAAGTCCTTGTAATAAATATCAATATATTGATATGATAATAACAGTTGGACAGTGTGTAGACTTCTAAATTAGTAGAAAAAGACATAAATCAAATAATAAGAAGGATCTATTTCCTTTTCATCTTGCTATGAGGTCAACTTAAAACTAAATAGAAAACATGAATTAAAGAAAGGACAAAAGTACAATGAATTTTTATTATTACATATTCCATATTTACAAATTCACCTCCTCACTAAAATGACTTTGTAACCCTAAAATTAATACTTGAAATGGCTTCGGGGTCATTCATAGACATGCACAGAGTGTTGAAAAATTACAATCACCTCAGAGTACGTCCCAAACTGAGGTCAAACAAGGTGATTCTCTGCCTCTTACTTCAGCTCTTATTCTGTAAACATATATAGTTTTTGCAGCTTATTTAGTGCCACATTATTTGCATTTTTGTGCTTTTACTGGTTATTTCACTTTTTAAAATGGTTTCAAAGGTATATAGCTAAAATTCTCCCTAATTTCCTCAAGCATAAGTATGATGTCCTTTATGGAGAAAATATATGTATTAGATAAGTTTCATTCAGGCATGAGATATAATGTTGTTGTCCATGAGTCCAGGGTAAATAGATGAACAACATATATTAAATAAGGTGTTTTCAAACAGAAAAAAAAAAAAAAACATAGAACAAGGTTATGTACAGATTAATTTACCAAAATGTGGCCAGAGACACCCAGGTACCTAAACTAGTATTTCCTCTATGAACAAATATTCAGTGTTCGCCAATTCTGTGTTCATAGCAACTTTATAGAACATAGCTACCATGAATTACGGGAATTGGCTGTACATTGGTAGGAAACTGGAAGAAGTTTCATGAGCATCTGACAATTTTATACATGACAGTACTTAAGAGAATCCAATTTTAACCAAATTTTTTTTTTCTCATTGCAGTCAAGAAAAGAAACCAAACCAAAAGTGGTTCGGAGACAGAATAAAATGAAGCAAAGATTTGTCTCCAGGGGAAACAGAGGAAGAGAAAATAGAAGCTGAGGCATCTAAATCTTTAAATAACTTTGAAAACTAGTCCAAAGTTTTCCACTTCGGCAAAGTTCACTAGAAATCTTCAAAAGGGCATTTAGTTCCCATAGGATTCACCATTATCTCTCCCTGGGTGGTTTAAGATATGAAAGCTAGAAATATTTCCTTTAAGCATAAGAATATATTTATTCTGTTTTTTTTTAATTGAAGTATTTATTCGTTTCTTTTTTCTTTTTCTTTCTTTCTTTCTCTTTCTTTCTTTCTTTCTTTCTTTCTTTCTTTCTTTCTTCCTTCTTCTTCTATTCCTTCCTTCCTTTGCTCCTTCCTTCCTTCCTTCCTTCCTTCAGCTTCCTTCCTTCCTTCCTTCCTTTCTTTTCTTTCTTCTCTCCTCTCTCTCTCTCTCTCTCTCTCTCTCTCTCTTTCTTTCTTTCTTTCTTTCTTTCTTTCTTTCTTTTCTTTCTTTCTTTTCCTTCCTTCCTTCCTTCCTTCCTTCCTTCCTTCCTTCCTTCCTTCCTTCCTTCCTTTCTTTCTTTTTTTTCTGATTTCACAACTCAACCCTATCTATATATGTGGCCAAACTTATCTAATGCTTAACATCAAGTACAAAATATTATGCACATTGGGTCTCTACAAATATCTGTTGAGTTTATGAAATAGTGGCAAATGAATTATATATACATTTGGGATTCAGGTGTGTGGAGACAGATATGCATGGCCACCAAAAGGCTATTTTAAAAGTCACAAAACTATTTACCCCATGAAGCAGTTCATGAGGAAGGATATTTCAAGGAAGTGATCTGCTATGCAGAGGGAGCGCCAGTCGAAATGTAATAATTAATTAAAATGCCTCTTATTGCCTGTAGATAAATTATATTGAGGAGAAACCTCAGCTGTTCAAAGCAAAATCACCTAGGTACTATACTTGGATCCTTCCTAAATCAAGTTAAAAATAAAATTTAATGGATTAAAAAAAGTATAATCCCTTCTAGAAAGAATCATTTTGATTTTGAATAGTACATTTTGTTGTCTCAACATTTTCCTCCATTTAAAACCACAAATAGCTTGGCAAATGATTAGAACTGATTTAGAGTCCATTTTCTCTAAAAACTCTAGCTATGAAGAAATTAATAGGCCTTTTAATATACCAATCATGAATTTCAAAAGAAGGGTAAGGCTTAGTGGAAAGTTAAGATTGTCATGAACCAGAACTGGAAATTATTTGTAAACTGAGAAGTTAATCAGAGTCAGAAGACAGTCTTTGTGCTTGAGAGAGATAGTAATATAACATGTACTTATTCTAGAACAGAAGTGGACAAACTCTAGCTAGCCCCTGGGCCAAATCTAGCCCATGGCCTGTAGTTATAAATCATTTTACTGAAACACAACCGTGCTTATTCATTTATGCATTATCTTTGATAGCTTTTTCACTACAACAGCAAAGTTGAGTAGATGCTATAAAGACTTTATGGCCCGCAAAGCCTAAAATATTTACTACCTGGACCTTTACACAACAAGTTTGCCAACTCCTGTTCTAGACTATTATTGTAGACTTAAGAATACAGTTCCATATATTTTGTTTTGTTTATCTTTCCTTTGCAGATGTTTTCAATATTTTCTTAATATTGAGTGAAACGCTTAATGTAAAATATCAAATTTGATTTCCATTGAATTGGCTTCCTTCCTTTTTACTAAACAGATATTAGATCACTGTACCTTCTGTTTTTGCTTTTAGCATCTATCCCATAATAAGCTGCATTGTTTTATTAAACCAAATATTTCTGATACTAACTACAGAAAATTAGATTGAGAAAACAGAATACTGTATAATATAAAGAACATATAGCACAATTATATGACTTGAGTCTTTCTCTTCTTCTATTTTCATCCTTTCCCCATTAATCTAGGAGCCAATGCCAAAAAATTAAAAATAATAGTATAATCTTTTTTTCTCTGACCTTAGCTTGTCATCCATCTTGTAATCAGTTCTGATGAAGCTTCAGTTTATTTCTCATATAGTATATTATTTTTTAAAAAATACTTCATGTTGGTTAAATTGATTTAAAACTATGTATTGCTGTCATTTTGGGGGGCATTTTTTCTTTTGAACAGAAAAAATTACAGTATTAAATGTCAGGTTTCAGTGCATTAAATTGTACTGCTGTTACTAAAGAAATACAATATCTTTCTTAAAAAGAAATCAAACTAGGGGAAATGTAGCTAACATTATTTAAATAAGTGAAGAAACAAAACTCGAGCCTAACTTTTAGTACTACATTTTGTCAAATATCACATTATCAGGACACAACTAAGAATAATACAAAGCACATAACTAAAGCACAGACCACATAGTACGTGGGTTGTCAAAGAGTTTGGTAATTTATGAGTCAATTGATAATCTTAATTTATTAAAGATGTGAATTCAAGGACAGAGAATTGTGTTGGCTAAAAGAAATACTATTTTATATTTGATTGTCTAATGCTCTTTTTGAAGTGAAATTAAGAGTATGTATATAAGTGCTGCATTTTTGAAATTTTTTGGATGATTGAAAGACATGTGATTAAATGGAACTTGAATGAAATTGTAAGAGAATGAAACTTTTCCAGTTGTCTCAGAATTCCTGCTCAAGATGCAAAAATAACAATAGCTCATAAGCTTCTCTACATTCTGAAGAGGCGCTTCTAGACACATAGTCACAGGATTTACTAAGATTTGACCAGAATTTCTGCTTCCTTCACTCCCACTACCCCTTCTAACCCAAATAAGACAAGGGCTCAAATTCATCAGAAGAAAGAATTTATCTGAGTGTTCAGTTGTATAACTAAGAAATATGGCAATACTCTCTGCTCCAAACAAAGCTAATTGGGTTTCAAGAGAATCCATGCATAGGAATTGGGGAGCCTACTGAAGGCAAGGCTTAAAAAACATTCTCCCACGTGCATGTTTGCTGAGCTGGAAAAACTTGTGCCAGGGTGCTGGAGTGGACTTGGGTGAAGAGTTTTTGGAAAAGACTGGCATCTATCCCCTTAGAGTTTTAAGGCATCTGTGAATATAGAGCATAAAAGCTAATTATCTTTTATACACTTCTGGAAATTAGATTCCGGATGAAGCAGCCACAGAAAGTGAATGACAAGGGAAGGGAACATTGGGAGTGCCATAGAGGTCCATTTCTTAGTGTGGTAAGAATTATGGTTGACATAAAATATAGGATGCCCAGTTGAATTTGAATTTCAGGTAGACAGCAAATAATTTTTATTGTAAGCATGTCCTAAATATTGTATGGACCATACTTATTTTAAACACGATTCCTTATTTATCTAAAATTCAAATTTAAGTTGATACCCTCTGGTTTCTTTGTTTTGTTTTGTTTTGTTTTGTTTTTGCCAAATCTGACTAAACTAACAAAAATGCATGCATAAATTAGCTAAAGTACTGCTAGCTTCCATGACAAACTCCAAAGTTTATAATGGGTTCATGTATGATAGAATTTATTTCTTGTTCATGAAAATTACAAAGGAGCAAGTAGCCCTTTTTAAATTGGATCCAAATTTATTTTATTGTGTCTTTCCATAATATTCAAAAGTGCTTTCCAATATCTCTATGCTAATTGCCTCTTTGAGACAGATGTGAATAGAACATGGAGGATTGCACATGGGCAGTTTCAGTGGCCCAGGCTTGCAAATGGCTCTTACACTCACATTTCATTGGCTAGAACTCAGTTGCATATCCATATCAAATTCCAGGAAAGCTAAAATATTGCCTGATAGCTTTGTGCGCTGAAAGAATAAAAATTGGGTTTGCTGTACAGCTAGCCTATCTCTAGCACAAGTTCCCATGTACCAGTGGAAGTTCCGGAAATTAGCTTCACCCAAAGTGTCTTGAAAGAATCTTTTCCATGAAATCATCCTCCATGGAGAGGAGATTCAGAAATGGTAGACTATGTGTATACCTGACGGTAAACGCGAAATGGGGAGAGCTGAAGAAGGGTTTCTAGTGACTGGACAGAGTGTATTCCCCTATTAGTAAACTGTGCAGTGTGTGGGTCCCAATAGACTCTCTCCATAACCCCACAATTACAATCTAATGGAAATTCAGCATTTGAATACTTGCAACAGCATCGAAGATTGCAAATATTTACTCCTCTTTTCCTAATGCCTTTTCCACTCCCATAGGAACTAGGAATACAGGGAAAGAAGGTAGCAAGAGTGAAAACACAGATTATATTATCTAAACTGCAAGCTAGGCCAGTATGAGGGTAAGAGAAGTGGGGAAATAAAATTTCTCAACTGAATGTGAAAATGAATTTATTTGATTCAGATAAATCGATATATGAAAGTGGTCAGAAAGCTCCTATTTCTCTTCAGATATACTCAAGGGTCAGAGAAGGGAAATCTAAAATGGAAATGAAGTCAGTAGTTGATGAAAAACTAATTAATATCCAGTTTATACCCCCTCTATCATTCAGATTCCTCAATGACTTGATCACATAGGAAAAGGAGAAGTTATCAAGTGAGCTCTTCTAAATTCCGGATGTTTCTAGCCTCAAATACCGATTAGTAATCAACAAGTGTTTCTTCAGGAACAAAATTTTTTTTTTTTTAATCCTATTGAATTTGAAACAACATGTGTCTTATATATAATTGAATTCCAGCCAGAAACAGCTAAAGTACAGAACCAGATGGAAGTTTTGCTTCATGTTGTCTGATGGAGATTGATCCCAGGGGCCAAGCTCTAGTTCAAGACTTGAGTGTAGGAAAAAGCACAAAAACAAAAAAACAAACAAACAAAAAAAAAAAGAGAGAGAGAGAAAGGAGAGTTGTGAAAATTGGCAATAAAGATTGCTACAAATCATAATTGCTAATAAAAGGCCACAGTTGTTCTTCTGACATCATTGGTTTACAGCATAAAAAGCACATAAATTTAGTTCCTCTGGGTTGTGCTTAAAATATTTTAAATCTCATACTAGGGTTATTAAAAGTGAACAGAGAGTACTTATATTTTTAAAAGTGTCATAAATATTTTACTGCAAACCCTTTTGATGTATATGAAAAAAAATGTGATCCAAAGATAATATTTTTATTTTATTTTATTGTAATTCATCTCAAACAATTCTCAAATTCTCTAAGTGGCTAGATAGAAAACAATACTGAAAAAAAAGCAAAAATCAGGGAAGCATACCATCAAGATATCTCTGTAATTTATTACTGATGTGAGGAGATGCTTGCATTTACTTGTACATAAAATAGGTGTGCAAAAAATGTCTTCAATATTGATAGATGCATTATCGTCTACATAAAAAACAATATACTGCTGAAGCTACAATTAGCTTAAAAGAGAAATATTGGAAAGCATGTAGATCAGCTTTTAGGTTATAATATTCTTAGTATTGTAAGAGTCCATTTATTAAAAAGTAAAAGAAGCCATATTTATCAACAATTTTTATTGCAACTCTCACAATGTCTCTTTAAAGTTCTTCTATTTTGTAAATGTAAGCTGGTAAAAACACTAGAGAAAACAGTATAGTGATTCCACAAAAAAACTAAAACTAGTACTATTATATATGATCTAGCAATCTGGGTACCTGTCCAAAGGAAACGGAAGCATCATCTCTAAGAGATATCTGTGCTCCCATGTTCACTATTCACAACAGCTAAGTTGTGAAAAAACCTACTGTCCATCAATAAAGAATATATCAAGAAAATGTGGTACATATATAAAATAGAATATTATTCAGCCTTAAAAAGGAAATCTGCCATTTGCAAAAACATGAATAAAACTGGAGGGCATTCGATTAAGTGATATAAGCCAGACACAGAAAGACAAATACTGCATGATATCACTCATATACGTAACTAAAGAAAAGAAAGGCAGAGAGAGAGGGAAAGGAAAAAAGAGAAAAAAAGAAGACAAGAGAAGAGAAGAGAAGAGAAAAAAGGAAAAGAAAAAAAAAAGTTGATTTCACAGAAGCAGAGGGTGGAACGTGCTTTCCAAGGACTGCGGGGGCGGGAGGAGTGAGGGGGACAGGTAAAAGAAATAGGGAGAGACTGATAAAAGGGGACAGGCTTTCAGTTATAAAATGAATATGGCCTGAGGATCTAATATATAACATGGTCATCATAGCTGATAACATTGTATTTTATAATTGAAATTATAAAATTTCAAACTTAAATTCAAACTTAAATGTTCTTGACAGGGAAAGAAAAGGTAAATATGTGTGTTGGATGATGGGTGTGTTAATTGACACCATGGTGGGGAATCCTTTCCCAAAAAATATGTGTATCAAATCATCGCATTGTGTTCTTTAAATACTTTACTATTTCATTTTTCATGTATACCTCAATAAAACTGAAAAAGGTCATGTTTAAGTAAGTTTATTGCTAAAAAAAAATGTGCAAAGCAAGTATTCAACAACTCTATCAGATAAAAAGAGTTATCATATCCCCTCCCTCCACTTACTCAAAAGTGGGAAAGCAGTATGCGCACCAAAAGTATATGAACTGAGTATTAAATGTTTTAAGTTTATTGTTTTATAAAACTAGAATGAACAAAAAAAATACATTGACTTCTCATAGTTCTAGGTTCATTCCGATCATTCAGCATGTAATTGAATGATGGGCAGAGGCAGTAATGCATAGTTAAAATGCAAGTGTGGTTAAAGCATGAGTTTTAGAGACAAACCATGTCTTTCCAACTTTGCCTCTCCTATCTACTCACTAGTTAAGTGATGCTCACAAGTCAAACTTTCTGTGCCTCATTCTCTCATTGATGAGATGAGAAAAATAATATTGACGTTGTGAGTATTCAGTGAGTTCACATACATAAAAACACCTAGACTTCATTCCCAATTTAGATGTCTTTTATTTCCTTCTCTTTCCTAATTGGAATAATTTAAAAGTTGGTGGGGGCAGGGGGGAACCTTGAGATAGAGAAAGAATCATCAGAGTGTGATTTTTAAAAATTAAATTTTCATGAATGGATCTTGAGATTATCATACTAAGAGAAATGAGTCAGAAAAATTTGAGAACCATATGATTTCGCTTATATGTGGGATATAAAACTGAAAACAACAAACAAACATGACAAACAGAGGTTCACAGATACAGACAGTGGAGCAGCGGTTACCAGAGAGAAGGGGAAGGGAGAGGAGGTAGATAGGGGTAAAAAGGTTCAAATATATTGTGACAGAAGGAGATTTGACTTTGGGTGGTGAACACACAATGCGATATACAGATGATGCATTGCTATATTTTACACTTGAAACCTATATGATGTTATTAACCAATATCACCTCAATAAATTTAATTTAAAAAAACACCTTAGAAAAGCCCAGGAGATAGTAAACACTATGCAATTGTTAGTGCTTCTTACCTTTGGGAACTAACATACTTTTGTTTATTTCTCTGTACCTGCTTCTATTGTTTTGTTTTGTTTTTTAAAATAGTAACCATTTTTAAGTGTACAATTTAGTAGCATTAATTGCTCTCACGATGTTGCACGACCATCACCACTATCTAATTCAAAACCTCTTTCATCTTCTCAAACAGAATTTGTAAACATCAAACAATAACCACCACCCCCCATTCATCTCTTCTCTCATCCCCTGGTAAACATTTTTTATTTCGAAGTGTGGGTTTATTTAAAATTGTAAACATTTATTTATTTTTATGACTCATCGGGAGCAATTTTTAGCTTAAAGTTACAACTCTCACATTTAAATTATTTTTAAGATAGATATTTTCAAAGAGCCAAAAAAGCTAAATATGTCTTGCACTACAGGTTTATCCATAAATATTCACATCTCAAAGCTATTTTGAAAAGAGTAAAAAAAAAGGTAGCTAAAAATATTTTACAATTGGTAACCTTATCTTTGGAAGGGTATATTAATGACACATAATGAATTTAGGTTACACGCATTTAATAGTTTAATCAAACATATAGTTTGTACCAGAATGCAAATGGTTTTAATTGTCACTAAGGTTGTTTTTGGAATGACTAATATACAAGGAGAAGCACACTTCACTAAAACCATAGCACAGCTTTCAAGCGCTCTCTTCGAAGTGTTTGATTTTCAACTTAGGAGAGAAGAATCTCATTTAAATGACTGTATCTCTTGCATATGGAATACATGAAAGACTATACCAAGCTATTCATAAGAAATGCAATATGCAGAACCATAAGGCCAGTCCCTTCTCATGCCACCAAAGTTCAGCACATGGGGTAAATATAAAACGAAAAAAGGATAATAATTGTTGCAAGCAAGCTTATTTTAAACACTTCAGTTGCTTCAGGGGGCTTATTAAAAAGCTCATACTGGCTAATACAGCAGTATTTCCCAGGGTGTAAAACACTGCAAAAAGTTTTATGCCACTGGGAAGCCATGGCAATCCAGTTTTGAGGATAGAACAGAAAGTGCTGCATACAGAGCATATGGTAAACCACTTTAATCAGGTGTTGAAATTAGGGGACAAGGCCTCTAGGACCTTTGTGCTCAGGCCCTGTTTCTCATCACCATGGCTACTCAGGACCCTCCACAGCTTCTTCATTTTCCCAGGCCACACAGACAGCCATTCCTTCACCCACCCTTCCTGGCCACCAGGAAACCCCTGGCAATTTCTAATCTACTTTCTGCCTCTATGATTTCACCTATTCCAGATATTTTATGTAAGTGAAATCATACAATACTTGTCATTTTATGTCTGTTCTTAGTTCACTTCACACAGTGCTCTCAAGGTTCATCAATGTTGTAGCTTACACTAGAATTTATTAAGGCTTAGTAATATTCCATCGTATGTGTATATTGCATTCTGTTTATTCATTCATCCATTGATGGACACTTGAGATGTTTCCAACTTTTGCTATTGCGAATAATATTGCAATAAACATTGACATATAAATATCTGTTTGGATCCTTGCTTTCAGTTCTTTTGGGTATATACCTAGAAGTGGAATAGCCAGGTCAGGTGGCAATTCTGTATTTAGGTTTTTGAGGAACAGCAAAATTGCTTTCTCATTTTACCTTTCCATCCTTTTACCTTCTCACCAGCAATGTATGAAGGTTCCTATGTCTCTACATTCTCAATAACACTTGTTCTTTTCTTTTCTTCTTTCATTATAGCCATTTTAGTACAGGTAAAGTGATATCTTACTGTGGTTTTGATTTCCATTTCTCAGGGATTAATGATGTTGAACATTCATATTCTTTCAGGTCATTTGTATATCCTTGGAGAAATGTCCATTCAATTCCTTTGCCCATTGTTTGTCTTTTTGTTGTTGTGTTTTAACAGTTCTTTATATATGCTAAATTCAGCATGGAAATGTGACACAGCAAGGCTCATGTGAGGATTTAGTAAATTCTTTGTGGTAAGGGTATACCACACATAGAAACTGACTGTGCATGGCCAAAAATGAAATCGGAGAGCTAATAAGGCCTAGATCACGAAGGACCTTGAAGATCATGCTTATGTAGGAATAGTAGACAAAGAATGGCATGGAAACATTTTAAGACAGAAAGAAAAACAAAGAAAATCTCCACCCCCATCCACGAAAAAGTTTATGTTCCACTATTTTAAAGGAAACCTAATATTGCAAGAATTTTTTCATCTTATTAAATGTATTGGAAAATAATGGGGTGGGGGAATGTATAATTATGATGAAAACCTCAGAACATTAATTTTTTTATTGAATGAAATGAAATAAAATATATTCATATCTTTCCATGTCTCTTGATTTAGAAAGGAACAGAACAAGTCATATTCTGCACTAAATATGTATGCATTCTTTACAACTAAATCATCGTGAATTGGAGAAGTATTTATTAAATATAGATATTTCCTTCCACTACCTTGGTCTATGTGTGGATACAGAGAAGTAGTTCTTAAATCGTGGTCTTTGTGCAGTAAGAACAGCAACTGGACACTGGTTAGAAATGCAAATTTTGTGGCTCCAGCCTCGATCTGCTGAATCTGAAACTCGAAGAGGAGGCCAGGCAATGTGTGTTTTAACGAGGAGATTCTGAAGCAGGCAAAATTTGAGACCCACTAGCAAATAAAGATAATAACATGCTCATGACCCCAGGTGAATAACTTCTCTACTTATCGGCTTTAATTTCTCAAAGCCAGCATCAGATTAGAGGAAATGATTATATTTAGTACTCAACAAATATTTATTTTGAATAGACGACTATTACCTAGTTAAACCCTGAGCTCTATTCTGGGAACAAGGAAAAGAAGGCAAAGCATCTGTACTCAGGGAGTAAACAACCTGCATACAAGCCTTTCCGATCACTGATAGAAGCTAAGGGATACATTTAGAGGAATCCCCCAGAGTGTGCAAGGAGAGTCTCGAAGACCACTACTTAACTGCCTGGGTGGAACAGGCAGGGATAGTGGAAAGTTACTCAGAGGAAGAGGACCTACACTGAGTTTTAAAGAAGGAATAGTTTTCCAGAAACCATGAAACAGCAAGGCTCATGTGAGGATTTGGGAAATAATGAGTCTTTTCCTTTTGATAGAGAACTAGTGCACACGAGAGCTGACCATATATCCCAAAATATGGAGAGATAATATGGCCTGGATCATGAAGGTCCTTGACTACTAGGTAGGTGGCACTGATCCTGCAGGCAATGCTCATCATGGAAGCATTCAAGCCAGAAGATAAAACAAAAATCTTTGAATTTTAAAACAATGATTTTGCCAGCTGACTGGATGATGAGGGAAAGCAGTCATGGTGAAGAAAGAAATGTCTTAGACGTTTGTTACATATTTATTGCAAGAACTTGCTAAAACATATAGAGTGAAATAGTAGTTAGGACACATATCAGTATGAATGTTCACAGCACTAGTATTTTTAGTTTAAGACATGAATTTCCTATTATTTACAACATGTCACTGATGTCTTAATTGTCATAAGAGGTGAAAACCCTTTTAAAACAATTGTCTTTCAAGATCTCAATAAAGAATGTAGTGAGTCTATTACAAAGTATTTCGTTTTAAGTCAAATGAAGAAAAATGTCTGCACAATTGATTTTATTTCATTTTTCCCAAAATTTTTCACTTCAAAGTGCATTTGAAATGTATACTTAGAAACATTTACTGAATAATTGGTTTACAAAAATGACCTATATGGTCCTATGTTTAAGACAGGAAAAAATAAATTGGCTGCATTCAAAACAGTAACACACAGCTTAAATAGCATGGAAACTTCAAGACACACCACTTTCTTTATTCTTACTGAACCTATATTAATACGCAATTGATTATTTCCAGATTTGGGTGTATATCTTATTTCCTCATGAAAAAAAAATTGCAGAGGTAAAAATAATGATTTTCTCTTTTCCTCCGTTTATTCTTTCTTCCTAATATTTCAATCATATTTTTCAGAGCCTTAAATAAAATAATAATCTTTCTCTTTTTTTTCTTTCTTCCTTTCTAATTGCTTAGGGACTGTAGATTCAAGAGACTCATGTACCTAGGAGAATTAGAGTCACCTCTTGTAAACCGAGTACCACCCCATGATGAGAGCTATAGCTGAGGAAGGGCTAGACACTATATGCAGCTAGATCAGAGGAACCCAGAAGACCTCACTATTAAATTGCAAAATCAACATTAATTTCTGATTAAGCAGATGGAAAATAATATTTCAGGGAATCTAAACTCTCAAAGGTTATTATTTTAATAAAAAAGAGGGTAAAATATTTAAGAAATAAATATTTGGAAATAAACCAAAAGGAGGTCTTCATGTCCTTTTAAAGTCATACTGGAATACTATCTAATAGGCCCATGCAAATATCATTTAATTACCTAGGTCTATGCTCCTTTGTTTGACTTGCTGTTTGTTATTAATTAGGTCTCGGGGTTTATGACATTAACCTTAACTTCTGGATTTGTGTCTGGTAGAGATGTACATTATTTATGTCTGATAAAAAAGACAGCCCCAAATGTTATAGCTTTGTTGCCTTACTGAACATTAACCAGTTTTATGTTTTACTGTGTCCTCACTTGGCAGAGGGACTAGGAATATCTCTCAAGACTCTTTTATGAGACAGTCATGAGGGCTCCACCCTCATGACCTAATCATCCCCCATAGTTCCCAGCTCCTAATACCACCACCTTTGGGAGTTAAGATTCCACGTACGAATTTTGGGAGGATACAGACCATAACAAAGAATCTACAAATATTCATATATGGCTCTGTGGTGAGCCAACTTGGCTAGGATAAACAACATTCTGCAGAAATGGCTTTCTAGCAACTTCCCAGATGAGGTGGGCTACAAGAGAGATTCTTCATGAGAGCTGCAAGAGAGAAACGAAGCAGCAACCATTTGTAGCATGAACTTGTGTTCTCCCAGTTGTCCAGACACTAATCTCCACTAAATGCTGCTGGGAAAGGATTCTGCAGACATAAAATAAAGTAGCTAATCAGTTCGATTTAAATTAGGGAGATTACTTCCGATGGGGCCTGATTTACTCTGTTTGAAGGCCTTAAAAAGTGTTTAAGCCTTCCTCGGGACACATTTTAGTCTCGGTTGGGTTCCAGGCTGTTCCCAGTCATTGTTTCCTCACCACCTGTGCACAGAGAGCTCGGGCCCATGCCCGTGGGCACCAGCCTGTTGGTGATCTTCCCTTCTTGACTTTCTGATTTACTGGATTTTAGATTTGCTTAACCAGTCTGCCTAATTTCCAAGCCAATTCCTTGATATAAAATAATAACTAATAATAATAATAAACAAATAAATGAACAAATATATATGTTTGGGAGAGGGAGGGATATATCCATACACCTTATTCTACTTACCTGGTTGAACCCAGACTGCTCATCCTCATTAATGACTTAAAGAAAACTTTGCCATGTTTATTCTATATCTGTATGGGAGTCACCCTTTTCAATTTTTTAAAACTTTTACTTTGACAAGGTGAATAATGAATATCAGCAATAGTTTCTTTGGGCACTATTAAACTTCATGTAGTAAGAAACCAAATACTTTGTTAGAGAAAAAGGTTCTCTCTGTAGTTCTAAAATAACTAACATTGAGTTATAATAGTGACACTATTAAGAAATGATCTTAAATAATATTACTATTTAGAAATAGTATTATTTAGAAAGTAAGTTACCTAGTTTCTTATGAAGCAAATGGAATCCCATTAAATTTGAGGGCATAACCTTGCAAGAATGTTTCAAACAAGACACTCAGATGTTCACTGACACTCGCTTATTTTGTTCATCACCCACTAGATCTGATTGCTTTAGCCGGGTGTAACAGAGACAGGAAAAATACGAAGGACCTATGACCAGCTACTCTACTGGGGCGAATGTCGCATCTTATCAGTCAGTTGAAATCAACAAGATGGAATGGCAACTAAGAAGCAACTCTGGGAAAGGCCAACTATTTATATTAAGTGTTTCTGTCAATTGAGTCAAAAACATGACTCATGATGACTTGGCAGCTGGAGGGACAGAAAAGTCTGTTATTTTTTCCAGATGAGCCCTTGGGGAGTTTCATCTGGTGAACACGCATCCCTTCAAAATCACCCTTGAGATGAGAGAAGGATGGGTTAAGAGAGGGACGATCATTAAAACTGGAAGAAAACAAAGTGAGTAAGAAAGAGGAGAGAAAAAAAAAACGACCCAGATGAAAAGAGAAAAAAAATGACAGGGAAAAGATTCTCTTTCAAATCACCGCCCTACACCACAAAGAGGAAAGCTAGCTGTCTGTGGGATTCTCTCTTGGTGACTCAAAGGTGGCATGAGTAGTCGCAGCTCAGATATGGACTTGGTTTGTGAGCCAACTAGGGCCCTTTACCAGACAGGGAGGGTTCGATGGGAAGAGCTGGCAGACCACCACTCCTTGTGACCAAAAGAGGAAGGGTGTAGTCTGTTTGCACTTATCCTGCATTTCATCAGTTCGACTTGTGATGTTTTCATTCATTTAAAAAAAATGATGAAGTGATCCCCAATGGGTGTGTTTCACTTTCTAAACAATAAAGACGTCTGTTTTTTTGGTGACGCTAAAAGAGCAAATTTTCACCAACCGCTTTTTCCACATTACACAGGGAGGGTATTCAATATCCAAGTGGGTGGCTCCCTCAAAGGGACCAATTTTGGAAACCCCCACCTAGAAAAACATTTTGGATTTTTATGGCTCTTCTCATCCAAAGATCTCAAGGGATTACCAAGCAAAATATAAGATCTCTGACAACATTTCAAGGTGGCAGCAGACAAGAATTGCTGACATTCCCTGACAGATGAGAAAACAATGGCCAAAATGAGGGTACAATGAGGCAGAAAATACTTGGTAGGGGTATACTGCATATAGAACCAATAATCCAATGCATCAGACTATTACTGCTGTCTCTGAAACTTTCAGATGTCCGTCATAACATAGACTCATTGTGATTATGCACAAAATAACACTCCTTTTTTAAAATACCACCATAACCTGTGTGTCAGTGTGTATCATAACTTCCTGAACGAGGTTCCCATTTTTAAGGTCAGAGGATATTTCCAAGGTGTATGTGACATATTCCTGAATATTTAGTAAAATTTTTAGCTTTAATAATTGTAAGATTCCTGAGGCTGAAATTTATTTACTTATGTGATTAACAGTCAATTTGGAGAGCTAATTATGCATATGAGAATTATAGGATTTATTTCACTATAAATTGAATTTTCAGTAGGATGTGCCATTTGGCTTTAGTTTGCAAGTGGATTTTTTAAATTTGACAAGTGGGAGGGGAAATGATTAGCTAATACATCTTTGATGTTCTTGAAATAGCTATACTTTATTTTTCACAAATGAATTTTCTTCATTCCCAAATAAACCTTTTTGCATTTAACTATACTGATGACTATAATTCAGGTTGACTATAAGCTTGAGAGTTTCATCAGGAATAGGTTAAATCGATTAGTATTGGTCTTATCCAGTCACCAGAAATGCAAAACGAATATCTAGAATATTAACTACATTCCCTCTAAGTTCCAGAATTCAGATTCAAAATATACCTCTCCTGGCCTAAACAACATATAATCAAATGAGCTTCAAAGAAAGACCTTTGTTGGTAATATTAACAAAAATCTTTGCCAAATTAGTCTCCATTCCAAGTTTCAGAAAATTCCTCATATACATTTTCAATATATTTAAAATGCTAAATCTAGAATTGGAGACTGTTTAATGGCTCGTATTTATTTTCTTGAATGTCGAAATGTAGCCAGTGCCAAAAAGCCTCTGGGTATATGTACAAAATTTGTAAAAATACATAAAAACCTACTGAACCAAAACCACAGTGGAACTCACAATAACTTTCCAGACAGTATAATTCACCACTTAGTCACTGGGGAATGCCAATCTCAAAAGACAGATTTTATACCAGGCCAAGAAGATCAACAAAAATAAACCCTTCTTTGACTAGGAACAGAAAGAAAGTCCAATTCCAATAGCCTTTAAACAATACTGATATTACTGATAATAAAAATTAACTGTTTCAGTTAACTATTAAATATTTAGTGCCAACATTTAATTGAAAGATTTTTTTAAACATTGTGCCTTTTGAAATGATACCGATAACCAAGAACATTAAAGTATGTGGTACTAGTCATTTTCTATTTGTTGTACATTGAGAGTAATATTTCTTCCTGATTTCATATTAGATCAGGAGAAAAGCTAAATTAAATGTGTTTAGCCACATGAAAGAATTATAGTGAGTTACTATAATTCTATTATATAGTGAGTGACTCTCTCATATTCCTCTGTCATCTGAGCCCAGGTTCGGAGCACAGGAATTCTATCCACTCTAACTCCAATACATGTCCTAGCTCGGTTACTCTAACTCCTTTCTCATTATGAAAATACAGGCTGGAGGGATCTCCCACTTGGGCAGCTATAACGTATAACAGCCTCTTCTCTTCTAATTCCTCTCTTCTGCTTCTGCTCTTTTTTACCGTCCCCCACATCCCCTACAACAATTTCTCGATTTGGAATCTCCCGGAAAGGTAGATTTGTCTTTTAAGCAACAGTAATCAGATCACTTCATTCTCTAGCTTATCATTTCCAGTAGCTTCTCACTGTATTTATAATAAAATCCAGTTCCTACAAGAATCTACACAATGTGTATGTAGCATCTGATTATTTCTCTGTTGTTCATACATGACCCGAAGTGACTACAGTATGAAAACGAAATGATGAAGTTAATATGACTTATTGGTTGGTTAGGCTTCTATTTCTTGAAATATATATCCACACCCACAAAATAACTTATTATATGTATATTTGTGTATTATTTTAACATATATGTGTATTATATATATGTATATAATAAGTTATACTGTGGTTGTAGATTTCAGCTGGCTTAGCAGGAGAGAGGATAAAAGATAAAACATGGAAATTAATGTTAGTTTTGTTGTGCATTAATCTGAAACCTTAAATCTTTCCATTTTACCCAGTATGTCATTCCGTGCCTTTTGTCTGCAACAACAAAGACAGAATTTTTATGCAAATAATTTATGAAAGTCTATTCTTGGGGGCTTAGGGCAGCTAAAATCAAAATGAAATAGGTAAGAGAGTAAAGAATGACAGAGGAATACTATGACATATTATAAGAAATCAAAAGACCTAGGTTCTCGCCTATTTTTGCCAGCTGGGTAATCTTAGGAAAAAATAATGTCTTAGACTCTACTCCTTTGTTTGTAAGATGAGTGTGGTGACTAGACAATTTCCACATTCTTCACAAACATATTATTGTGTGACTCGACAAAGAAATGAGGCCCATGAACATGTAGAGGACAAGAGTTTGACATTAAACTCTATTTTCTTATTCCTATTACTTTTATGCTTCTCTGCACTATTAGTGTTGGAAATATCAGCCTTGAGGTCCTGAGCAGGGCGTTCAGGTACAGCTTAGAACAGAGAACTCAACTGAGAAGCTAAATGGATTTTGAAATTCATAAAAAAACACAACTCTCTAAAAGCCAAAGAGTTATTCATGTGTAAGACCCCAGGCATTTATTATGGGGACAGTTTTCTGTTTGCGGCTTTAAATTACAATAAACACTCTTCATAGAAGAGCAGGAGGCAGAGCACAGAGGACTAAATAAAGTCCACAAAACAAGCAGAGTGGAGGGGGGTTGAGAGCAGCAACCAGAGAGCAGTACTAAACACACACACACACACACACACACATACACAGCATAGCACACACACACACACACACACACACCTACCTAGACAAGGAAGAAATCAGGAGAATATTTGAAGGCAGTAGTTTAAGGTTGAAATTCTCTCTAGGTCCCTAAGAGAGCCAGAGCCCAAACTTTTGAGTTTTGACCTATTCACTAGGAGGAGAAAAGAAAATGGAACAGAAATACCCAGAATAGATTGGTAAAATCCTAATGGAGAGAATTTCTATTTTATTTCACACGAAATAGCCAAGGAAAATTTCAAGCTCCTCTAAATTTTTCATTCAGAGATGGGCTAGGATGCCAAGACACCCCTGGAGGGTGATTAGAAATGGCTGAAAGAGGTGTTTCCTGGGGTGAGCTTAACAACATCCCATACAAAGTCCAGCAGGGCTAAGAATGGTGGGAACAGCAAATCAGAAGATATGACTCCAAGGGAGAGGGGGAGGAAGAAGCACACTCAGCATGTTCTTCAGACTGAGTGGACTTTGGCCAGAAGCTGGGACAGGATGACAGAGGACGACAGGCCAATGACCAGAGACCAAAAGGGACTAAGGAAGGTGGCTATGATATTAGTCTCAAAGCTCCAAAATCATACAGAGCAAGAACTGCAACAACAGAGGGAGGACCAAACAACAGCACTACGTCAGACTCCCTCAGGAGGAAAACTATGTTTGTAAATCAGAAATGACTTCATTATCTAGATGTTTCTAGATAAAGAGCATTACACCATTTGTGAAAATGGGAATTCCATAACCAAGTTCAGTTCTCTTATTAAAAAATGGAGACAAAATTAACTCACAAATGAATTGTAACTGCAAAAGCATCTAATCTCTTATAAATATGCATCAGAGTATCTAGAAGATGCACTTTTAATTGATCATTTATTATTATTGTTGTTATTGTTGCTGCTGCTGTTATTATTATTATTATTATTATTATTATTATCATTATTATTATTAAGAGAGTGGGCCAACGAAAACTCACCAGCTACTGCCACTTCTATTGGCAGAGACCACAAATCTTCATAGAGTACTATGCCTTTGACTGAGACAGTTGATCAGAATGGCAACAGAATGTGGAACAGTCTATTCTTCACTATATGTAGCTAGAACAGAAAATTAGCTCTTTGGATTCCTTTCTTTTTTTCTTCCACTAATGGGAAAATTTAAGGGAGTATAATGGCTTCCATAAGAGAAAAATAAACTTTTCCTGCAATAGTCATATATAAATTTACGCTTTTCTTCGAATATATTGGCATTTGACATTCTGAAGCCCAAATTGTTGAAGAGAAACATAAAATTACAAAAGAAATATTGCAATTTATGACAGGAATCATAAATATTAAGAGATAGTCATATTGTATACAAGTTTTCCTTTACCTAAAATTTTATGAATGTATTTAAAATAAGAGTTTGCAAAGAAAATTGAATCAGAAAGATTATGTAGCATAATCTATTAACTCAAGATTGCTTATAGAAAGATACTAAATATACTTAAGAGATTTACTCTCATATACTGATGCTATTAAAAGTTTATATTCATGTATCATTATATTTCTCAGTCACAGGTAGGCAAAAATTTATTCTACTAACTCCAAAAATCCTTAGACTTAATAGATACCTTGAAGAATTATTCAGCCTTCCCTCTAACCACATGAAAAGCAGTAGAGAATCAAAAAGATAATCCTATCTCCTGATTATGTGCCAAGTGTAGACTTATCAGGAGTCTATGAAAAAATGGGGTGGGAGGAATAGATGATGAGAAAGTTCTGGGCATCTATTTCTCTCTTCCAATTGCTTGAGAAATTGTTGCCTTGAACCAAATATACTCTGGTAAGAAATGTAAACTAAATAAAATGACTGTTCAAGAAACAATGCCAATAGCTAAAGGATCATAATTGAATGTGGAGAATTTTCGATCCCCTAGAAATATGTTTTAAACAGTCTGCCAACATGTTTCAATTGCCAAGTCTTGAAAAAATAGTCTTTCCTAAATATTTCAAAAAATATTTGCAATAGCTGCATTGTAGAACCTCATTTATCTGATAACAGCTCATTCAAAATAGATTATAATTTGAAGATTGCTATTCTATAGTTGTACAGATGGAGGTTTTCTGTTACTGTTGAACATTTATTTGAAATAAAGTTTCAAGTTTGCAAATATACAGGTAAAGAAACTTAATGGTCACCTGCCAGTTGTGAAACCATGTTATACTTCTCCATATTAAAATACCACAAAGACCACATTCAAAGTACCAGGGCCACTTCATGACACATTTGTGCTACACATTTAAATGTCTTCACACTAAAAGTCAATCACCATGACTAAAATAATCATGAAGTGGTTGCCATTAGTTATCAAGGTCACTAAACTAAATGGGCAAACCCTGACATTTCTCTCCACATGAGAAACAGCAGCCTGAATTAGAACTATATAATGGAAAAAAATAATAATATATATTGCTCTATATTGTTGACAGTGTTAACCTTTACTTTAGTATCTTCTCCCGACCACAAATATTTTTAAGATTAAGTTAAAAAGAAGAAAAAAAAAAGAACAGCGACCGTAGGTTTCATTTTTATATTTTTTAGAATTTATTTTTCTAAATTTGTAAGGAATGCACAGGGAAAAACGTTCAAATGCTATTAAAGTATATACAATAATAAGTAATTTGATTTTCTACTCCTACCCAGATGTTCTTCACAAAGGCTATCACTGTTACTAGCTTCTTGACTATCCTTCCACAGGTATCCTATACGCATATAAGTATTCACATGTAGATTCCTTTTTTAACACATAAATATTAGCATGATATGGAACCTTTTCTATATTTTTATTTTTTCCACTTAATATAAATAGCAGGTCTTCAATTTTAGTGCATATAAAGCTTTCTTATTCTTTTAAATATCTGCATGACATTCCATTAGATGAATTTACAATAATTTATTCAAACAGTCCCCACTGATGTACATTTTTCAATGCTGCAATGACTATTCTTATACACACATTATTCTGAGAAGCCATGCTATACATGCTATACCCCCCAAAAAAGAAAGTATATCTGTAAGATAAATTTCTAGAAATTGAATTGATGGGCCAGAGGATATGTGTTTACATTTGTGGTTAGAGAAATTAAGCTGTATTTAATTTCAGTTGTATCAATTTATTTTTCTTTCTAAAATATGAAAGTATCTATTTTCCCATACTATAGATTTAGTACTTATTTCCTGCCATTTTGAAAGTTAGCAAATTGAAGACATCTTTGCCTACCACTGCAAAATAGAAAAATAAATAAATAAAAGTATACAAACATGAATTAGCATTGAAAGGTTTGCATGTTTCCTTTCAATAAAACCAAATATAATCTCAAATTCTGAATGGATAAACTGACATTGTTTTTCACAAAGCCAAGTTATTTTAAGACTAATAATTCTCTCCAAATTTTACCACCATTGAAAATCAAAATAAAATAAACAATATCAATGGACACTGTATAATCAGTAGAAAGTTAGGAAGTTCTTCATTTATATTTTAAGTACAAACTGCTAGTAATCAATTTAAGATCATGCAACAAGAATCAAATATTTTATTCTGTTTTCCCCAATTTACTTCTTTTCTCAATATTTCATGTTTAAAAAAAAAAAACAGGAAAAACCAGGATTTTAGTTTTTCCAAATAAAATAGATTCCTAGGGATTAAAAGAAACACCTTCAGCAAAATGTTTCCTCATTTAATTACTAGTTTCTTTTTAGTACTTTATTTTGAACAAATTTGTGAATTTCTGCATGAAAACACTATTCTCAACTTTAATACTTGAAGAGTTTCAAGACTGCAATTCATGATTAAGAGTTGCTTGCTCAACAATATTTTCCTTTAAGCAAAATCACATTTTACATTTAAAAAATAATTATTAAAAAGAATCAGGTTGGTAAATAGATTTTTGCCACAGTATACCTTAGCTTTTATAGTCAAAAGAACTCAATGGCTGTAAAATATCTCAATGCCTTTGAGGTATGCCTATTTTCCTATTTGTCCATAAGACATAAGACTAAATTTTAAAGCAAGGAGAAAAGAAATTGAGCATTTAAATATGGTTATTTATTTGTTTATTTGCGACTTGGTTTCCTCTAAGTTGGTTGACCTTCTCTTACATTTTTTCTCATATCAATACACATTTAGAGTTAGTTGCTCTTGCTCTAAGATAGCTTCAGTAGTTTTAACGTGATACTTTGAAGCATAAGATGTCAGAGTTAAGTGAAACTCCTTGGGTATCAAAAGTGTTCCTCAAAGAACTGCTCACCTGAAATTTGTCTCTCTTAGAGATTCAAGATTCACTTTTCTTGCAATTATTTCTCTATGTGTGTTTATCTTTTATCAGACTAATAGTTAATTTTCAGAAATTAATATTTATATTTGCTCACCTAATGCCTACATGAGACCTGACTCATGGTAGGTAATCAATAATGTACAAGGCTGGCTCTCTGAGTCTCTTTGGCCAGACTCCAATGATGCCACATGTAAGGATCTGGCAAGGGTACCAGCTTGGCCTGTCTCTGACCACTGCTGGAATGAAGGGATATCCAGGAATGGCTAATGAAGAGTGTTAGAAGGTCAGTTCCACTGAAGAATCGGAATGAAATTCTCAGTAAAGAAGGGATGCCTGGGATAGAAGGAAGAGCCTGACATGTGTCTCCAGTTGGCTCCAGATGCCCAGCTCTAAGCATCCTTGTCTGAGCAGAACCTGAAAGAAAGATTTTCATGAGACACAAAAGCATGATCATAAGGCCTCAGCATCTCATAAAATATTAATATTCTCTTCCTCAGTGATGGTTATTGGCCCCATTCTTGCACAGAGGTTTCATCATATGGAAATAAATTTTTGAAAATTTCTCACATTTAGAATCATTAGTGATTGATAGTTTGTAACTTATAAATGAACTCTGATTCTACTGGCTTTTACTATAGTACATGGTGCTTAGTACATTTAAAAATATTTGTCTATAATTTCTTCTCACTATGATCCATAACTGGCATTGTTGTCAGCTGTCTTCCAAAGGGAGGCCTTATCAGCTGTCTCCCAGCATCACCTGCATCATTTGGTCCTCATCACCAAGAGATAAAGTCCAAATTCCCAGAATATTTGATATACCAACTAAATTCTAAGTCACATCTCTCTCTCTTCACCTATATACACTATATGCATTTTGCATTGTGGACATTAAACACTTCTTGAAGTCTCTCAAAGGTAACAATTTTTATATAACTCTGTTCAATTGTTCTTACCAGTCTACCTGATACGCTTGCATTATGTCTTTAAGGTAAATCATACACCATTTCTTCTGTGAGGCCTCAATATATCACTATAGAAAAAATTAGTAACTTCTCCCACTATGATCTTGCAGGTCTGCTAGAGATTATGTTAATTTTTATTGCAATTATTTCTCTATGTGTGCTTACCCTTAATGAGACTATTAGTTAATTTTCAGAAATTGATATTTACATTTGCTCAATTAACACCTACATGAGACTTGACCCATGACAGGTAATCAATAAATGTGTATTGAATGGGTGAATAAACAATGAATTAAATATACTAATGAAGTAAAACCACAAAGAAGATCTACACAGTTAAATATTTTTTTCTGGTGGAAGGCTGCCTCATTTTTAATATCCTAACTTTATGGAAAATACATGTCTCTTAACACGGTATTCTTTGGCCAAAAGTTATATAGAAAAAAAATCACATTTATGTCTCTAAAACTCTACATGACTTTTTTAGTAAATTGCATGGGGGAAAAGTAATGTTCCAAATAGAAATGATAGAATGTCAGAATCACATCGGCATTTTGAAAAGCAGGCCAAATCTCAACAAAGGAGGTATTCATCTTAGATATTACTGGCACTAAGAAAGGCCATGTTATTGCAAACAAACTTTTTAAAATAAGCATATCAATTATATTTTGTAATCTGGAAAAAAATTTTAAATATTTAACAGATACTCATATATTAAAATGTTTTTGTTTTTTAAGAAATTGGGAGACTGACATGTAACTCACTATATTTTTCCCATATTAAATCATGAGAAACAAATTCTTGGTTAGCATTTTCATTCTGATTGTCTAATTTTGAGAAACAGATTATTATTAATAAATGGAGGGTAGCTATATGAAATTAGATATTTAATAAATTCAAATCATCGTGTTGTTTACTGTAAGATACAGAAAAGTAAAGATGATTTGTGCCTTTTCTTTAAGGACCTTACAGTTTAGTTCATGTTTAAGAAGCATGATAGGATCATGATCAATTTTCATTTCCAAAGCTAACCCACAAAACCGTAGTGGCTCTATAAGGTGCTATGCTAGTTAGGACTCTGGGGCTACAGCTCAGCTTGGGAGGTGGATGCCACGAGGGTCATCAACATTGTAACAGTAACACACTTGCCAGCACTACTCTGGGAATTCACATGCACACACATAAAAGAAGCACTTCTAGCTGAAGTGATGTTAAAATTTCCTGGAAGAGGCGACACTTAAGGGGCGCAAGGTAATTTTAGGAAAGGAAATGGAAAGAAGTCATGAAGGTAAAATAGTACCAGAAACAAAGCTTAGAAGAGAAAGGACTGAGACAAGCAGGTAGTCATGTTGATTGAGACCTGATGTGTTCCTGTTGTTCTCACAATCAAGCTCCTCAGAAAGTCTCCTTCGACTTGACCAATGAGAAGACTCTTTAATGGAATAGCAATTTCACAATTGCTAGTATATGGGAGGAACTAACGTTAATTGTAAGACAAAATGTACTAAGTGATAAAAAGTCAAGGAAGATCTTTGCATACCCCGGATTCAATTAATGAAACACGGACTGGATAAAAATAAAACATACAGCAATAATATAGACAATAATCTCATTGATAGGGAGTCAATAAAAAGAGAGAGAAATTTTAGTTGTGATGAAATTACGAAGTTACTACCTTTCGCAAGGTAGGCTCAAAAAGAGAAAGAAGTTATTTCTACCTAGGGATAGAATAAAACTCCAAAAACCTCAGAGCGAAATTTTCACCAAAAACGTTTCCCGGCAAACATGCATCGCACATTACTGCAGACTTCCTAGGAGTTGTACATCCTGGCGTGTCAGTTCTGATGGAAACACAGACACTTCGGGATATTCTTAAACTAGCCTCAGAGTCATCTTCATGAAGAGAGAATCGGAGAAGGTACCTTTGTGTGGAAGGAAGAAGAGACTTGTTGAGAGAACTAAATTTATTCTAATATCATTTAGTTTAACACTTTTATTGACTCTCTTCTTCATGCTTCCTACATATATATATATATAAAAAAATTATTCTTGCCCTCTTATTCTTAGCTTCTTTTACCAGTCTTGTCTCAAGCTAATAGGCATATTTACAGCTCATAAATTGCTTTTGTGCATTTCAGCTCTCTTGTACATTGTCTAATAAATAAAAACCTAATTCTTAAATGCCATAATATAAAATTAACTATTATTAATATATACTACGTTAGAAGATAAAGAGATAAGAGACGGAAGAAATTAAAACTATTTAGTCTGTTATATGAAAACATATAACAAAATAAGCAAGAAATACTCATCATAACTACTATGGTTCTTATTTCTGCACTGAGTCACTTGGTTGTAGTTGGTATTTATCACTGCCCATTCCTTATTCTCTTTGCACTCAGCAACCATCTCAGTAAGTTACGGTTATGGTTCTTTGTGTGGCAAGTTGACCCCAAACATTCATTTATAAAGGTTCTGTACCATTAGCACTTCTGCCTGAATTGGGTTGTTTCAGTTTTCCCTTGACCTTAATCACAGGACATAGTAAAACTGAAGTATATCCTAAGGGGTCTTCTGTGTTCCAGATAATCTTTCATACTTCCATTTTTTAGTAGCAATTTTTCCTTGACAATCTATATCAATCATCCCTGTCAATACTGTAACTCCCTTCTGTGCTAGTTGATTCAAAGGTATAAAGATCACAAAATGAGCAAGTGGCAGTCTCAACTTCCAGTTCAAGAGAATAATTATTGTCTCCTGGTGGAAGCATTTCTCTCAGTGGAATTAAGTCCTCTAGACCAGCAGAGCCTAAGGTTGTGGACACTGGAAGGGGCAAAGATTTTGCTAGTGGAATCCTAATGGTAGTGGAGACTAGAGCCATTCCCATTTTTATTCTTTCATCCTTGGACCAAGTGGATCCTGGCTAAGGGAGAAACAGCACCATATGTTGGACACTGATTTAGATCACATACAACCTTTGTAGGGCACTGCCCCAACTCTGAAAATATGGCCACCTAGCTGGCACTGTACTCGAGTCTTTAAAATGCCATTTGGCCATTCTATTAAGCCAGCTGCTTCAAGATGGTAGGGAACAGAGTGATACCAGTGAATTTCATGAACATGGGCCTACTGCCACACTTCCTTTGTTATGAAGTATGTTCCTTGATCAGAAGCAATGTTGTGTGGAATGTGGTAATGGAAAATAAGGCATTCTTTAAGTCCACAGATGGTAGTTTTGGCAGAAGCATCGTGTACAAGGAAGGAAAATTCATATCCATTGTGTCTATTCCAATAAGAAAAAAAAGATATTGCCCCTTCCATAATGGAAGTGGTCTAGTCAACCTGCCATCAGTTAGCTAGCTGATCACCCTCAAGAAATGGTACCATATTGCAGACTCAGTGTTGGTCTCTGCTCCTGGCAGATTGGAAACTCAGCAGTGACTGTAGCCAGGTCAGCCTTAGTGAGTGGAATCCACGTTATTATGCCTGTGTATAACCTCCACTCACCATGGCCACTTTGTTTGTGAGCACACTGGACAAGAGTGGCTGGGAAAAGAGGATGACTGGTCTCTACAGGATGGGTCTTTCTATCCACTGCATCATTAAAATCTTCCTGGGCAGAGGTCACCCTTTGATCAGCATTAACAAGGGACACAAATGTCTTTACGATCTTTGTCCATTCAGAAAGCTCTATCTAGAGACCTCATTTCCAATCTTCCTTGTCATAAATTTTTTTAATCATATTTATTCCAAGGCTCTGGCTTTTCAGCCAAATCATTAGTCAGACCCCATGAATAAACACAAACTTCTGACCATCTCTTTTTCCAGGCAAAATAAATCAGAAGCCTTGCTCAAAGTGCTGCCCACTAGGAGGATCTCCCTTTACCACTGCCCTTCAGGGATATCCCTGAAAGGGGCTAGAGTGATAGAGCACTTTTGGATGGCGTCTGCATATCATCGAGAACCATCTATAACCCAGATCTAAGTTTTCTCTTCCTCAGTCAGCTGATAATAGAGAATTTCCCATGAGGTCATAAGTTCAAGCTGAGAGACAGAGGCAAGATAGCAGGAGTAGGGCCTTGAATATTTGAGATAATTCCACATGCAACTTCTTCAGGGCCCTCTCAGGCATGATCTCATATATACCACCTTCATTTCACAACAGAATGCTGCTGTGCATGCTGATGATTATGGCTCCACGTGTCAAACAACACCCAGTTCATGATGGAAAGCTCACTTCATATGATAATTTGGTGGCCCATGATTAAGTATTCAGTATCTATTAAGACCCAGGATGGATAGATGCTAGGTAGGTAGGTAGGTAGGTAGATGATAGAAAGAAAGATGGATGGAT